>NW_017306488.1:424717-449614 GCF_000935625.1 Nanorana parkeri
TCGAACAGGGCGGGGGGGGATTTTTATATGTGTACACCATATGTGGTAGCATTCTCAGCACAGTCCATACCCAACAAATCGGTGGAGACTTGACATGCCTATCTTTCATGTGAAATTCCAAGTCTGCCACTTAGGAAGGCAGAGAAACCCCCGAAACACATTCAGCAGACAGGACAAGTCATACCTCTGATCAAGGTATTATAGTCATGTCCTGGCCAGGCTTCTGGTTTAATACAATTGATTCATTAAAATGGTATGCTACATTCACCAGATACTGAGGCAGCAACGAACAATACAGTGTGCGTGATGAGTGACATTCATACAAACCCAAGCAGCATCTAATACAGCTGATGGAAGAGGGGTGAATAAAGTCTGCTAACTCTGTTTTAGTTTAAATATTAATATTATGTGGGCGCGGGACACAGCCGCAGACTGCTTGCCACTGACATAACTATATTATGAATGATCTTATCCAGAGTTATTAAATGTAAACTGTTAATGTTTTTCAGATATACATATGAAAGAGATAAGCTTGAAACTGAACTTGGAGCAAGTTAAAAGCACAGTACCACATGCAGATGCAACCACTCTTTGTAATCAAATTGCACAATTTAAAATAGATCCAAACCCTAACCGGATTAACTTTAGCTTGCTAAAGTACTGTGTATCTAGGGTCAGCCTTGTGGGGGGCTAACCAGGAGGGCCTCCTTTCAACAGCAGTACATACCATAATTCCCAATTTTGTATAGCTGTAATCTTGTGTACCTGCTTGTCCACTGAGGCCTGTTTCTGCACGGCTCTCATGGCTTCTGGAAAGTCAGGGGGAACATTGGGGGCCCCTCTTTAATTTCTGCCCAGGGCCTCCTTTTCTATAAAAATGTGTGTATTAAAAATATTTGTAAGCTTATATGAGGTTTTAGTGATTCAGTTTACCTATACTTTAAAAAGCCTTTTTTTAACCAAAATCTGTGTTCCTGTCATTTGAATAAATCTGATCTGTGGGATGGTATTGCTTGCTGTGCCTACATCACAACCTGGTGCTGTAGGATCCATCTGGCAGATGACAGTTCCCATCAAGCCTAGTAAGTTCACTATTGCTGGCTGGGACAAAGGTTTTTTATGAGCAGTGTTTCCAGATAACTGATAATACTGCTATATAACATTATCCCTTGTATACTAATAAGAACTTCATTGCAAGTCTTCAAGACTGGGTCTGTCTGAATAAAATATTAGACTCCCGGCAATCTTTAATAACTTTTTCAAAATGTGTGGCGTGTTTATTTAGCCCTTTAGTGAATGAGTAGGGGTACAAGTACCTGGGTCAGGGTTGTGGGGAAGAGGCTCTTGTCCCCATCGGCATGCCGAGGGCACGTGGCCTAGTATGGCGCAGGGGTCAGGGGGGGTGCTCAATCCTAAACGGCCTGGTATGACTTTTGGGGAGAACCTCATGCACTTTTTTTAAATTTGTAACTTGGTAGGGTCCCTCTTAACATTCCTACTAGACCTAAAGGGTCTGGTATCAATTGGGGGGGGGGACCTCACATTTTTTTTTCTTCTGCGGACTGCAAAAAAAAAAAAAGTAAATTTTGTTTTTCCTTTTGTCTAACACAATAAAATTTCATCCGGGAAAGAAATTTGGATGCATACGAAACTTTTCGGAAATTCGTATTCGTTTACATTCGTTATGTGTAGAGGTTCACCGAGATGAAAATTTCAAAACCGAAAAGAAATCAAAATGAAAAATAAAAATGTTAGGCCAAAACCGGAAAAAAAATGTCTAACTTTTTAAAAAATGTTAAATATTTTATTTTTATTTATTTTTTATAAACGTTTTAATTTCTTTACATTTTATTAAATATTTTTATTTTTTACTTTACGGTTGGTGGCTTTGGGGAAATATTAGGGGTCTAAAACAGACCCCTAATATTTCCCTTTTAAAATCGAAAAAAGAGATTGAAGACACAAATTCCTTAATCTCTTTTTCTGCAGCTCCTGTTATAAATGAACAGGAATCCTCTATACTGAGTGTTCCTGCTCATTTATAACATGCGGATATAGTATGTTTACCATATCCACAATCATGAATGAACAGGGGGTGATGTAGATCCCATTCATTCATAATTGCGGACACAGTAAACATACTCTGTCCTCAGTTATTTACAAACACTCAGAGATCACTGATCGTGTTTGTACTTGCTCTCCTTCCTGACAGCTGTCACAGGAGGCTGAGCAAGCGGTGCGGGGATGAGATCTCGATTTGACAGATGAATCCTCCCTGCACCGCCAGCCGGCCACCCGTGACTGGATTGAGAGCTCTCTCGCACACCGCCGCTCTCCCGACCCATGACAGGATGCTGAGCGGTGCGGCCCACTGCTCACATCGCTTTCCTCCCCACACCACTCGGCCTCCTGTGTCAGTTTCTCTCCTCTCCTTGATTTCTCTCCTCCCTGCTGGGCACTGCTCTTTGCCCTAGCGGGGAGGAGAGAAATCATGGATGCACCGCTATTTCCGCCGATATGTTTCGGCGGCCGATATATGGGTGCATCCCTAGTTATTTCTGTGATTCGGAAATTTGTATGCATCTGAATGTACAAATTTCCAAAAAGTGATCTGAATAACAAATCTTTCCAAAACTAATCACACATGTCTAGCGTGCATATTCACAGGGCTGAGTGAAATTGTGTCAGTGCATTGAAGAAGTACATCCTATGGAGATTTTCAATAAGAAAGTTTACAAACCTCTAGATGGATATGGTTATTAGGTGTAAGATAGAACTTGTGGAAACCCAATATAGAAATACGGATTTATTTTGAGTTTTTGACCACAGATACACTTTAATTCATATATATGTTAGACAGGTAGATATGGAATGATAAAGTATAATTAGCATAGTTGTTGCAGGTTGAAGATTACATTTGGAGAACTTGACTATTTGAAGTGAACCACGCTGTTTTTTGTACATTTTTTTGTAAAATATTTTTTATTTGCGGAGAAAATAAAACATTCACATGTATTGGGTATTTTCTTGCTAAGCAATTGCTCTTTTCCAGTGGAAGCCAGTAGTTGCAAGCCTTCCTTGAGACCAATGAATGTAATATCAGTGTTTGTGACTGTATAGTTTTACTTAATGTTATGAAATATGCAGAAGGACTCTACATTTTATTATCAATTGAAATAAATGTAGGTCATACCAGCTGGGTGTGTGCTGGGAGGGGAGCGGGTAATGTGTTATACGTGCTACAACCGGAGATTGCTTTGGGGCTCTCTGAATCTCACTAACCTGCGCTTAAAAAATGTCATGCCCACAACTGGCAATCATGCAAATGAACTGACATTCAGGAAATGCTTCCATAAAAAAGCTATCACATTGCCTAACACCCTTACAATAGTTACCCCCTCCCTTACAATAGTAAACAACTACTGTTTAAGCACTTTGACTAAACATTTCCAGGTTTATAGGTAGAATACTTATTACATAGATCTGCTGTCCAAAAGGACCTACAATGACCTACTCATCCCAATGATTTCATTACTGCCTGCATCCAGAAGCATTTTAAATCTCTAGAAAGGGCTTAAAGGTCAACATAATCAAAGTTTAATGCACCTTCTGGACTTAAGTAAGTGGAGTGTGCAGGTCTATCATATACAACAATCCTACTCAGGGACCAATTACAACAATGTGGGTTCAGCAACGTCTGTAGAGACC
The DNA here is from genome assembly GCF_000935625.1 of Nanorana parkeri. Classification (NCBI taxonomy): domain Eukaryota; kingdom Metazoa; phylum Chordata; class Amphibia; order Anura; family Dicroglossidae; genus Nanorana; species Nanorana parkeri. Next base: position 428,426 of record NW_017306488.1, read on the forward strand.
TTTCTTTTTCTACAGGACTAGAAAATAAATATTACTTTTAATAGTTCTGTTGCCCACAATTTCTTCCCCAGTATTTCCACCATTTAACACACTTTCACTAAACTAAATTACATTTTTTTCTGGCATTAGAAACTGTTAAAGCTGTAGACAGGTATAAAACACACAAATTAATGCAACTTTGTAATCAACATTAAATTAATTTATTCACATACAAGTATCTAACGTTGACCTAGTATCAGCCTCTTGCAGTCCCTGTACAGCAAAGCTGGAATGCGAGAAGCAGAGACAGTACAAGGAGACATTCAGTTTATATGGTGACAAGAAGCATGCTAGTAGGAGGAGAGAGAAAAGTAACAGAAATATGAGCTCATCACTGTGCTGCTTCTCTTTTCACTCTCCAGTCACAGGCTGGAGTGGGTCCAGGATGACCTGGGCACAGAGGAAGCATGATGTATAATGCTGGCCAAGAAAAAAAAAGTTTAACTTTACACCTGAAGACATTATCTTAAGTACACTACACAGAAATATGCTACCTGTAACATTACCTAGCATGGAAGAGAAGCTGTACTTAAAATGAGCTACAAATGGACTGAATAAGTACTCATTAGTGGCTGATGGCTGTTTTTCAGCCACTTGATTACCACTGAATTTTAGCTACAATCCCAATCTGGAAATACTGATCCAGTGGTTGATGCAGGGATGTTTCAAATCACTCTGCCAAAAACTGATAGCACACAATATACCTTCCTGATATCACATCATAAGGTAACACCAAACATCCACAAGAGACTCTTGCCAGCACAGCGCGATGGGGGGAACTTATGCCACAGGCACTTCTGCCAAGTATTCCCTTCCCCCCACCGAGTGATGACTCCACCTGCCAACTGAGCTGCATCTGGTGAAATAACATGAGCTAAACACAGAGATGAAAAAAATGTACATTGTTTTTAAAGTATTATATTTTACACAAATAAATACAATGCACAGCGTGGCACTGCAGTCCTTGACACTATTCCTCCCAGGGATACTATGCATTTTTGCACATTTCCTCTAAGTGCTTTGGTTTCTTCCCATACTGTAATTCTATAACCATAATAGGCTAAATAACGTCCTCCCAAACTGGCTCTAGTGTTCTGTGTAGCTACAGTAGGGACATAAGAATTTAAGCTCTTTTATTATTATTTCTATTAGTATACAGGATTTATATTGCACCAACAATTTGCGCAGCGCTTCACAAAATGAAGGGAGACAGTAGAGCTGCAATACAATTTCAATGCAGGAGGGTTAGGATGGACCTGCTCATAAGAGTGTAGAATGTTTAAGGCTGGGTTCACACCTGGGTATATGGAATATGCGCGTTTGCCGCGCGTTTTTACCGCGTTGTTCCTACGCGCTGTAAAACACCCAGGAGGGAACCATGCCAATAGGCAATTATTGGTTTTCACATGTTGAACGTTTTACAGCGCGCAGGAACGCGCTGTAAAACGCCCAGGTGTGAACCAGGCCTTAGTGAATTGCTGTAAGATAGGTCTGCATTATACAAATAAATTAATTAAATAATGTAAGAGACTTATCTGTAGATGGACTCCTGCTCAAAAACGTGCACATACACAAGTATGCAATATATTGCCCAAAGTTCCTGGAAAACGCGCTTTAGCACGTGAACGTACAGGAACGTTTATGCGCAATAGCGCACGTACGCAGAAACGCGCTCGTTAGCGTACAGGTGCATGCTCATTAGCGTGCACACTATCCTATTTAAGCAGACATGAAGCCATGACCAAGTTGCTGAGTGGTCTTCAGCTTGTCCCTGTGTGCCCTGTACTCTGTTCTTGTATCCTGACGTCCTGTGTATGAACCTGGCTTGTGACCATTTGACTTGGCCTCCTCCTCCTGATTCGGCACCTCTGCTCTCTGATCTCCTGTGTATGACCCTGGCTTACCTTTCCTGACCCTGCTCCTGATCTGTGATTGGGCACCTCAAGATTCGGCTCTGTGTATGACCTCTGTTTGAACCGGACTTGCCTCCTGGTCTGCCACTTGGTGGATCGCTCCATCAGCATCCTGAGCAACGACATCCTGCCAGTGCTTCCTGGGCCTCATACCCGTTGCCTGCCCTGGTTTCAAGAGGTCCTGCCGATTCACTAGCTGGTCCAACACACTCAAGTGCCTCCTCAAGAGCCCGCCAGCCACCAGTCTCAGCACCTGTGCTCCGCTCTGTCCTTGCATCCCCTGTCACTACTTCCAGAGGTGAGGGACGAGAGGTGCACGGGCAGCCCCCCTCTCAGCTGAGTCGCCAGTCAGGCACGTGATATATAATATGTATAGATAATTGTTTCAAGTTATTGCATCCAAATCCCTAACAAATGACTTCACTGCAGAGGTCTTTTGATACTTCAGGTGACTGCTTCTGGCCCCCTCATTTTGTTTTTTATCTCGAAGACTGACTCAGTCACTGAACAGGTAGAACCAGAGAAGCTGGATCTGATTTAGTGCCAAAGAAACCAAACCCAGTTACTACGCTTACTGTGAAAGCATTCACGTAGTATTATAAAACAGGAGAGGGAAGTAATCAGGAGAGAATGGGAGGAGTGCCAGTTCACTTCTCCCAGGGATAGTTTGGCACTTAAAAAAGGAAGAATTCAATTACTAAGAATCACATGGTGGAAGACCCAGCCATAATATATTTGGACTTTTAGCCATATCATGCAAGCGCACATCAATTACTAAAGGGACAATAGTAGGTACAATCATCCATATGATGTTGGAGCTTGGGTTCATGTAGTATCAATATTCTGGTCACAAATTACATGTAAAGCACAGACATGTCTATTTCTAGGGATGCTTTATAACATGTCTGAGCAATTAAATATTGGTAGATGATGAAAGATCACATGACCCATTTCATGCTTTTTCCCCTCCTGCAGCTACTGCAAATTGGCAAACTGCAAATATAAGTGAATGTCGGAGAACTTCAAATTCATGGCAATAAAGCATGTTCTTTCCATTCTGCACAACCTGCCTAAAGGTGCCCATACACCTTACGATTATCGTACGATAATCGTATCCGATCGACTTTTCGTACGACAATCGTAACGTGTGAATAGAGTGCCCGACCGATAGTACTGTACAATCGTACGACTTTTGACGGTCAAGCATGTTTGAAAACTTTGGTTGATCGTACGATGTTCGCATGGTTGGTGGCGTTTCCGTCCGTCAAAAGTAGTACGATTAACACTGCGCATGCGCAAACGAAAATAATTGCGGTCAATTAGCGCAAGTCGTCCAGGTGTTTTTTTCTAACTACCGCTGATTGAACCTTGCGATAATCGGGGCAGGATTGGGCCGTCGTACGATTTTCGATCATCGGACGAAAAGTTTAGTCCGATAATCGTAAGGTGTATGGGCACCTTTAGACTAAACAAAGGATAATGAAGCTATTGCTCATACAAACTAGACACAAGATAGTAGCTCTCATTATAGTATACAAAATTACAGATAATTCCTGACTAGTCTGTCTTTCCTCTTAATTTACTTTTCCAACCCATGAGACATTCACTTTTATTTCCTTACCAGTACAAGAAAACTAGTTATTGGGTGTTATAGGCAAAGCACAACTGTTCTTGGAGATGTTAACTGTGAATTTATCACTAAAGATTTAGAAATGCAGTGCATCAAATGCATTTAAACAGCTGCATAGTTGTTGACCATAATGGTACAGATACCTTCAAGAGTTATGTGAACAGCTTATCACGCACTAAATTGCTCTACAAATGCAAAAGTGTGAACAGAGCCCCAGTCTGCTGTTAACACGAGCCTAGAGATATAAAATGAACACACAGATTAACATAAAATGCACATACAATGCAAAGGCACATTGTAGGTAATTAGCAACCTGTATGCATAAAGTATACCAAAAAAAAAAAAAAAGAAGAACTTCTCATCTCATCACAGCAAAATGCTCTGCAATTTTGTGATTGTGCTCATCATAAATTAGCACCTTGAAAGAAAAAAATTAATGTAACATATAGTTAAGGAAGATCATCCATCTTTCCATACCTACTGACTTTAAATAGCAGCTAGCGCACAGCCTAATCAGGCAAAACACTAAATTATTTTCAGCTCAGGAGGTCTTAATAATTCTTGGCCTCTGTATGGAAATACAACTTTGTATAAAAGGAGGGCCGCATTACTATTTAGAAGAACATGGAAGCAATCAGTTTTGCTGCGTGTCACCTCCGTAGACCAGGTGTGGGCAATACAATGTGGCACTTTCACAGTCATTACATTTACATGAAGAACATTTTTGGAGCCCACCTCTGAGTGGGGGCTGTCACAGAAACAAAAATTCAGTTTCGCCGATTACACAGCACACTAGGAAATGGGAATGAAATCTCCAACAAAACATTCTGTTGTAAACTAAACAAAAACTAGGAGCCGCAGTGCTTCCTTATCAATATGTTGTGATGGCATGGTATCAGAATGGAATTGATGGGCCACAAAGCATTATTAGATGGGGCCTGCAGTTTGGTTGCCAATAGACCAGCTATTTTCATCAACCTGCACTATTAAATAGTCTGTGCAGAAATATTATTGATGTCCAGAGGCCAATGGAATCCAACTCCTGTCTCTTATTTGTATGTATGAGTGTTGGTGACCCCATCGAAAGCTGCACTTCAGCATTCATGTGAAATCCATCTACCATTTGACAAGACTCAGTCAAACCATTTTTCGTTCCTAAGAATACATATTCACTCACTGTTTTAATGCCACAAAGTTATAACCTTAAAATAAGAGTACAATTAAAAAATATAGAACAGTATAAACCCGCTTAAAGGAGAACTATGGGGTAAGTGTTTTTCCCCATAGTTCTTCTCAGGGTCACGGGAGGACATAAACTAACCTCCTCCCGTGACCCAAAGCTCGGTATACCGCGAGCTACAGCTCGCGGTATACTGAGACCGCCGCAGCCGGGACGGATCCCGACATTACTGTCGAGATCCACCCAGCTGCGTGAGTGACAGCTGGCTCTGTCTATCTAAAGGCAGAGCCAGCTGTATCCGCCCCCTTCCCGTTCGTTCCACCAGTCAGCGCTGGAGGATCGGACAGGGGAGGGGGGGGGGGAGTCGGCTCGAACTATGAGGTTGAGTGAAAATCCCTCACCTCATAGTTCTCCTTTAAGTGTATGTATGATAAAATATAGAGAAGCATTTACAAGCATTTCTCCAAGAAAGATTTACTATATGTTAGGTTACTTTATGTGTAGAGTACTGAAACAACTAATCAACAGTGTTGCTTTGTGAAGACTAATGGACATGAATGAAAGTAGGTGGAGTTAAAGGCAAACTGGTGGATCAGTGTATGATGGACAGGCGGTTTTATGCAGGAGTTTGTTCTGAAATGTGTCAGTTTTTTGTGGCTGAATATTTGTGTATCAGTCAATAATAGTACAGTAAAAGTGATTGACAAGTCACAAAATTCATGTAAAACGTATCTCCATTTATGCCAAACTACAGCTCTTTAATATGGATGTTCTGGCACACACACGTCAGAGCCAGGACACATTTTAATTGATTTCCTGCTATGGTACCTTTTTAGATGGATACAAGATCGGAGATTGAACGGGTCAGATTACACCGACAAACCTAAACCTTTGTCAGAATTGCTTTATCTTCTTTACATTATGTTTACCAGCCCAGCACTATGGCTCCACTTCTCCTTCATCTGTCAATCTACAACATATTGTGCCAGAATTCTATGTATTGTCAGAAACTAAGATGTAGAGCACGGTTAAAGCTACCATGAATGCAGCATTTAAAGCACACTGGAGAGGGTATGGGAGAAGGGGCATCATGAGGAAATAGAGGGATGGGATACCCAACCCAAGGATCAAGGCTTGTGAGATTGTTTCTCCATTGCTTTGAAAGGCTTACAATGGTTTTGCTTCCAAAGGCTTTCAATGGTTCAGACATGCAACGATGTCATATGAAAATCACAATGAAAATAGTACAATGGGGGCCCAAATAATAGAAAAGACACAAAGAATTCAAGGTATTTCCGAAGCTGAATACATTTATTCAATAATCTCATGACTGTTTTAAAAATGGTGGCATGTATTGCAAATTTAAAAGAGAACTATGAGGTGAGTGATTTTCACTCAACCTCATAGTTCAAGCCGACCTGTGACAACGAAACGTCGGCTCAATAGATCGGGAAGTGAGCGAACACATACAGTCGCTCGCTCACTTCTCGATCATGTCCCTGTAGAGAGCCGTGACTATCACTCACGGCTCCCTGCAGGGTTTTTCCCCCCTCCCTTCTCCTCCAGGGTGCGGGTACAGCTGGTCCTGCCTCTAGATAGGCAGAGCCAGCCGTCACTCACGCAGCTGGGTGGATCTCAACAGTAATGTCGGGATCCGTCCCGGCTCCGGCGGTCTCAGTATACCGGGAGCTGTAGCTCGCAATATACTGAGATTTGGGTCACGGGAGGACGCTAGTATATGTCCTCCTGTGACCCTTAGGAGAACTATGGGGAAAAACACTTACCCCATAGTTCTCCATTAAGTTTTCCTGTAATTAGGGTAACTAACCGCCCTCATATTTTTTGCATTCTTTCATTCTAGAAGTTGGGTAACTTAAAGTAGCATTGTACTATCCATTATCCTAAACCTTAACCTCTGTTTTGGTGCTGACTTTTAGGAACTTGGACAGCTGCCAAAAAGCAGGAACACCTCACAGATAACAATGTGAACATCCACAGACCAATCGTAAGCTAATTTGCTACGGAGACATAGTATATTAGCTTACAAACTCATGATGAGAGACGAGGAAGGCATATGGGGCAGAAACAACCATCTCAGTTGCAAGCCTGCAAATATAAAAGAATGCCTGGGGTTTACTCATCTTTTACCTTTTGACATTTCATAGCGTCATTTGCTCTGCAAGTATACATTTTAAAATGGTAGGTTCAGCACATTTTCATTGCAAACATAGCAACATTCGGCAAATATTCCTTTTTTTACTCTAAATAAAAATAATGATGATACAGTATGGCAGGTTCAGTTATAATCTATAACTTCAGACTTCTTCCAATACAAATGCAGTACGTTACTAGACAAAAAGCACTGTATTCTTACGGGGCTCGTGCACACCTGCGGGTTCGTACACGCGTACAAAAATTCAGAACGTGGCAAAAAGTACAAGTGCGATTTTATGGACAATTTTTGCACATTATGACTGTGGTTGTAGCCACAAACGCGCAGAAAAACGTGCGTCTATTAAAAATTGCACGTTACTGTGCGCGTATACGACCACGCGTTTTTCCGCGTGAAACAACCTGCTGAACTCATGCAACACTATGTCTGAATGGAGCCTTAAGGTGTCCATACACTGCTCGATTCTCGTACGAGAATCGGGCGAAATCCCGCGATCGTACGAGAATCGAGCAGTGTGAACTAAGACGTGCGACCGTTTCAACTGTACGGTCGCACGTCTTTTGTCGAGCCAACATGCTTGAAAACCAGCCGAGAATCGTACGATTCTCGGCGGGTTTCAAGCCTGCTCGCCCGATAGCTGCGGAACGGGCCGGTGTGCGCACGCGCACACTGCCCATTCTGCATTGCAGTCATCGGAAGCCCGCCCCTCAGCGGGGCGGGCTTTCGATGATCGCAAGTACGATCTGCCCGTCCAAGGTACGGGCTTTCAAGAAGCATACGACCATCGCAAGACAAAAGTCTTGCGATGGTCGTAAGGTGTATGGGCACCTTTAGACTGACATGAAAACTGCTGTAAAAAGGGCAGTACAGTGGTGTAGTAGTTAGCACTTTTGCCTTGCAGCATTGGGGGTCCCCGGTTCAATTCCCAGTCAGGACACTATCTACAAGGAGTTTGCATGTTCTCCCTGTAAATGTGTAGGTTTCCTCGAGGAAATTCAGTATCGTCCCACACTCCAAAGACATGCTGGTAGGTAAATTGGTCCTGTATATATGCATGTGAGATTGGGACCTTAGGTTGTAAGCTCCTTAAGTCAGGGACTGATGGGAATGTACAGCATATAAAGAACAGTGTAAATTGTAAACACTAAAAAAAAAAAAGGCCTGCTATAAAAATAAAATGTGCACAGCCTGAGATATGGGAAAAGAAAATTAAAATGTATCATCAATCAGCTTACGATGCAAGGATTGAGTTCATAGTTATAACTGCACACATCTTTCAGTCTTGCATTCTATTCTACACCAAGTTCTTCCATCCAATTTTCTATGCCTCCTATGAATAACCTTTTGTTTTAGTATAAGCCCAGAGGATTCTGGGTTCTCTCCATGGGTGAACCATTTTATTTCAATTACACAGCTAGCCTCTTCTAAATGGCACATGTCACCTCTCTGGCCAAGCCCTGACACCAATTATTATATCATTATAAACAGAATTAATTTAGGGGAACCTGACAGTTTTCCTTTATAAAGAACATACAATGAAATGAACATGTTTCAAACTGGTTCACACTGTCATTTAGCTATACAGCAATACTTTCACACCACCGTAGTGAAGAGATGGAAAGAAGAGAATGTCTGTTAAAAAAAAAAAAAATGCTAAATATTTATTTTTCTACAGCAATTAAATGTAGTAAAATAGCTCAGCACATAAACTTCTGTTATAAAAGTGACATCAATTTTACCCTACAAAGGTTTAGGAAAGGGTCATTTTTCTGATGTAATGGAGAATTTTAAAGGTTTTTTGTTTTTTTTTGGTAATGACTGCTTATGGTCTTTTTAGAAATGGGCAATTATACAGCTATGTCTCAGTTTGAAAAGGAAATTATTCAGCTATCAGACATTTTATAAGCTCACCCCTTCTCACAAAGAATGCAGACCTTTTCCTGTGTTCTTTCTTATTACTGTTGCTGAGAAGTCATTTACTTTTGTGAACCCAAAAAGAGCTGTGTGAACAATACTAAGTAGCTACAGCGCTATACTCGACTGTACAATGCTTAAATTCTAAACAGATAAAAACTGTAAAAGTATATGTAAATTCCTGCAATAAATGTATTTTATTTTATTCCTTTCTGACTGTTTAATAATGAATGGATTTTGTTATATCTGGCCAATATGGGCAAAAAATATCTGTGGATCCTGTCAGAAATCCAGAGCTTGTAACGCCTGTGTATTCTGCCTCTGCTGATTGTTGTCAGTTCTATTGTCCCTAGAGTTCTCTGTGGACCCCAGAACACCCCCTCCTATGTCATGGAGACGAGGAAAGGGGCAAGTGTAGGTGACAACACTGCATCTCCATAGATACAATACAGTGAGTGAGCATTGGTACCCTACGAAATGAATGCAGCCACCAAATCTAAGGACTGGAAAGCTGCAATAATTCTCAAACATATTATTCCTAGATTGCTATAGGATACTGATTCGTACATATAGCTGTGCCGTGTTATAATTGGTATTTCTATACACCCATCTGTCATGTAAAGGCGTGATTGTCACTAATTCTCCTTGGCTAGGATCTGCCTTTCATAAGCTGGCTAAGGAATATTAAGCAGTACTAAATCCCTGCAAGACTGATCTACTTATGAGTGACAAACTCCTGTGCACTTAGTCACCCTACCAAGGAAAAAGGCATCTTCCGAACATAAAATGTTCTGCAATAATGACTCAATGGTCAAACTATGCCTTATAAAAGTATACACAGAATTACAAATTATATTCACAGCAATTAACGTTTGTTGTTAATTATTCATATCTAAACCACTAGGTAAATATATCTCCTCTCTTGTTTCCATGTCCTGTGATGGACTACAATCTTAATACAACTTAGTAAACTAAACGTGACATTGTAGTCCATCACGGAAGTGAGCTTGGGGTGGTGACCACTTTACAACACACACAGGGGCCTTGGGGAATAAAAGTAGCCACCCTTCAGAAAGAAAGACAATGTCAGCACCAATTCAGAGATGATTTGAGGATCTACAGCTGAGTGATATACAAATTAAAAACATTTTTTGTTAATAGTTAAGGTACTTGAATGTATGTTTAAGGTTTTAAAGCAGGAGTTCTTTAATGGGTGTATCAGCATCAAATGGTGAAGGTATGGGACTGGATCTTATAAGAATTAAGAAACAATTAAAACTGGATTCTCTGCATTATTGAACCTGAAATTAGGGTTGAGAAATCAAGTTGATGTGTCACAAGATATGCGAGTAACATTGTCAGAACCTGTACCTCCATTGCATGTTTTGATTGCACAAAAACAACAGCAAAAATCTTACTTGTTGTAGCAAGCTTGTGTATTTGTGGTTTGCTGTTTTTTTTCTATGAATTCTTATTATTTCCTTTCAGCTGTTCCATTCCTAACAATCTACTGTATATGTAAAGTCAAACAACGCTATTTATATATTTTGAAATGAAGCTGGATACCTAATAGGACTGCTGAAATTGATGATTTTCAGTCTGATGAAGAGGGTATTTGGACATGCTGGATTAGCTATTAGGCGTCTGTTATCATTAAAAGGTTAAGAACCACTGTAAAAGTAAACACATAGTGAGATAATATGGAGGCTGACCTCCATATGATAATGCTAATTGTCTGGCTGTCATGTTGATCCAGAAGCTAAGGCGTAGCCCTTGATTAAGTACACATACAGTATTCTGACTTCTAGTATTTCCAAAAGAAGGTCAGCAATGGCAGCCCCCCTATTTCCCTTGGTACAAGCTTCCTTCATTACTTACACATTGTTGTGTACATTCATGCTACCTAGACACTTGTAGATCTCAGTCAGCATTAACCCTCAAATCTTGCTTATCAATATTAATGTGATTGCATAGTGCAAAGAGGTGACCATTCAGAGATAGCAGAGTTCACATCCTAATTATATGTTCAGTAGGGTTGCACCGATACCATTGTTTTGGTATCAAGTACCGATATATTTTTTCCGGTACTCGGCGATGCCAAATATCGATACCGGATGTCCCATTAAAAGTCCCACCGAGTGACGAGGGGGCATGGAGCCGGCTTCCCGGCCAATCAGGAAGCTGGGGGCCAAGTCATTTCCCGGCCTCCTGATTGGCCGGGAAGCCAGCTCCATGCTCCCCGGTGATGAGTGAGCATGGAGCTAGCTAGTGTGGAATGAGTCGCCACCCAGCTTCCTGATACCAGAAGTTGTGGTATTGGGATAGGCATTGGGAGCATTTGCACGAGTACGAGCATTCGCCCAAATATTCGGTATTGGCATCAATACCGATATTAGTATCAGTACATTCTTCATTTTTAGTAAATCAAATTAGTCTCCTAGACTTGTAACCAGACAGCTATCAAATATGTATGATTTGCTTTATATACAAAGGCTGGAGAAATCCCAGAGGTCAGCCAAGGCACCTAATAATACAACTTGTGCCTAATTTTTACCGCTGTCTATGGAATCACTTGATTGAAGGCTCATGAAAAATAACTGCTCTCTCCTACAGTGAAGTGCTGGCTTTTGTATTTCACAATCATTTCTGCATTCCAATAAAAAATATTAGGTCAGCTGATTGATACCACTTTGATTATGCCAATGTACATCCACAAACAATATCTAGTATTCCTTACTCTATATGCAACAGCTGGCTGTGCATAGTGGAATATGAACATTTAGAACCAATTGCTCAGACCACTGAATGATTCCCTCTCCACATGCTTCTATTGTTTAATGTACAGCATGTCAGGTAATCCTTCTATTGCTAGACAGCGACTGGGCTCACTGGGTTAAGCACTGCCCATTCAAGCATCATGATGTATACTTTCCCATAACCTAGTATCTTGGAGTACACACAAAAAGCACAATAACCTTGGCTAGTATTAAATGATACCTATTACAATGTGCATCATAGGTTACTGGCTTGTAAGCAGTATTTGGGTTGTCCTTCTAAAGAAATTATAATTTGCTATAGTGTGTGGGTGGCTCTGTAGAGACAGTTCATGAAACACACAAGACCAATCCTTATCAGGTGGTAACAGATCACTATTATAAATGACCCATTAGCAAACAGAAGAGATGGTAGGATCAAATACACACCTGACCTGATGTGAACTGCAGATGAAGAAAAAAAAAAGCAGACATAAAATGAAATCCCCCCCCCCCCCCCTAAAAAAAAAAAAAAAGAATACCCTATCTGTTGTATATGGTGGAAACCTTTAGTGATAAAAAGTTTAACGGAAAATGTTAGCTCTCGGAGAGGGAAGTAATAAGCATTCCGTGGATTAAAATCCCTCTAGGCAGTAATAAAAACAACTGTGGACTTGTGATATAAATACCAAATCCAGGAATAGTCCAGCATGTAAATCCAAGAACCTGCCATACACAAGGGGATGCGGTAGGCGTACTGGTTGAACACCTGGGAAAAAGCCAAGATGTGTGAATGTGTCAAGCGCTTCACAATGTGTAAAATCCTCAAACACACATTTAATAAGTGACAGGACAATGCACAGCTGCAATCGTTCTTTGACACTAAAGTGCACCATGGTTAAAGCTGCAGCAACGGAAAGGTCGGCTGCCCGCAACCACCATTCCAATGCTTTTTAACTTGAAGAATCATGAAGATGATTGTTCTGTCAAATATTGGTCAGCCTATAGCTTGCAACTAGACTATTATCTGAATAAATACGATTGAGGGGTATTCAAAAAAGAAATAAAAATACACTGATGATGAAGGGCAAAACACTTGCCAACAATTATACCAAGCTAACTGCATCTGTTATAGAACAACTCCGAGCAGAATAAAACGTAACCCTTGCAGCTGAGCTACCCCCTCACAGTAGGGGTTAAAGTGACATTAAAGGCAAAACAATTTTTCCCTCCCCCCCAATGTAAATGTTAACACTTACCTTAAATGATGTCTCTTTTTCCAATCTTCCTCTTCTTTCCCCATGTTTTCATCTGTCCCTCCAGCGGTGTGACGTCACTGCGATCCAGCGCTGACTGCTCTGTCTCTCCGGTCCAGCGGTGTCTGCAGGCGGGTGCACGCGTCCATAGACTTACCTTGCGTCTCTGCTCGTCTCCCGGCCGAGAATCGGAACTGCGCATGCGCCCGCCCCAAGATCCTTTGAGGCCGTACGAGCAGTTCCTGATTCTCGGCGCGGGATCGAGCGGCGATAACGAGGTAAGTTTAAAAGGACTTTAAGCATTTTTTTTTACACTTCTTGTCTATATCTACTGCATGCTAGCAGTAGATATAGGCAAAAAAACGGAGGGTTTAGAACCCCTTTAAGTGCTTGTTTATGTCTAGGGTCTAAATCAAAGAAGTTATACTCAACTGAACGTCGGTCCTGCCTGGCTGCTAGACTGAACCCTGTAGTCTGTCTCCCCCTCCCCTCCATCGATGGTATGTCCCTCTGCATGCTCATCTCAAATAAACTGTATTAGACTTGATGACTCAAGTCCTTAGACCCCTGAAGTGGAGAAGGGGCTGTAGGGACTGGTCTAGCATCCAGGCAAGACCAAGGTTTGGGTGAGTATATCTTTGCCATTTTAGACCCTAGACCAAAATGAGCACTTAACCCTTGCAGTGGTGGTGGTGGTGTGGGGGGGGGGAGGGTAGCCCCACCACAAGGGTTAAGTTTTATTCTTCCCACAGTCCTCCTTCTTTAACTGCCCCTGCCTTACGTCATTTTCTGGTGTCATACTCAACAAAAACAACTGCATCTCAGCAATCAGTCAGATCCGTCTGAGCTTTCTCAAGTCCCACAGACAAGTGGAAAATAAGTAAGCAATGACCATATATTAAATTGCTGCACCGTTAATCAACTTTAACATTTAAAAAGCTACTAATAACTTCAAATGAATCTGTCACTGAAATGTCACATGTCAATTACACAGCATCTAAAGGTGTAACCTTGGCAGCACCCCAAGGTTTTTCTAGCCCCCCTTTCCTGATTAGAAAGAGGCTTAGCAGATTTTGCACTCTATGCAATGAATGGGTCACACAACACAGCTTAGTCAGGTAGGTGAGAAAACACTGCTGTACCTGGTCCCAGAATAAGAACAGGAAATTGGAATGTCCAAGTGTTCTGTGGAACAGATTTGAACAGAATATGAGAGATCAAACCTTTCCTGAGCATGGCTCTGGTATAATATCCAGCATACCAAGTAATGTGTATTAAGCATGTAAAATTTTACTTTGGTTTAGACAAAGGGAATAATAAAATAGCTAACTTGGGAAAAGGTGTAGAATAGCAAGTATATGTGCACTAAGTGATTAAATTAAGTCTATCCACAATTTGTATAAGAAAACCTTTTATCTCTGTTTTTATGAATGACCAGTTAGCTGCCTGAATTGCCCATCTTATCTAGGCGCACAGTTTCAGCCACTTCAATAACCTCTGTAATGATCAAACTCTTCAGTAGAATACTCTCTATCCCTGAGATCCTTTCCATTTACAGAAATGTCTGTATTAAAACATAAACTGCAATGAACAGCAATATCCTCTTGTAATAATATTAAATATGAGTCAATTCAGAAAAGATGTCTATAGTTACATGAAAGAGGAACTAATCTGATAATGTGTTGCATTATGTGCTAATACATGGAAGTGCAATCTCTTCTTTCTTACCAATTCCCCTATAATTTGCTCAAAATCATGAGAGGACCAGTCTGGAGAAGTGCTGAGAATTTATAGACATAGTTAAGCAGAGTCTAGAACAGATAGAAGAGCAGTCCCTCCTATACATACAACCTGAAAGAATGTCTATACTTCTAAAACTGGGAATCATTCATGAATAATGGAGCAAAAGTAGAGCTGTTCCCACAGCAACTAGATTCTTTGTTTCCTTCCTGCACAGAATGCAACTTGAAACCTGATTAGTTGATAGGTAAAACTGATTTACTTTTTACTACAGGTATTTATAAGGCGCCGACAATTTTATGTAGTGCTTTACATAGAGCACATTCACATCAGTCCCTGCCCTCAAGGAGCTTACAATCTGAGCCCTCGTTCACACCTGAGCGTTTTGTAGCGCGTTCTACGCTCGACGAACACTCTACAAAACGCTCAAAAAAATAAATCCCATTGTATTCAATGGTCTCGTTCCCACCTTGGCGTATTTCCGCCCGTCCCTAACGCGCTACAAAACCGCCCACGCCTGAAAAGGTACAGGTACTACTTTGGGCCATTTTGTTGCGCGTTTCCATTGGGATACAGCCAAGTAGCCTTCAGAAATGCGCGACGGTCGCGCAACTTTTTTACAGCGAGTCGCGGTAAAAAAAAACACGCGACCGTCGCGCATATGCAATATGCCCAGGTGTGAACAAGGGCTTACTTCTTTGGGGCGTTTTGGTCGGGCGGTTCCATTGGGATACAGCACTCCTGACTGGGGACCAGCCAGAAGTACTAACTACTGCGCCACTGTGCTGCCCTATTTACAGCAGTTTCATGTCAGTCTAAAGCTGAACCTGGTAGTGCGGGCAGGGCCACCCTTGCTTAGAATTTTGGAAGATCCACAAAAAAAATGAACTAAATTCTAACAGTATATAACCACTGCAAACTAAAATGATGTGTCTAAAGCTTGCAATACACTGCTCTGGTTTATTTTTGTTCAACCTGTGGGCTGAACAAAATAGAACAGATCAATGCTACAAGCGTGTTGCTCGAGGAATCCCGCTCATTTTCTTTTGCATTCTGACAGCTGCCACCGGCAACTGTCCGATTACCCGAACAGAGACAGAAGCTCATTGGCTGCCTGCTCTGTTTGTACAAAGATTTTCCATCAGCTCCTTCGATCAGCTGATTGAGGGATTCCGGTCAAAAGGGTGCCAACAGCTGCACCCACTATGCGAATTTCAGTCGGTTCTTCAAGAACCAGATGAAATTCGCAGTGTATTGCCACCTTAAGAAAGCAAAGTTGGGTCCTACAATGTATGTGTGTGTGGCACCAAATGGATAAAAGCTGAACTAATTAATATCTAAGAGAAAATTTAAAAAATCATAATATAATAGCAACAATTATCCTGTATCAGGGCTGGACAAATCCTAGGTGCCAGCAAGCTAATACTCCATAACATTTACTAACTTTTGAGATTTTCTCTAGTTGTTGTCAATGGATCTAGCTCTTAAATAAATCCTGCCGACTCGTGGATTGGACTGACTGGCTCCTGAGTTTCAAATCAATTGACCCCCCCCCCCTGTACTAAATAGAATACTAATACTGTAAAACCCACTAATGGTTTTTCTGTGCAAACTTACTATTGACAGTTGTAACAGACAGTAGTCATTGATTTTGTATTGGTATGAAAGAGTTCTATCATTTGCAGGAGGTGAAAATGGAACAGAATACCAGTCAGACTAAACAGATCAGTTGTGTGATCTTGACATAGAAATAGCTGATAGAATTCAGAATTGTCTTCTGAAATATTGTGTACCTGTCTAAAGAATAAAAGCTGAGAGAAAATTACTCTCTGTAAAAATTAAAGTGACACTAAACTCTAAACACTAAGTAGCCACCGCTCCAAGTTCACTCCCATGATAGAGTACAATCTTAATACAAACTAGTAAATTAAAAATAAGTTTGTAGTCCATCACAGGAGTGGTCTTGGAGCTGTGGCTACTTTACAACACACACAGGGACCATGGGGAATAAAGGTAGCCACCCTCCAGAAGGAAGGACAGTGTCAGCACCAATTCTGAGATGATTTGAGGATCTACAGCCGAGTGATACACAACTAAGATATGCTTTTGTTAATAGTTAAGATACTTGAACGCATTTCTAAGATTTTACTCCTGTGTTTAGTTGCCACTTTAATAGTTACTTTGTATGTAGGTTCAGATTTTCTCGAGTTGATGTTTGACTACTATGCACAGATTCCACATCTCACTGCTCCAATTACTGGCTGGCAGAAACTTACAGGGTTATTCACAAAAGGGTGAAGAGTTTGGAGAAGGCAGGAGAAGTGAAAAATCTAGGCCAACATAACTGAACTGGAAAGTGAGCTGAATTGGAGAATTTTTCCAAATCAGTTACTTTGGCCTAAATTGGTCACTTCTCCTGTCTTCTGCAAACTCTTCACCCTTTTGGGAATAGACCTGTTACAATGGATATACTGCAAGTGTCAATATTTCACTCATCTCATGAATAAAAATGAAAATAAAATCCCTTTATGGGTTAATCCTGTATGGCAAAATAAATAATTATAGGATACATGAAAGTTTTACATGGACAAGTATAGAAGAGGTGTAAAGTGAAAACAAAAATGTAGTGAAAAGTTCAGAAGAGACGAGTAGAGCAATAGAAAATAGGTTAGAGGAGGAATTAATTGTGCCAAAGCTTCTATCTGCACATACAGAACAGTGACGTTGTTTTTTGGCTTGTTACTAAGTACTCCAAACATTTTAAAATATTGTTCTGGAAGATGTATTATTTGGTAAACAATGTTAGTTTTGATATACTTATTTGACTTTTATTATGGTTTAAAGAAGAACTCCAGGAAATGTAACAATTAAAGTGACACTAAACTCTGTAATTCATGCTGACACTGTCCTTCCTTCTGGAGGGTGGCTACTTTTGCTCCCCATAGGCCCTGTTTGTTTTGTAAAGTAGTCACCACCCAAAGCTCACTCCTGTGATGGCTAACTTGTATTGAAATTATAGTCTAAACGTGAGATTGTAATCCATCACAGGAGCAAGCTTGGAGCAGTTTACAACACACACAGAGACCATGAGGAACACAAATATGAGATTATAGTCTACCACGGGAGCCAGCTACCCCTGCACTGAAAGTGTTAACTGCCTGTTCTGGTCTAGGTGATAAAATAAAGAAAATATGCTAACCTGATCCTTGGTCCTGAGGCGGTAACGGCTCACTTCTCTCCCCCTCCACTCCGGCGGTGGAATGTCCCTCGGCATCCGCATGTCTAATGCAGCTGCATGATGTCACGGGTCCTTACACTACCAGAGACCGATGGGAGAAGAGGCTGCGGGGACCAGTCTAGCAGCCAAGCAGGACCGAGGATCAGGTGAGTATATTATCTTTATTTTAGCCCCTACCCCCTGCATTGCAAAAGTTCATGTTTTCATTTCCTGGCGTTGTCCTTTAAAGCCCACCAGTTAACTATTATATGAAATTCAGACCGCGCACGCACTTGTTGCATGTGATTTCTCGCAATATCTATATATACATTTGTACTTATAGAAAGGGTTATGTGCATCTCGAATTGGATTAATTAGCTACTTAAAAATGATGCTGCCTATACTTTCAGGCAGCAGAATGCAACTTGTGTTTAGGGCAGCTGGGACAAGAATGAACTATTTTACATCAATTATCCTGTATAAACACACATATGCTGTCATATACTTCTATACAGTATTAAAGCCAAGTACCATTAGTATGGGGATTTCTCCTGCCCAGAGGGATCCCACCCCACCACACTCCTTGGTTTTTGTTTTATATCCTTCCTTCAGCACACACACATCATTTTGTAGTATGTATTCCAGCACTGAGGCTTCTTGCACCAATTTATCTTCACACTCTCATTGGGTATATTGCCATCTCCCTTTCTGTTCCCTTCCCCCAGCTCTACTTTGAAGAATGACACATACTGTTTCCAGCCATCAGTAGTGGAGGCTCCCTGTACACAATGAACTTTACACTCTCATGGTTCATGTACCACCTCTCTCTTTCTCCCCGGTGTTGTACTCTGCACGCACGCGCGCGCACACACACACACACACACACACCTTAGCAATGTTACATTCAGACATGGTGTGTTTTATTCTCTCCCCCATCATTGTTCTCTCTGGAGTACACAGACTCTGGCTGAGAAGGTTGTGCTCCACCCGCACTGGTAGAACATGGAGTACACACACTCAGGCCAGCACTCCACTAGAACCATATCCCAAGCAGATACAAGAAACTGAGAGGGCATTGGGGGGAATTGATCAAAACTGGACCAGAGAGAATTTGGACAGGTTGCCCAGGGCAACCAATCAGCTTCTCTTTTTAGTTTGTTCAGTTAAGATTTCAAAACGAAAGAGAGAAGCTGATTGCCAGTCATGGACAGCAGGTCCAGATTCTGTCCACTCCAGTTTTGATGAATTCTGCCCTGTGTTTTTATGGCAATCTAAATTATTTATTACCTACCATAAGTATTATAAGTCTTGACCTCTTACTCTGAACTCCGGGGAAAAATAATCTTAACCCTGGTAGTGTGGCTAATCCCGCACTGCAACGGTCAGGTGCTCATTTTCGTTAGCATGCATGCTAACCTCTATGTGCCCAGGTCATGTGCGTTAACCACCCAGTTTTAAGCGTATGCGTGTTAACCCCTCAGCCCTCACTACTCTGCCCAAAGTCATTAGTGCATGTACCTTAACTCCTCAGCACCCAGCAAATGTGCATTAGTTTACCAACTGCCAAGAAGTGTGCATTAACCCCTCAGTGCCAGTTCCATGGACATGTGCATTAACCCTTCAATGCCCAGGCCTTGTTGCATACACATTAACCCCTTAGTACCCATTATGTAGTGCATACACACTAACCCCTCTGCACCCAGTCCCTAGAGCATATACATTAACCCCACAGCTCTTGGTCCCCAATATATTTTCTGCTTTTAGTACTCATCGCATTTTCCATAACTACGTAGTGCCCAGTCCCCAGCACATGTGAATTAACCCCTAAACATCCAATTCTCAGAGCATCCGTATCAACTCCTTAGTGCCCCATGCACAGTATCACCCTCAGCACTCAGCCTGCAGTGCATGCACAATACCTCTTAGCACCTAGTCCCCAGCACGTTTATATTATCCCCTCAGCACCCATTCCCCAGGCCATATGTGTTATCTACTCTGCAGTCTAGCCGTCAGCATACATGCTTTAACCTCAGTGCCCAGTCCCTAGCAGATGTGTTTACCCCTCATATGATTTAACTGTTCATTGCCGAGTTTATAAGCACTAACTCCTAAATGTCATGACTTTAGAGCATGTGCCTGAACTCCCAGTGTGTGTGTGCGCGCATTACCCCTCAGCACCCATTCTTTATTGCATGGCATTAACCTCCATTAACGCCGCACTGCATGCGCATTAACCTCTCAGAACCTAGTGCCATGAAAAACTTCTCAGTGACCCGCCCGACTTCATACCGGGTAACTCTTCAGCGCTCAGTGACCAGGTCCTATGTAATAATCCCTCAGCGTCCAGTCCCCAGTGCATGTGACTTTATTCCTCAGTGCAGTGCCCACACCACATGCACATTGACTCCTTAATGTCCTTAGTCTAGCTTATGTGCGTAAAATCATAAACATCCAGTTCCCAGGTCAAGTGTGCCAACCCCTTGGTGCCCAATACCCAACATGTGTGTGTAAACCTCTCAGTGCCCATTTCTTAGCTGCTGTGCATTAAGCCCCCAACACCCAGTCCCCAGGTAACAAGTATGAGCTCCTCATTGTACAGTTACCATTGCACATATTTTAAACCACACAGTCCCCAGACCATGTAAGTTAATCTCTCACTACCAAGTCTCCTAATCATGTGCATTAACTCCTCAGCATTCAGTCCCCAGCTCATATGAATTAATCTCCTCTGTATAAACCCCTTATCACCAGGGACATGTACAATAGCACCTCTTTACCCAGTTCCCAGTGTGCACTATTCCATCAGCGCCCCTTGTGGGTTAACCCCTCAGCAACCAGCACATAAGCATTAGCCCCTTAGTGTCAACCCCAACTAGCATGTGCATTAACCCCTTTGCACCCAGTCTAATTCCCAGCCCATATGCCTTAACTCCTCTGTGTTCAGTCCTTAACATGTGTGCCTTAACACCTCAATGACCACTCCCAAGTCCCATGTTAATTAAATCCTTAGTGCCCCATTCTCAGTGCATGGTGCATTAACCCCACAGCACCCCATTAGAGTGGGGTGCTGCACCACGTGAGTGTTAACCTTTTAGTGCCAAGATCCCAGAATTTGTGCATTAACCCCCCAGTGCCCAATCCACAAGGCATGTTCATTAACTTAGCACAACCCCATTGCATGTACGTAGAGTGGAGTATAAGGATATTCCATGTCCATGTGTCAGAAATTTCCTAGCCCCTATATACACAGAATACAAATGAAATGTTATATATGAAACATTACCCAAAATTGCAACAATCAGTGACATGCACCCTCTCCAAAGATTACCCCGTTCATGAAGGGAAATACATTTGCAAATATATATATATATATA
>NW_017306488.1:449660-515512 GCF_000935625.1 Nanorana parkeri
TATATATAATGCATGCATGCTTGCTATCTCTACTGAACACCTTAATTGGCCGTAAAACTGTTGGCAAATTACTCTGCAGTGTCTTTAACTCTGAAGCATTTTCTGCCCCTATAGACCAAAGATAATGCTCCCTATAGTACCAACATTTGCTAAAAAATATACAGATCTAATCTCCCTACATAAAATGTACTTTGCTATGCATACCTACTCCTAGCCAGGGATTCCCCTTTGCATGCACACTCCATAGATAGCTCTTATTATTCGCAGTCAAGTGCCAGTTACCTTAAAAAGTCACATCTTTCAATTAACCTTCACAAGTCTCTGTCTTGACATTTGAACATCAACACAAAACTATTGAAATACATTTTACTATGAGCTTTTGGGGGCTACCAATCACCTAAAGAAACCAATTGAGGGTTCTCACCTTCCACCCAGCAGAACTGTTGCTGTCACCTTTGTCTTTGAAGTAAGGTACAAATCGGACCATCCAGTCATAAATTTGGGATAGGGTCAGTCGTCGCTCCGGAGAACTCTCTATAGCCTTGGTAATGAGGTCAGCGTAGGACAAATTACCCCACGCATTCCTGCGTGAACTCTTGGCTTTGCGCATCTGCCCTGGATCCAAGCCAGGAGGAGGCAAGGGCATATCCGAGGAGGGTTCAGGGAGTGGGGGCCAGGTGCAAGAACGGGGGCGTCCCTGAGGCTCCACATCTGACTCAGCTTCCAACTTCTCCATCACTTCTGGCTTACAAAAGTACCCGCTTCTTTTTCTCAGACAATAAAAAAACTACTTAAATCCTCATTTGCAAATAGGGTTTCCAGTAAGGAAATAAAAATACAGTCAAAAAGGGCAAAAAAAATGAATTAAATACAAATAGGCAACTTGAGATGCAGAACGGCAAGAATGAATTTCCTCTGGAACAGATTCGTTTGAATACCTGTGTGCAAGCACAGCAAATAATGAAAAATATTTGCATGTATATTATTCGGAAATCAGCTTCATATTGACACAAAAAAAAAAAAAAAAGACTGATCAAAAGACAGCGTTAGCCGTTTTTCGAATATTCCCAAGGAGGAGAAAACTGGTGCTTTTATAATTTGCATAAAATTGTTCTTCTATGCGTTAAAATCTTTAAAAAAAAGATCAGCCAAAGAACAACTGCACAGAAAGTCTCCCCAGTGCTGCCAATAAATAGTCAAGTATCAGAAAAGAACTGGAAAGTCAGTGCCTATATTGTCTGCCAAATGCTTAGCTAATTCCAAAAAATCACATCAAACTAATGTCAATGAAAAGGACAGCCTGAGTGAGCAGGTATCAAAAGGATGATGGTACACTTCACACGAACTGACTGCAATTTGAATGGACCGATAAAATCTGTATTTTTTTTATATATTCCAAAGAATGATATCAGCAGGTTGCAATAATGAGCTGCTATTGAGCAACAACAAAGCTGCTTATGACATAATGTTTCAATGGCTGCCCCCGGGTTATATATAAAGCTGCATTTTTGCCAAAAATGTCAATTCTAGATAGGATCTACAACGAGATGTCTGTGTGCTTAAAATAAAAGAGGGTGCTCGAAATCAGTCCAAAGAGGTGTCTAGTCTCAGTCTTTCGCAGCAACAGATGTTCCTAAGATGAAGAAGAAATGAAATAAAAATCCCATTCAAATTCAATTCTTTCGACCCCAAAAATTTGCTGGGTGGAGCCTGCAGGGGAGTCAAAAAGTCCCCCCCACTTCAATTTAATAAGAAAATCATTGCTCTTCTCCCTTCCCCTTCGCAGTTCTTGAAGCCTGGGTGGTTCCAAATTTTACCTTTGTAATACTGGCTCTTAGTTGCCCTAGTCAGTTCATGCACAGCCCCCTTCTCCGAATCCTCACGCGTGCCCCCCTATGAGCCGGAGCCTCACGTGTGGAGATGCTGCGGTTTGGGAAAAGGCTACTGAAAGACTCATTGTAGATGTGCAAAAGGGAGGAAGTGATGGTGGGGCTCTCGGCTGACACCCCTGCTCTTGAGGTGTGCTCCACAGGCAAAGCACGGGGATCTGCAGGGGAAACCCTCTCACTAGCAGTCTGGATGTGAGAAGGAGGCTTCACACCTGCTTGGCACTGCTGCTACAGAAGACAGTCTCTGTGTTCCCCCTTCCTGGGAGTCTCTGCCTTGCTCCCTCACTCTCCGGGTCTTCCTCCTCCTGGGACTCAGCACGATTAAACCATGTTTTGGGATCGGCTAGCTCTGCACTCTTCACCTTAAAGCATTTAGAGAGAGGGAGCGAGACAGAGAGAAATAAATAAATAAGATGCAGCCTTCGCCCCTCCTCTCCTGTCTCCTCCTCCTCCTGCTGCTGCCTTTACAGGAGAGACTGGCTGGGATTTGTACTCGGCTGAGAAATGTGCCATTAGAAGTGTATGGCGAAAGACAGGGAATCCATTCTGCCCTGAAACTTCACTAAGGCTGGATTTACACTGCTCCTTGTGCGTGCAGTACGCGTGGTAGGTGTGCATGAGCCCCTATAGTTTGACTTTCCCACTAAACTGCATTGCATAGATGTAAACCAGCCCCACAGGAAAGAATGGGATTTCTACTAGAAATGCATTTTCATCCAGCAAAATGCATGTGCTTTGCTGCATTAATATGCACAGGTGTGAATAGGTCCTTATGCAGGTTCACCCACTGATACCTGTAATGGCCATTGTGAATGACGAACGTTCTGCTCACTGGCTTGTACCCTGTGTGGAATAAAAAGACATACAAGGATCAAAAAAGCTTAAAGAGAGCAAAATAAATACACAATTCATAAGTCAGAGGGAGGATGGCATGCTCCAGCAGGCACAGAGGGTCCATTTACATAATTGGGTTTTATCACACGCGTTCTGACGTGATAAAACACGTGTCATGGTTGACCATTATAAGGACAGTTAGGGGAATTTATCAAAACTGGAGCAGACAGAATCTGGAGCAGCTGTGCATGGCAACCAATCAGCTTCTCTCTTCAGTTTGAAAAGCATAACTGAACAAACGGAAGCGAGTTGGTTGCTATAGGCAACTGCTCCAGATTCTGGCAGCTCAGGTTTTGATGAATTCCCCCCAGTGTCTGTTCCCTTCTCAGCACTGCAGGGCATTGGGGAGAATTTATCAAAACTGGAGCAGTTGTACACGCCAACCAATCGGTTTCTCTCTTCAGTTTGTTCAATTAAAGTAGGATTAAAGTCTCTCCTTTTTTTTGCCATATATCTACTGCTAGCAAGCAGTAGATACAGTATATGCCCCATGATTTCAAAAAGTAGGCAAATATCTAATTACTTACCTGTTCCAGTGCTGCTTGCTTCCGGCTGAAGAACTCCTGGCTACCGAACGGCTGTAAAGTGTGCAGGCACATGCGCAGTACAGGGGAGGGAAGCGCAAATAAAACTGAATGGAAGCAGCCAGGAGCACGCACGGTGGAGACTCCGTGGGACACGAGAAGTCTACGTTACCTTTAATGTCACTTTAAACTTTGAAAATGAAAGACAGAAACCGATTGGTTGCCATGGGCTCCAGTTTTGATCAATTCCCCTCATGTTTTTAAAAATAACCTTGTCTGTCTTCCATGCATTTGATAGCGGCCACAGACGCGTTGGTAAAATGATCAATGTGCCATTCTATGGAAATGGCACACAATTATTTTTGCTGGACATGGCCTTTCCATTGATCGATCTTCAAACGATGGGTCAATCCAGGCAGCCAGATCAAAAGTCGCTCTAGATCAATCGTTTTCAGTCCTTCTGATCAGTCTATTCAGAGAGCGCAGATGTCGTTTATTTAATGCGACCAATCACAATCATTTGTGGCAAACTGATCAATAACCTGCCTTTACCATTGTGACACATCGCCCAAAAGTTACACTTTGGCCTCTTTATCGCAATCGTATGTATTTGATCAATCATATGTGGCCACCAATAGGGCGCTGAGAGGCCCATAGAAGTCACGCACAATGCAACAAAGTGCATGCAACGTGCATTTTGATTCACTGGCAACAGGTTTTAAAAAGCTTTGGTCAATGACTGTCAACGCTATCCACTCCAAATACTAATTAAAATACAATAGGAATTACGCATCAACGACACGTCAACGCAAAAAAGGGAAATGCACATTGGCACTACAATAAATAAAATGCACACAAATAGATCTGAATGGGCCCTGAATGATTCTGCATTACCTCACAAAGAAGCATCTTTACTACAGCTATAAAAGAAGAGATACACACGTGAGCTCAGGGTATGGATATACAGTACAACCCAGTGTTGTATATGCCTTTATGTGAGGGGAATATTATTTTCATATATAAGGCTCCGTGTGAATCCTTAGCAGAATGGTTCTCTCAGTACACAGCACAAAGCTGCCACACACTGTTATACTCTCCCATAATGACACGCTCGTTCTGTCACGGAGAAGCCGGGAGCACGCTCCAACCAGGGCACGCAGGGAGTGGTTTGTCCGTCACGTGGGTGGGGCAGTGGGTGGAGCTCGATGTCTACAGCTCTCATCTCTAG
Source organism: Nanorana parkeri (assembly GCF_000935625.1). Taxonomy (NCBI): domain Eukaryota; kingdom Metazoa; phylum Chordata; class Amphibia; order Anura; family Dicroglossidae; genus Nanorana; species Nanorana parkeri. The sequence goes on from NW_017306488.1 coordinate 454,196, forward strand.
TCTCCATCAGCTGGCTGCGAGACTGACTCCCGGCCACGTGGGTGTGAATACACGGTGCCTTCTACGATGAATTGGTCGCGGCTCGCTGACCATTGGAGGCTGCGGGGCAAGCCACGCCTTTCTGGCCGCTGATTGGCAGTGATGTAGAACCGTTCCACTTGCTTGGATTGGTCTAGAAGCTGGCGGCTAGCAGCAAGGCATGGGAAAGAAATCCATGTGTTAGGTGGTTGACTAGGGCAACCGGCGCGTATGCTTCTTCTGGTCATTAGAGGGGAAGGTGTTAGCGTTCTGAAGCTGGCAGATAAAGGGGTGCACGGTAGTTTGGAGGCTTGCTGCTGACACTAGATTTACACACATGTGCTAGGGACATGGTGCTGATGGTTAATGATCATGCACCGTGGATTGGGCACTGAAGAGATAATGCACATGCACTACTGGAGACTCCTGATGGGTTAACACGCTTGGGTCTCTTAGTCCCCATTCACACTACACGATGCAGAAAAGCATTCAAACGCATGTCTGTGCACGTTTGCCGCGCGTTGTCCATTGATTTCAGTGAGTGCCACATGCGCGGCAAATTAGCTCATGACGAATGAGCGCACCTTGGCATGCCTTCACGCAATGTGAAGGTGTAAAGGAAAACTTAGGGGTTAATATGCATCTCCTGGGAAATGGGTGATTAGAGGTTAATGCATTGGGGCTGGAGTTAAAGGAGAACTATGAGGTCAGTGATTTTCACGATCCACCCGTCAGCCAGCGCTGACGGGTGGGTACAGCTGGCTCTGCCTCTAGATAGGCAGAGCCAGCTGTCAGTCACGCAGCTGGGCGGATGCCGGCACAATTAGATAGATAGATAGATTTTATTTGTCACATACACAATCGTACAAGTATGATATGCAGTGAAATGCTTACACGACTGCAGAGCAGTCGGACTGCAGAGCAATTGTCGGGATCCGCTTCAGTTGCGGCGTCTCAGTATACCGCGAGCAGCAGCTCGCGGTATACTGCGGCGTCTCAGTATACCGCGAGCTACAGCTCGCGGTATACTGAGCCTAGGGTGACGTGAGGACGCTAGTTTGTGTCCTCCTGTTACCCTAAGGAGAACTGTTACCCTAAGGCTGAACAGAAGAAATTGACGTGATTCCTCCATCAACACAAACAGCATGTTGATTAAGGAATCGCCGCTGTTTGCATTGTATTCTGACAGGTGCCACCGGAACCTGTCAGAATACCGATCAGAGCAGGCAGCTCATTGGCTGCAAGGTCTAATCGCACAAAGATTTTCCAGCCAGCTCTTTCTATCAGCTGATCGAGGAATGCCAGCTGAAAGGGAGCCAACAGCTCCACACACTGCAAATTTCAGAAGGTACATTAAAAACCGTCTGAAATTCGCCCAATGTATGGGCACCTTTAGAGGAGGTAATTCACATGCACTGAGGATTGAATGATGAGGGATCAATGCACATGCATTGGGTATTGGGCTCTAAAACATTAAAGTAGTATTACGCTCTCACACTTTTTTTATAATGAATCCAGATCAAACAAATATACATTGCCCAGCAAAGTATTTCTTTACATTTTTGGCTAAACACAGTCATCATGTTTCTGAACTGCTCCAACTCATGCAGCTTGGCATCCCTGAACTTCCTGTTAAGAACAAGATCACGATATAGCACAGTCTCCAACAGCTGTCCATCTACTAGCTTGGAGAAGCAAGGGAGTGTGCTGCCGTGCCTGTGTGTTTGTGGAGACACACATGGCTTACTATCACACACAAGGGTGGCTCCATAAGACCCTGCAATTGACAGGATAGGATCAGTGCTCAGGGACCAGCTGATTCTACAAGAAGTTAAAACTTATAAACAGCAAGAATCAGCATCCATTGTAAGTGATTTAATGAGGCAACAGGATGTGAGAAGAAAACTCACAAATGAACAAAATTCCCACCTTAGTGTGTTGTGAAAGAAAGGTGTCCTGGTTGGAGTATTTTCCCTCACTTCTTGCTCTGGAGACTTCCTAAAATTTTCAATTTTCCCTTCACTTTCAGTCTCAGTGGCAACAGTCACCAAGATAAATAGAGGGGTGACTCTCCATAATGGGGGCACGAGAACAAATGAAAACCTGACATGGGGACTAACCCTTTCTCGGTCTATCCCCCCCAAAAAAGGCCTTTTATATACACTTTAACTGACACAAGCTGGGAACTGGGCACTAAAAGGTTATCACACACTGGTGTCAATGCTTCTGAACTGGAGACTGGGTTTGAGGGGTTATTACATATGGTGCAGGTAATGTCCAAGGGGCACTTTTGGGTAATGCACATGTCCTGGGAATTGGGTGCTGAGTGGTTAAAGCACATGCTCTGGTAGTTAAGGCACAGGCCCTGGATGCAGAGGAGTTAAAGTAGAACTCCAGTCTAAAATAATAATATAAATAACCAGTCAAAAGGTAAAATAACAAAACCATCTATTGTTGCAATATTCACCATCAATCCAGAGCTTACCCTGCAGTATTTTTTCTGCCACTAGATGTCCTCAGTCTAATGGCCATTATTCAGCCTTTTGGGCTCATTCATATCACATCAGTTGAGTTGCATTGATCTGCACAATTTTTTTTAAATTTTTTTTTAACCCCTTCGTGAGTGACGACGTACAGTGTACGTCGCCAGCATCGGGGCTGTTTAAACAGACTCCCGGTGACTTTTGCCGCCGGGACTCTGTTTAAACTTGTAGAGCCGAACAACAGAGGCGATCCTGGCGACTTACCTGAGAAAAAAAGGCCTCAGTCATGAAGGGGTTAAACTCTTTATTTTTTAAGGATAAACACAGAAGACATGCCACAACATTAAAATAAAACAAACAAGACACAGCTGGTATAGTGGCCAAGGCAGCCAATGAGTAAGTGTAATAAATGACAGACATAGAAAATTGTAGATTACTACATCATAGGCGTCCAATCATTACGCAACAAGGTGCACAATTGTTTTCTATGCGCCCTGTTCCTACCATAATGCTGCACTGATGTGGGTTGCTGGCATGCTGCATTTCTTCACGGTGCACTGCACCTTATGTTCCCGAATGTTACTGCAGCTTTGCTACAGTGCATAGAAGTAGATGAAAAGTCATTTTGTGACGTTTTAAAGTCACACTAAACTCAAATGAAATCTTAAAAAATGTTTTCATGTAACTTAACTATTAACACAAATGTAGTTTGTGTATTTCTCAAATAATCTGTATTTGTAGATCCTCAAATAATCTTGGAATTGATGCTGACACTGTAATTATACTGACATGATGTGGCAGATTATTTTCGAGACAAATAGAGCTTTCATTTGGTGGTATTTAATCACCACTGGAGTTTTTATTTTTTACTATATAATAAAAAAGTCCCGAAAATATCGAAACAAAAACCTGTTTTCCCTACAATATGTTAAACATTTATTATCACTCACACTTTTGGTAAAATAAAAAAGAAGGGGTCACATCGGGTAAATAGACACTAAATATGTCAAGCTTTAAAATTGTGTGCACCTCCAAAATCGCAAAAACCTACCATACCCAACATTGGCCATAGGCGACACTTTTAGCGCTCATCAGTTTAGTGTTATCAGTGATTGATGGCCCTTAAATGATTACTCTCACTCTGACATTTGCAGTGATATGTAACATATGTGGCGCAATGGACTCAATCATCATTTTCACACCTAGGCACTCCCGATGCATGTGTGTGTGTATGGGGGGGCGGGAGACTTTGAATATTTTTTTGTTTTTTAAACATTTTTTTATATGTAACAAATTTTTTTGTGTGTAACTTTCATTTTTTTTTAAACTGACTTTCATTTTTTTTTTCACCTAACTTTATTGCTATCACATAGGGGGCTAAGAAGTCCCCAATGTGATAGCCTATTTACACAGACAGGTCCTCTTTATGGAGACATCAGGGGTCTCTAAGAACCCTAAGGACCCCCAGAGAAGACGGTGAAGCAGAGACCGCTACAGAAGCTGGAGAATGACAGCTGAATGCAGAAGTGATGTAATATACATCACTTCCGCATTCAGAGAAAGGAGGAGAGATCAGAGAGAGTTCATGTGATGATCTCCCTCTGATCACCGGTGACAGAGCTGCCATGCGGGTCCCGGGCGCGCATCCGCACAGCAGAGCATGGGATTGGCGGCGGAGGAGGGGGGCGTAGACCCACATGCATAATACATGTGATCTGGCATCTCTGCAGACCCCGTAACGCTTGTATGTAAACAGCCATCGCTGGCAGTCACTCAGCGGAGTGCACGAGCGGGACAGGCGAGAATGTATCACAACGCCCTCTCACATTCAAGAAGCTCCCGGAAGGTTATTTAATTACAACGGCCAGCCGGAAAGCAATTAATTATTGTTTCTGGCACAATAAATATTATTTTGTACCTACAAAGTGGTAGGCATGTCGTGTACAGCACATGGTGCAAAGCCCTAAAAGATATATATTTTAATTCCAGGATGTAATGCAATAAAACAGGAAAAATACCAAGGGGCTGAATACTTTTGCAAGGCACTGTAAATTGGTCACCTGTATGTTTAACTGCTTCAGCTCTCTATATCTGTATACCCATAAAAGACCTTTTTAGCATTTTTTCCCTTTCACCGTTGGCATTTCTATTTGGCAATAACGTTGTCATTACTTAAGATAACAAAGTAATATGTACATACTAGGCTTTCTTTTGGCAATATTGTTTTGCAAAAAGTATTTTATGTGCAACGCAATCTTTAGGCAAAAATATGTAAAAAAGACACTGCTTTTTCCTATTTTGATCAGTGTCTGTAATGCTGTGCACACACCTTACAACCATCGCAAGACTTTTGTCTTGCGATGGTTGTAAGGCAATTAAAAAAACGTACGATCTGCCCATCTTGGACAGGAAGATCGTACTTGCAATGATCGCAAGCCGCGCCCCGCTGAGGGGCGGGTTTGCGATGACCGCAATGCTAAACGGGCAGTGTGCGCTTGCGCACAGCGGCCCGTGCAGCTTTTATCTTGCGAACATGCCACACCCCCGCCGACAATCGTACGATTCTCAGTGGGTTTTCGAACATGTTCATAAGATAAAAGTCGTGCGACCTTACAGTAGGAGAGGTTGCACGCCTCCCACACACCTTGCGATAATCGTACGATCGCAGGATTTCCCGCGATTATCGTACGTTTATCGCAAGGTGTGTGGGCACCTTAAGAAGTTTTACTGTAAATTTAAAGTATACATTTTCATCTATAATGTGTCCTGTTTAAATTTATATTTAAATTATGTTTCTTGTACAAAGCATGACAAAGTTATTTGAACATGAAATTGGACTTATTTGTGTTGTAATTTGTGACTTATTTATGTGTTTAACGGATTAGCAAAAAAATGCATAAAACATTGCACAGGAAAAAGTCTGGGCCCCTATTCCATTGATGTTTTTTGTTTTTTTTTCAACGTCCTAGAATGTAATTGATTCATTACGCCTAAATTCAAGTCAGGTGATGACAATTCCAAAGGTTAATAAATTCTCTGACCCTTGGAACCTCTTATGTTTACCTCCAACAGTCATAGAATTCTCTGAGCCATCATAGGATTTAAAAATGTTACAAAATGGGGCAGATATAGAAAAGCAACTAAACATTATCTATCATTAGAGTAACCCTGTCACTAGAGTAAGATGTTAACAAAAAGCACATATGCATAAGAGGTAACACTTAACCTGTCCCTCTGCCTGTGCTCCTGATCGATTGAAGAGCCAAGCTAGCTGAGAAATCTTCAGCATTCAACACACTTCTGGGTATATTCGGTGACTGGTCCCCCTCCCCTTGTGCACTGTGGTTTCTTCCACTGGCCCCTATGTCACTACTGTGTCCCATAATGATATAGAGAATGGCTGAGTACAGGATTAGTCATCCAAAACACCCAGAAGTATGTTCAACATGTACACTGCACCGATATCTGCCAACAAGTCTGCAACAGCTGTATGCAGTTTGGAATAAGTGGGTCTATAGTCTATTGGTACACTAAAGGTGCCCACACACCTTACAATTATCTGCAGATTTTCTGTGGTCAGATGGAAAAAGTGCAACAGATTGGCCCAAGTCAAGATTACTCCATCCACACAGTCAGTGGCGTTGCTACAGGGGGGCAAGGGGGGGGCTGACAGTCTGACTCCTCCACCCTCCCACAGTCTACTCACCTCTCCGCGGCGTCTGCGCTCCTCTCCTGCTGACAGCCACTCGATCGTCTTCATTCTAGCATAGTCAGTCTGCTATTGGCTCTTTTCAATTGCAGTAGCCAATAACTGGCAAATAGGCTGCCTATTGCACCCACCCACTGCCTGCTGTCAATCAACAGAGGTGGACCTGATTTTTAAGTAGTAACCAGCACAAGCTGTATTCAGCTTCTGTCGCAAACCGCAGGGCGCAGATGCCATCCGCAATTAAATCAGCTCTCGACACCCAGCGATGGGTGTAGGGTTGGCCAATGGGGAAAAAAATAATTATTTGCATAGTTCTGCTTATTAACCAAACGTGAGTAATAATCCCCTTATTTTTGGGACTTGTGATGGAAGTGATACATGTAGATACCTTGTATTTGAACAGCACCACATTGCACCAACTCACAACAGAGTGAATGGGGCTTTGGTCAGAACTTTTATTTTTAAATCTACAAATGGCTGGCTTGTGTGCTTTACTTTAGTTCTTTGCAACAATTGTGTTAACTTCTTTCATTGAAAAAAATCAATGAAACATTGAAACATTAGCTTTTAACTACAGATATTCTCATATTAGATGTCCTCTCTTCCTACTTTCTCTTTCATCTTTTATATATTGGAATCCTGCTTGCATTTACTGAACATGCAAGATCCTGATTGACTGGTCCATTCTTCCAGTTGAGTGACACAATGAATCACTGCTGTGTTTTCATTTTCAGTATAATTTACGGGCTGTAGAGGATTTCTGTAATGTCACAGCAATAGTGCGTATTGAGAAGGATGATGATGTGATTTGGACTAGATCTAGAGTGCACTTCACACTGGAATGGAGTTCAGTGAAAGGATATCATTATGTGTAAGAGGCAGACACTGCTTTTTTCTACCATCTGGGAATAAGTGAGCATGGGGGAAGGGTGAAAATCAGTGTACATTTTTGTAGAAAAAATACTGAGACTTTTTTCCAAGCACTATTTCCATGTGTTTTTCAAATCCCACCTCACCAACAATGATATTTAAAATTCCAGCGAAGAATGAAGAATTGAAACTAACTATCACTCACACTGACGCCAATTATTGGTTGGTTTCTCACATTGGCAGCAATGATGGGGCAATGTTCTTTTTGGTGACACCAGTAATAGGGAATTATCCCTCCCACTGACACCCAACAATGAGGCACTATTCCTTAATCAGTGATGCTAGAGCATTTTTTTTGACTGACACCAATCATTATTATTATTATACAAGATTTATATAGCGCCAACAGTTTGTGCAGCGCTTTACAATATAGGGAAGACATTACAGTCACAATACAAATCAAGACAAGATGGTAAGGAGGGCCCTGCCCGTGAGGGCTTACAATCATGGGGTACTATTAATAATAAAACAATAAATAACACTGTGCTCCACACCCAAGGCTATTAATTTAATGTGTCCAATACCAAGTGTTCATATGTATTGGATAGGTAATCAAAAAGTCCAAATAAAATTGTTTATTGTAGTTAATCAAGCAAAAGTTCTACTGGTACTGACGAAGACACATATTATTATTATTATACAGGATTTATATAGCGCCAACAGTTTGCGCAGCGCTTTAAAACATGCATACATACATACATATATAAAACATACATACATGGAAACCAGTTCTCTTGCTGGTTCTATTGATTTTATTGAACTCCAATATCACTCTACCTCCTACAATCTGTGGAATAAAACGTGTCATGTTTATGTTATTTCAATCTATAAAATCCCAATAACTCCAGCTCCCCAGGTTCATTGCTCAGGTGTAATATTTGATTGTCCTTTTCCAATCAAACATCACATTTACAGGCTAATTACCTCCTGTCATGTCTGACTTGAAAGCATTTTTGTCATACATCCGTTCCTCAGGAATGACACAGTTTAAATGCTACTGCATTCTCTCATCATATCCTGACTGGATTGTTGTATTACCCTCCTCTGTGGCCTACTAATGAATAGACTGGCACCACTCCAATCCATCGTGAAGTCTGCTGCTCAACGTATCCACCTCTTTTCTAGTTCCTTATGTGCTACTGCCTCCACTGACTGCAAAATACAGAAACACAAATATCAAGCTAACCTACCAAGATCTCTCCAGCCTAGTCCCCTGAAATGTCTATTTTCAGATATTACTGTTGTTTCTGTACCTCTCTTCTCCATTTTATTTTTTATAGAATAAAAGTTTATTTAAAGTTTGTCACAATACTATACACTAAAAGTTTTAACAAGAAAGTACATAACAGGATCACCTGTAATAAATATTATTTGTACTAGTATATCTTTGTCCAGGAATGTGGGACCATGACAAAATAAGTAACCGAATACACGAAAGCCTGAGTTATCAGCCAGAGCTGTAGCTAGCTTCTTTTGCGCCCAAGGCAAGAAAAGAAAATTGTGCCCACCAACAGACGTGTGTGGTATGTGACGTCATGCACCCCGTCACCAGAATGGTAGCGCGAATGCGCCGGTGGCCAAATCCAAAATAGCATCAAAATTTGTTTCAGGGGGGTTGTTGTTTTTTTTATTGATTTTTTACTATTACTGTTTTTTTTACTGTTGGAGGGCTTTGTTGGAAATATCAGGGGTCTAAACAGAGTGGTAACATTTCCCTTTTGAAATAGAAAAAGAGATTGAGGACACAGAGTTCTCTGCCCATACAGGTGGGGGAGAGCGGCATGGATCCGAGGAGAAGCTGGAGCCTGTGCTGCTCTTCATCTCTCTGCCGAGCCGCGGCTGTCTTGGCCACCTGGCACCCCTGTTGCCAATGGCGCCTTGTGCTCGCCATGGCAACAGGGGCGGGTGGTAGCAGCCAGGCCGCTCCTGGCTGGCCCCCTCTCAGCTGCGCCTGAGGCGAGTGCCTCACTCGCCCCATGGTAGCTACAGCCCAGTTATCAGCACAGGAGAATAGAATGCAAAGAATCCATCAGAGAGTATGTGCACTCGCAGAGCGCATTATATGGACCAATTCCACCCATGAGCATATTTACAACTATGTATGGTCAAGTGATGCTAAGAAAAAGAATAATGAGGGAAACACAAACCAAGAGAATATAGAAGAGGGGAAGAAGAAGCTGAAATGAAAATAAGTAAAAGGAAAAGTAGATTGCTAGTGAAAAGAGGAGAACTTGCACCGCGAGCCAGGAAAACCCTACACTCTGTTAATCAATGGTTAAAAGGTCAGTAGATTTTGCAATTGCACAGTTCCCAAGAGAGCAATCTAGCTAGTTAATAAGAGAGTAGAGAGCTAGAGTGTCTATGGTGTAGGGAGGCGGTAAGCTCTTCTGTATGTTGAAGATGAGAACACTCTTGTAACCATTCTGAGATAGTTGGGGCTATAGGAGAGAAAGAAGAGCAAGTTTTGGAGTTGCCCCAGTGCCGTGCCTTCTGTGCCCAGGTGAAGCTCCACCCCGCCGAAGCCTAGCCACCCAGCTCGGTAACCATGTTCCATCAAAGATTGTGACTGGGTTGGAATGTGTGACCGGTCACGTGGTCACACATTTTAACATAATCACGCCCACTTTTTCGGCGGTGGAATATGTGACCGGTAAAAGGTGAATATTTCAAACGCTTTCTCAGCTGTTCCAGGGCAGATCGGCATCGCAGATGGTATGTGCAGGAGAACCGATCTGCCCTGGAACAGCTGATCGGTCCTGGAATGTCTCTTCTAACCGACTTTGTGGAATGTGTGATCCCAGTCACAAAGTCAGATAGAAGTGACATTTCAGGACCTGCACATACCATCTGCAAAGCCGATCTGCCCTGGAACAGCTGAGAAAGCGTTGGAATTCTTCACCTTTTGCCAGTCACATATTCCACCGCCGAAAATCAAGGCGGGATTAGATTCAAATGTGTGACCAAGTCACCGGTCAAACATTCTTTGATAGAACAAACCAAGCTGTGGGGGGAGGAGACAGGGAGGAGCCTCCCTGTCCCTCACTCATGAGTCACTGCTGGGGAATTGAGATCGATGGCCTCAGTGGGGTTTTTTTTTTTTTTTGATTGGACAGTTTGGGCCAATGGCGCTTTGCCATTGGTCCAAGCCATCCACAGAGCTCACACCTCTAACACAGAGTAGAGGCTGTGACAGCTCTTGCCTCACCAAGTTAGGTTACACAGGCAGTGGGGAAGCCCGCTGCTTTGTCACCTAACTACCTTTCAACAGTTGGATGCAGCGCTGCCTGTAAATAACAGGCAGCGCTCCGTCCATGACAGGTTACACAGCGGGGAGGCTTTCCCTACTACGGTATGTAACTTGTAACAAGCCGCACTGAATGGAGAAAAAGCTCTCAGCTTCAGACTTGAAGCTGACAGCTTTTTTCTTCATAATACTAGGTGAGGCTCTGCCTCCCCTGACCGCACGTCCCTGAGTTGCCCGTATCTGTGAGCCAGTGATCTCTCTGTCTAAATTAAATCTTTTTTCCCCAGTACTCTTGTATGGGGCGGACGGTGCCACCACAGGGGGATCATTGTACAGTAGCAGTGTTACATTGCCAGAATCATTTAGAAATAAAAGGAACATTTCTATGTTTCATGAGTGGGCATCGGTACCATCCATTTTAGTCATATTCTTAGTGTTGTCTTTAGGACCTTTTACAGGCCTCTTTTCTTCTTGGATTTTTCTTCTTATATTATAAGTGCTATTCAGCACACTCAAACACACTCAAACTAATCCCTTCAAGACAGAATTTAGTCCACTTTCTACCTTCAAACACACCCTAAAACCAATCACTTCAAGACAGAATATAATCTGACCTAATATATTTGGGCACTTTGGGCACTGATCCAGCAGTGCTTCCTATTCCACTTATTCATGGCTGAATTCCCTTTCTTATTTTATCTTGTGATTATATTTATATGGTTTGTATTACCTCATTCTAATTTCTGATACTTTGCACAGAACCAATAGAAATCTTGGTGCTTTTTAATAATCACTGCCAAAGCTGATCAGGACATTTTCTTAGTAGTTAGCACAGATTAGTCCACATGTTAAAGGAAAGCTATAAGGTTTTTTGTTTTTTTGGGGGGGTCGAATTCATAATTTTTTTGTGTGTTTACATTTATGTTTTTTTATGTTACGTTTGTACAATGTATTAGCAGCAGTCAGTGATAAATCATTGGTGATGTAAATGCACAGTAATTTGTCTTTAAAGTGTATCTAAATTCAAACATGTAAGCCAAATATATTGTTGCACATGTTCCTGCAATGTTAAAAGGTTTATGCTTTGGGGGTTTTTTAATGCGCCTTTTAATTTAAGGATACAGGTTTTTTTCACGGGCATTTCCTTTCTTTGGGTGATAAACGCTCAGTTCACTTGTCAGCATTTATTGCACACTTCTGAATTGGACTACAAGCAGCCGTGCCAACACAGAGTACACTGACACATTCTGTGATGTTTAATCAATGCTGGAGTGTACACATATCTAGAGAAAGTGCATATAAAGATTTTTATAAACAAAAAATGGCAATCCTATGTTAATTACAGAGCTCTACAAAATGATGGATTCTTTTGTGAGAGTTTAGTTCTACCTTAACCTTTCCATTGACCCCACCATCATCTTCTTTTTATTAAAGTGGACCTAAACATCGCATCAGCGTGCAGTTCTGCATGCTAATATAAATCATCTCACATTCATTAGATAAACATTGTTTCGGTTTTACTTACCGTTACTGTTACTTACAATGACTGTTTTTCCACTTCCTACTTGAGTGAGGCACTGGTGATGTAGCCTCACAGATGTATCCTGGGAAGGCTACATCACCAGTGTCTTCCTGGAAAATCTCATCTGTAAACTTAAAAATCTGATGAGATCTCAGGGGAAAGCATATTTACAATGTCACATATTCCAGGAGGTAGTCCCAGAGTTGCAGGAAGTAAAAAAAAAATAGGGTCATCTGGCCTAAGTCAAAATGGTCACCATGAGAAGAATGGGGAGGAAAAGAAAAACAAGGTATCTAAAGAATAAAAAGCCAACAATTATCTACAAGTATCTGTCTGTAGATTGTCATTACTAAACGTTTATAAAGCTGCATTGTTGTCGTTTTTAAGATAAGGGTGAAGTTCCTCCTTAGACTGCTCTGTACCTTGGTGCTGTACTGACGTAGCAGTTGTAAATAACAGATATGATTATATGTTTTTAGTTTTCTAAAGCAACCATGATGAGTAGATACAACTAGGAGCTCAATGAACATATGATCTAACTTTTCCATTGAATGTGATTTGGATCAAGTTAGTACCAGAAATTAGTGATAACTAAATATAAATTTAATATCATGAAGTCTTTTCAGAATTGTTAATATATAGTAAATATTGTTGAACAGATTACATGGTAATCTACTTTAGCATAACTTTTTACAGCTTTGGTCACTTAGGAAGTGCCCATGATAAAACGTAAGGGTGCCCATAGGCATGAGACGGCTACCAGACAATCTGGCTGCAGAATCATGGTTCTTTAGAAACACCATAGTAGAAATCTACGTGCTCATATTTGCATGTTTATGCACTGTGTAGGCATCCCTGGTACAAGCCCTATCCCAGAAGAACAACTTAATAGATCAATCCTTCCTCTAAGACTGGGAAGAGAGTGTTTTTCACAGTGTCATGGAGTACCTATGGACATATTACTGTTTCCTGATCCTCAAGTAATTAGAAGAAAAGGCAATCTTCATCTAATGTCTGTGGTATATGTCAAAGCAATCCCTCCCGCAGTGAATCGCTAACCAGAGCAAGATCTTTGTTTGATGGAGAAGGAATGAGGAGAGGGCTTTGGGGAGGAAAAACAGGGCAGTGAAACAGTTATCACAGCTTGTAATACCATTGGCGGCCACTGTACGGAGACTCATCCAAATTTAGTTAGCTGGACACACACAGGCAGATCTTGCATACAATCTGGACCACTCTAAAGCTGCCCACACACCTTACAATTTATCTGCAGATTTTCTGTGGTCAGATGGAAAAGGTGCAACAGATTCCTCCATCTACACTTAACTGTGTGGATGGAGTAATCGCTACCTGGGCCAATCTGTTGCACTTTTTCCATCTGACCACAGAAAATCTGCAGATAAATTATAAGGTGTATGGGCACCTTAAGGGTTGTGTAGCAGCCAAGCGATTCCCACACACTTCTGAGATTCCCCATGCTAGCCTAAAATATGTACAGACGTAAACATTACAAAAAGACATAACAGAAAATTACATACTGAAATTTGGCTATTTGTTATGAAATAAGGAAAAAATTACAGAAATAAACTTTACCGCTTTAGGCAGTATTTTAACCTGTTGGTGGGAGAACACTGGAAAATTCAGCAATCCGCCTTGTTCAGAACAAGCTCCGTGTGAACTACCCTATTCATTTTTCATGCTCATTACATTACTAATTTTACAGACGTATGGATGTGGGATGGACTCTAAGGTTTGGCCAGTTAACTTTGGAGGTATTACCTCACCTGCTGTGAGGAGGGTTCTCCGATACTGAAGTGGCCATAGGTTATATACACCAGTCAGTTTGGATGGCTGCGTCTGGACACTGGCTCATCATCCTGATTGCACTTTTTCCATCTGACCACAGAAAATCTGCAGATAAATTATAAGGTGTATGGGCACCTTAAGGGTTGTGTAGCAGCCAAGCAGGCCCCACATCACTGCTGCAAGCAGGCCCCAAATAACTGCTTTGTCAGTCCCTATGATGTTTTATAAGGTCAAGACATATTGTTTTGTATCTGCATGAAGCTTCTTCCCAGAAGGGTTGTAGTCACAGGGTCTGTAGGTTTCGTTTGAGGGATTGTAAGGTGATAGCTGATTAACTTTATACCACAAGCCTGTCATTAACTTGTTCGCACTAGTCCCAGTGCCCATGTCCAAGTTGTCTATTTTTATGAACTTTTTTCTTCTATTGACCATCAATTTTTATATATATATACATATATATATATATATATACACACACACACACACACACACAGTAGTACAGTAGTATGTTCTATAATATCACCTAACTGTATTTAATGTCACAATACTGTTATGCTTTATACAGATCTATTGGTCCACTATGCAATCTGCCCATCGAATAAAATTAGTGTACTTTTTCTGTGCCTATCATAATCATCTCATCTGTGCCTATCATAATCATCTCCTGTAACTCATAATGTCACATTCGGCAAGAACTCTTTGAAAGCATTATTTCCATTTCCTGTGGATCACATCATCCAGCGTGCTAAAAAAATCACTATGACAAAACTAGACTCAGAGAGGATTGTGCTATTCTATTCAAGACCCAATTCCTGCTAGTCAGGTGCAGCACTATACAGAATTGTTGCTTGTATGTATAGCAAGCCTGCTGTGTATTGTAGAATAAAATCATGTATGCAAAATACTGCAGATATTTTCCTGTCATGAAACATAGCAGCAAATTTAAGAAAATGTTTGCAATTATTATTATTATTATACAGGATTTATATAGTGCCAACAGTTTGCGCATCGCTTTACAATATAAGGAAGACATTACAATCATAATACAATTCATGACAAGATGGTAAGGAGGGCCCTGCCCCCGAGGGCTTACAATCTAAAAGGGAGGTGCAAGTGATACATGAGGAGGTTGCTGTGTGGGGATGAATTGTTTGAGAAAGTGATAGTTCAGTGGTCAGGTTGAAGTGGGATAGGCTTTCCTGAAGAGATGAGTCTGAAGGGATCGCCTAAAGGCAGTCAGAGTGGGAGATAGATGGACAAGTTTTGGTAGAGAGTTACATAGGATGGGAGAGACTCTAGTGAAGTCCTGGAGGCGAGCATGGGAGGAGTTGATGAGGGAGCTGGAAAGCAGGAGGTCTTTTGAAAAGCGGAGGGGACGGTTAAGGTGATACTTTGAGACCAGGTTTGAGATATAGCCGGGTGCAGAGTTGTGGATGGCTTTGTAACTGATTGTTAATATTTTGAATTTTATCCTTTGGGCTATTGGAAGCCAGTGCAGGGATTGGCAGAGGGGGGTTGCAGACACTGAGCGGTTGGTTAGGTAAATGAGTCTAGCAGCTGCATTCATGATAGACTGAAGAGGGGATAGCCTGTGTAGTGCAAGGCCAATGAGAAGGGAGTTGCAATAGTCAAGACGAGATATAACAAGCGAGTGGATGAGTAATTTAGCGGTTTCATTGGTGAGGTAGGGGGCGTATTTTGGAGATGTTACGTAGGTGAAGGCGGCAGGATTTGTATAGTGATTGGATGTGGGAAGAAAGGTGAGGTCCGAGTCAAGTATGACACCTAGGACCTTGGCATGGGGGGAGGGCTGGATAGTTGTGTTAACAATCTCAAGGGAAAAGTTTGGGGAGGGTGCATGGGTGGGAGGAACTATCAGGAGCTCATTTTTTGAAAGGTTGACTTTTAAGAAGTGTTGCGATATCCAGACTGATATGTCAGTTAGTACATTAGTGACACGCAAGGACACTGAGGGGGTGAGTTGTGGAGTAGAAAGATAGGTGCCGATAACACTCAAATCTATCCGTTTTTAAAATGCTGATATATATACAATTACTTACCTCCTTAGAACCAGTCTTTGTGGACAGTATGGCCAATTGCTGAATTGGCAGAATCCACAGGCAGCTTAACTTTGCCATAAGACACAAACGTGTAATCCAACATAGTTTTACTTCAGATAAGTGTAGTACAGAGAATGTTTTCCAGTCTTTTGAAGTATGAGGGGGATTTATCAAAACTGGAGCAGACAAAATCTGGAGCAGATGTGCATGGCAACCAGTTAGCTTCTCTCTTTTGTTTTTAAATCATAACTGACCAGACTCAAGAAAGAAGCTGATTGGTTGTCCTTGGCAACTGCTGCAGATATTGTCACCCAAGAGTTTTTCATTTTTCTAATTGCATTGTATTGGGAAAATATGTAAATCTTAGGTAATCCTGGAAAGGTGCCCATACATTCGAATGGTCTTTGGAATGATAATCGATCAGTTGACAGGACACCAATGATTTTAATTACTGTACTTCTGGCCAAATATCCTCGATCGGTCAGGTTGGAAATTAGTGGCATTTGCTTACGAAAAAAATTGCACATGCGCAAACGAAAATCTGTTCTGCCGTTCGCCAAAACTCAGTGAGTTAGTATTGCTAACGAACGATTATTGAAATCGACATTGGTATGTGCATGAGGGGGCAGTCGTGCGGAAATCGAACAAAGGTTCAATGACGGCACAAAGAAAATCGAATGATAATTGCAGAGTGTATGGCCAGCTTGACAGATATGCAAGGCTATACACTGCCAAATCACATATAAATCAATAAGCTATTTATGGAATTGATATAGCAGTTACAGTTGCTCACTCCCTCTACTCCTGCTGGTGGTGTGAAACTACTTGTAACCATTCACAATCCTCAGAAAACACCTATGTTTCCTGCAAGTGCTCTTTATTATAAAGGAGCCAATCCATTATTCAATTTACACTTCCAGATGCTGTATCATGAGTATATATTCAAAGCAAAGTCATATACAGAATAGCGCAGCCACGATCTATACAAGCATTTTTTGCCTGTAATGGTGCTTTGTCAGAGTCAATTTAAAGCTGAACTTCAGGGAGATTTAACAAAAACATTATAATGAATGTATTTATATATTTATTGAATTTTTAAAAGCAACTAATGTAATTTTCTGAATTCGTCTTTATTTTAGTCTCCTTTGATCCCCTGTACAGAAGCACTCAGACTAGGAGAGGGAGGAACAGCCCTAAAAGCCAATGCAGCCACCCAAACCTCATCCCTACTGTCACATGTGCTGACAAGCTGCATGCTGACAGTAGGGATGAGGTTCGGGTGGAGCATCGGTGTGAGGTGAACTCAACTCATTTGAAGTTCATGAAAATAGTGAATTTATGT
Source organism: Nanorana parkeri (assembly GCF_000935625.1). Taxonomy (NCBI): domain Eukaryota; kingdom Metazoa; phylum Chordata; class Amphibia; order Anura; family Dicroglossidae; genus Nanorana; species Nanorana parkeri. The sequence continues at coordinate 471,310 of NW_017306488.1, forward strand.
GGTTGTTGGATTCCATGACAGCCAGCTACCAATAGTGCATTTCCTGGCTTAGAATGGCCAATAATGGGGGCTATGTTATGTGCCAGTCCCCTCACTATAAAAGCCAAGGTTCCTAGCAGCCATTTGTCAGTGTGTGTTGGAACAGATCGGGAGAGCTACCGTTTGTAGGCGGACATAGTTGCTGCTATACAGTGCTATATACAGAGCTACACTGTGCTGTACAGGGCTGTACTGTGCTACAATACTCTAAATAGCAGTGTAATGGGCTACATACAGTATATATGAACACCCCCTTGTTTATAGTACATAGACCCAACAGCCTTTTTCCTTCCTTTGTGTGTCAGCAACAACTTCAGTTGCAGTTTAGCTGCTGTCCCCATTGCAGTTTTTGTTTTATTTATTTACTTTCTGCTAGGTTAAGGACCTCCGGGAAAACATTTTCGTAACCTTTGCAGCAAATTAGCTCTATTTTGCTGAAATACCTGTGCAAGGATCCCAAGATTCCAGCCATGAAGGAGAGGCGCCATTATTGGGTCTTCATCCTTTCGGTTCCCTGATATAAGGTTAAAATGGCAGACTTAATGCTACAATTCCACAGTTAGCAAAATATGCAGTACTTAAGGGAGGTGCTGTGGTAGAACCTCTTGACCTCATTTCCAGATAGTGGATTTGCCCAATGTTCCTCTGATACTCAGATCCCTGAAAGAGGGAGCAGCAGTGATGGTGGCTGCCTCAGGGATGCTTTTTTCAACCACAGCAGATGGGTCCTGCTGCAGGCGGCAATCACATGCATCACCTCAACTATATGATTGCAGACTACTTGAGGTTCAGGGCTGATGCGGACACTCTTCATTCAGAGTGAGGACTCTAGGGACTATTAGGCGCAGAGGCTGAGCCAGAGCATGTACAGTACGTGCTTCTGGCTTTTCCTGCAATCAGTGCGCTGTCTGAGGGGGCCTTCAGCACAGCAGGACTGCGGACTGGCTCACTTTCAATGTGCCAGTCCTGCATCAGCAGTGATTAAAAATCCACCCCACCCTGTCCTCTGCTGGACTGGCCCCTTTACCAGCTCCTGCCACCTCTCCTGGCCTATTCCAGGGCTCCAGCTCTATGAAGGTGCTACACATATTGTTTGCAGGGTAAGTCCTGCTGGTTATGTGTTTAGATGAAGCACTGAGATATTGAGGAATGCTGAATTAGGTTTTAGTTGCTTACAAAGACATTACATGTGAATACAGCATTATACAGCATAAAGAGAGAACTTCCTGTGTATCATAGATAAGTATAAATATAGAAAACTAACATTGTACTACAGCTCAACAGACATAATTACAGTCAGTAAAACAATCGCTATGCTGTTGCATTTCCAACAAGTCCTGTATTGTTTCCTTAAAACTTGCAGCCTATTCAAGTTTTTGCAGCTGGGCCTCAACTGAAAATTTTGTAATGCTTTTTGCAAAGTAAATCCTGCAAGACCTCAAAGTTTGCAGCATGTCCGGGTGCACGGGCACTTTAAAGGGGCCACACATAATGTTTCTGAAGCTGCGTCTCAGCTGCAAATTTTGTAACGATTGCTGCTCATGGTCTGTGTGTCCAAGTGTGTGACCTTTGCCAGTGCTCTGGCACCCAAAAACATTTTCAGCTATTGTCTCTTAAGATAATATTCTGTTTATTTCAAGATAAAACCTGCCTCATCTCTCTCTCATATTTTGTGGCCTAACCAAGCTGCTTTTATACTGTACAGTTTCTGTACAATATGTGTGTATTTTGTCTATGAAATAATACACTCTGTCTCTGAAATAGCACACACACATTTTTTTTTTCAGGATAAAACCTGCCTTGTCTCTCCTTTTTAGATTTTGACCTAAAGAAGTTAACACTCTATATTATGAAACTGGTTTGCCACTGGCCACTTTGTACGAAGTTGAGGGTTTTCGTTTTATATTTAGCCTTTCCTATATATTTTAGATTTGTTGTGGCTGCTACTTTTATTGATCGACTTAGGCCTATTAATCCTGGATAAAAAAAATCAGGTGTTGCAACTACCCAAAAAAGTATTTTTCAAGTTGTAATGTTACAGATTGGGAGGCTGCTGTTGTATTTAAGCCAAACAATTATGTAAAAGTAGAAAAAATCAATTATACATGCTAACTGTGATGCCAGAATATGGTATTGCTGATGCTGTCTGTGAGAATTGTACTGTTCTGTGACACCACATACAGTTAGAAGCATCTTTCACACATATAATGTAAAGGAATGGTGTTCTTGCCATGTCACCTTCAGAGTTTCATTAAAAGGAAGACCCTTTCCCCACTGTATGGTAATTTTTAAATCTTTTTTTTTTTTACATTGGTACATACCACCATGACAGTGCCCAGCCCCCCATGCTTTTTTTCTAAAATTCCCTTGCCCATTAGCATTGACAATGGCCAGAATTAATTCTCAAGAATTACCCCCCTTCAACCTCAGTGGGGTTCGGTTTCAAGTTTGCAGTTTTGGACTTGATGCAATGTCTTTGCAAAAGGTCCCTTTGACCACCTGTATTAACCTTACCAGCCACCCCCCACATATTCTTCCTACTACATAGCCAGAATTAAAATGACAAATGACTGGTGTTGGCAAACCAGGGGAGCAGTAACATCACTCCCCTATCATATGGTCCAGCAAATGGTTGCTAGACAGGAGCACTCTTACAGAGGAAGAGGTCTTGTGCTCCTTTGTACCTGAAATTGCCAGTTTTGATAATTAGCGTTTGGTTCTCCTAATGCTAACCTAGTATATGGCCACCACAACAGTTTTTAAAGTGAATGCATGCTTTTCCCATGCAGGACTAAGCAACCGGTTCACTTAAAAGCTGCCCCCCAGATGCATACGCTCATTTTGCCTTCACTTCCCTGTCATTGTTTGCTGGTACCCAGTACTACATCATGAAAGTGAAAGAAGTTACATGCTTCTTATACTAGTATTGTGTATTACTCATCACTAGAGGTGGCCAAAAGGAGTGTCAAAGAAAGCAAAGGGAAGGCGAGTATGTTTATGGCGGGACACTTACGTGAACCTGTTGCTTTCTTGATTCTTTGAGGTGTAAAAAGCTTGGTGAGTTAGATCTTTTATGATAAGAAGTGGCAGCAGGAAACAATGGTTATTGGGGATTACGTAAAGATGAAGGGCTTACTGCAAGTAAACCTGAAGACAGTGCTGGTGATGCCTTAAATGTCACCCATGATCTGTCCTGTTTCTGTGAACCTATCACATAAATATTACATTACTGGAGGTATTCTGAGGACTATGTATAGAACGCCTGCAGAGCTAACATGATTGGAAAGGACTGTCAGCTTCATTTTTGCCAAGTTTGGAAACTCATAGCTGGATGCAGCTTGAAATGGATAGGCAATTTCTAATAACATTGCATTAAAAAATTGCTTTTGTAACAAGGCACTTACAGGTTTGGATCACTACTAATAACTGTAGGATTGTGACAGCAGGGTGCCTCAGAGGCTGCTGAAGTCCAGAGAGTCCTGCAATACATAGCTTCCTGGTTTCAGTGGCTCCCACATAGCAATGCATAGAATCTCTCAGTGAAGCGCCCAGTATTGTATTATGGTACATGCTGGTGGCATGTTTTAGTGCCTTTTTCAAGGTATCGGTGCCAATATTGAGTATCTGGGTGAGTACTTGTACTCGCCCACATGCTCCGATACTTACCTCCGATACCAGGATTTACAGAGGGAAATCTGCCTCCCAGCTTCCTGATTGGCTAGGCAGTCTGGCTTTCTAACCAATCAGGAGGTCGGGCGGCACGTAATGACCCACCTTCCTGATTGATATGCCTCGGCATGTGAAGCTGGTGTTCTTTTGCTAGAACACCAGCTTCACAGGAAGCTAGGAGGTGGGTCATGATGTGCTGCCCAGCTTCCTGGTTGGCTGGGAAGCCAGCTGCACTTGTTGGTAAACAGCCTGGCTTCCTAACCAATCAGGAAACCAGGCGGTACGTCATAACTCACGTCCCGGCCTCCTGATTGGTCAGGAAGCCACGCTACCTAGCAACAGGAAGCCAGGCAGCTTCGGCATGGGAAGCTGGTGTTCTTTCGCTAGAAAACCAGCTCCATAGGCGCTCAGGAACCAGGCGACGGGTCATGATCCGCTGCCTGGCTTCCTAATAATCTGGGCACACGGCACCGGTACTCAGCGAGTACTGAAAAAAAGTATCGGTACTCGATACCGAAAAAATGCTATCAGTGCATCCCTAGTTTCCAGGGCAACCTTCAGCTGAGGATCATAAAGTAATTGCTACCAGTATCAGCTGTTAGCTTTCATAGTTTGAGTCAGTGGCCTGCGATAAGCATGTAGGTCAGGAACTCCCACGTCATCTGTTACATACCCTTAGTAACCAAGAAAGTATTGAGCACAGAGAGAATAAGCATCACAGCCAGGTAGCTTCTATATCCAGGATGACATCAGTTGCATTCTTTATACATTTCTCATGACAATAATAGCCAAAAAAATAAATCTGCACCATTTATTTCTGCTGGTGTATAGGGCTGATTCTATTAATGTTGTACACCAACACTTGTTATATTACATGATCATATTACTGTCAAAACTGCTCATTTTCTGTCAATTTCTTTGTGCATCTCTGACATTTTTTAAAATCATGCCACAAAGTGTCAATTGGATTTAGGTCAGGCATGACATAGAAATCCACCTTTTTGTGTTGGCGTTGTGCTTCTGGTCATTGTCATACAGAAAGAGGAAGTGTTGTCCCAGTTTTAGCTTTCTTAAAAATGGCAGTATTCTTCCTCTAGGCCAATTGTACACTTCTCTTCGTTTATTTTCTATTGAGATTAACAAGATATGTTGTTGCTGACACGTTGCTTCGTGGTACTGACCGGGTTTATTTGTTGGGTTTTGTAGCCAAGCTGTTTCTTAAATGAAATACATAAATTTGGACTATTAAAACTGAGGGTGTACTGGCAAAGTCCACAACCAGAAGTTGCTTTCAGTGAAAACCATATATCAACAACACAGTCAGTAGATCCACAGATATGGGCAGCTGAAGTTTCAGGAAAATCTTAACGTTTCCTGTATGGAAAAAAAGTACCCCCCCCCCCCTTCCCCAACTGATGTTTTAAAGTAGAACTCAAGGAAGAAATACGTCACCTCCACTCCTGCATATAAAAAAAACTGTGCCAATATTCACTTACCTTCTCAACAGTCCAGTTCTGTCCGTAAGCTCCCCCTTGTCCAGCACCGGTGGTCATCTTTAGGACAGAACCACGCTCTGTCATTCTACCTATTTCTTGCGAGCCCAGCTTTTTCATTTACACGGCCCACTATCTCAAAAACTTCCTCTGTGGTAAAAAGTTTGAGGAAGGCTAAACTAGAGAGGTAATTAGCAGTAGGATAGAGGTCCTAAATTCACTATATAGAGCTTTAGTTAAACCTTATATAGAATACTTTGTCCTGTTCTGGAGCTCTTGCTCACAAAAAGATATTGATGAGATAGAACAATTCCAGAGATGGGTAACAAAAATGGTAAAAGGTCTGCAGGATAAAACATATCAGACTAGACTGCAGGAACTTACAACCTCCAGGAAGGAAGGGAAAAGGGGACATGACTGAAACCTCAAATACATTAGAGTGTGAACAAGTTGGAGGCAGTATTCTCAATATAAAGCTAAGATGGAGAACACAGAGACATGACCTCAAGCTAACAGAAGGTATCATTTTAACAAAACAGTAGTAATTGCTTGGAGCAGACATCCAGCAGAAGTAGTGCATCAGTCAAGTGAATTCAAACAGGCTTGGGAAATACATAGGTTTAGACTGGGAAAAAGGCTGGTCAAATTCTGTAATCACTCTTCTGTTTCTGTCAGTTGAACATTTGCAGCAGGAAAACTCACATACTGTATGTGTAAGTAAGCACAGTTTATGCCAGTGCGGCACTCTCAAAATGGAACATCCAATTGTATTTTTTGGGAATGGAACAGGCAAAGATCCTCTATCAGATTTTTGTTACAATCCAGTAACGGTCAATGCTATCTGTGCCTCCCTGTTGGTTAGTAGGGCTGCCTATTACATTAAAGCAGAACTCCACAAATTAAATTCTCTATCTTTTCCATATACAGTACGTATGTGGACATAGAGCTCTTCTGATATGGCTGCCAAATTAGCTGCTGAAGAGCTCTATACATTCTCACACACTGGAAAAAACAGTATCCAAGTTCAAGCCATCACAGTCCTGATACATAGTTACTGTGTAAAGATAGAGAATTTAGTTGGTCATGTTGAAAAAAGTCTGTCGAGTTCAACCTATAGAGTTGTTCTACATAGTTCTCCCATAGTAAGCCCTGATAAAGGATGTATGAGCCCCCGAAATCCATTGGATAATTATACAGTGTCCCCTCAACTGTACATTGAATTAAGTTGTATTTGGACTATTAAACAAAGTACAAAGCTTCAATTAACAGCCCTGCAATGTAACAATTTGCAGGGACAGATTCTGGAATTATGGCAAGGAGCTCCCACTGTAGGAGTATTCAAGATATGTAAGACTTCTCCTGTATCTGAGGTATCTCTTTTGGGTGGACTGACCGTTTAACACATAACACTTTACCTTTGTCTTAATTCTTAACTCCCAGTCTAGCACATAACTTATTGATATCAGTGAAGGCTGTGCTAGGATTTATGCGAGTGAATGTTACCAGCTGCAACCAAACCTATGTGAAAACACCAAAAAAACAAAATAGCTACTGTGTTGCGCGAGGCTCCAGATTATCCTTACGTGAAAAAATATACTAGCAAATGTATCCGACTGTTCTGAGTTGAGTGTTCTTACATAAATACTGAATATTTTAAACTTCAAACAAAAAACTTAGATCGTTTAAACATAAATCAAACAAATCCTTTTGTTATATCCATAATAACATTGATAGCAGTTCAAATAAATCTCTGATTTCAATTGTGTGTTTCCACACGTGAGATTAGGGAACAGCGAAAGGGGTAGTCAATGTTATCACACAGCGATATTCAATTGATTCGGTACTCTTCTGATCTTTCTTGCACAATGATCCTAAATGTGCTCTATTTTGAACTCAACAGATATCTGCTAGATCTTGCTTTCATAGTCAGATGTAGATCATGAGCGGCTTCCTCCAACTAATTCCTCTCCTCTCTTTGTCTATGGGCACATAACCTATTCCCTACTCCAACCCTAACCTCCCCCACTAAAACCTAACCATAGCCCCCTAATGTCTAGGCCTAACACTAAACTAACATAATCCCTAACAGTACATAAACCCCACACTTTGTATATCTTATTCAGTGTCAGGAGCCTCTAAATGGGCTTCAGGAATATGAGCAGCTTGGGTTCTGGTATGCAGGTGGGCTTCAGTTCAGTTTACTAGGTAGACCGACCTTTTATTAATTATGTACTGTAAATTTAGGGAGTCCATTGTGCATTTAGATCTTGATCTTGCATACAATACATTACATAATTTGATAGAATAATGCATATGCTGTTTCCATTTTGGTTGGCTGTGAAGTGGTTAATGAGTTAAATTAGCTTGAACTTGGGTTTGGTGTTTCAAACAATTAGATGTATAATAGGGGATCGTGTGAACTCTACCATTGGGTACTGGAATAAACTTTTTTTATAATGTCATGGAGATTTTAATCCAGTAAATGATTATTCATTTCATGCCTATACCATGGCAAATTACTAGGGGTCTCTCCTCCAACTGCCTATTTTCATGCATTTTATGGCAAGTTAAAAATAAACACCCATGAAATATGTTAAGTGTAATTGTCTTGCAGAATTTTTTTTTTTAGTTACAACACTGACCTGCAAGAATGAACATGATCACATAATGGCTATATCATAGGATAGTTTCGATATAGGATTTTAATAAAGGATTTTACCAGGCTATCCAGTAGCAGGCAAAAAGTACTAAGGTTTATTTTTCCTTTTTATGTTGAATTATTATGGACAATGTACAAAAAACATGGAAAAAAGTGCCCATAGCAACCAATAAATGCTTGTTTTTATATATACATTGGAGCCGCACAGAATGAAAGGAAGATGCTGTTTAGCTGCTATGGGCAAAATTACCATTCTTCATTAGGCTTCATTCACAGGCGGCAAGGGGGCAGTAAAACCAGGCGGTTGATCTGTAGTTCTACTGCAACCCCCCCAGTCACCTGCTACAGTGTCAGCACTGCAGCCGAACAGTGCTGTATACATTGTTGCAGCCACGATGCTTTGCGTCATGGTGCAGCAGGATATATACAGCATGTCATGTTTGGCAGGCCTCTCTACATGTCAAATGTGACCATTGCAATGCATGGGACCACGCCACAACCGCGTGGGCATGCAGATCGCTTTTCAGAGGGTGAAGGAGGCTGTTAAGATGTACCAGTTGTGTATAGCAGCAAATCAGCTTCCTCATTTATGTTTACAACTCCACTCTAAAAATGATGGATGGAGGCTAATTGTTTATTAAATGTAAGAGCTCTTTTACAAAGGATTTTTATGTCTGTCCAGATTGACACATCTGTCACACAGCACAGGACTGCCTGACAGGGAAGGGGACCTGTTTTTTTTCTGCTGCAGTTTCACTTTCATTTACAGATATCCTCCCCACCCTGTGACTGAAAAAGTGAAATAAGAAGCAGCAAACAGAAGAGCATATCTTTTTGTCACCCTGCTCTCGCTTCCTATCAGAATTCTCCTTGCACTGCAACACACCTGATTGGTTCCTTTTGCTGCTTCTCCCTCTTTAAACTCTTCTGTACAAGAACTGCAAGAGGCTGATTCCAAGTCTAATTCAGATACCTACTCTGCTTGTATTAAAATAAATACATTTCATGACATGTTGATTACAGAGCTGAATTATTTTTTGCTTTTTTATATCTGCCAGGGGTCCAGTTTTCAAAACTGCAAAATAAATGTGGCACTTTTTTAAAGTTTGGATCGTATATGCTCCCAGTGTGGTGGGAGCAATGTGAAAATCAATAGAATACAACGGGAACTCACAGACTGAATGCTAAATATAGGATTTGTGTGTTGCAGTGCCCTGCATCCTAGCCACAAATTGTCAATTATGCCATTTTTAGACCCTGTATTTACAGGGAGCTACCAAGGGCCCAAAAACCTCTGTTTTAAAGGGAAATGGGTCAGCACTAACACATAACAGTGTATACATTGTTTAGCCTAGTAAATATGAAATGTTGCAATTTAATATCATGTGTTCTTCTATCCAGCTAGCAGATGGAGTTTCATGCAGTTTTCTCAGTGACTTTACCACTTGTTGTTTACACAGCTCAATAGCTCAAGCTGAATAAAACTGGATTAGTCAGAGAAGTGAGCCCCTATAAGACTGCTCCACCGAGGTTTCAGTCAGACAAAGGTAGCCTCAGTGCGAATATTAGGAGTGTAAAGGGAGCGCTGGACCTGTATGACTATTTTGTTTTTAACTGATGGGAAAGCTTCCCCATCACAGCTCAATACAAGTTTTAAGCTGCTGAGATTGTAGTCCGCATACATGATTTCTCTCACTAAGCCCTGATGAAGGGGGTGTATTGGACCCCCAAACGCATTAGCTATACCACTCAATTGTCCCCTGACCCTAGTGGAATAAAGTTGTATGGACAATTTTAATTAGTGCGGTGCTTCATTTTCTACATCTACAAAAATCTAGCCTCAGGGCAGTCTGGTACTGTTATGTTGTTGTCAGGGCTTCTTACCCCCTCCTCCTCCAGTTGACTGTGCATGGCTTTTTTTGTAGTATGTGTGATACTGCTGTTCCTCTTTGGCACCCTCTTATGACTAAAGCCGTACACATCATCATTCTGCAACTACTAACAAACTCCTGGCAAATTCCTGTCTGAGTGATGCGGCAAACACCAGTTTACTATTCAACCTTTCAGCTTGTCCATTCAGTCCCCACCCTTGTGTGTGCTCTCATATATCAGGTGCTTTGCTGTTTTTCCTGTTCTTCATGTATAACCCCGGTTCTGGCTGACTGATCTCCTGGTTCCTGACTCCAGCTATTGCTTCCGTTCATTCTGCTCTGAGTTTCCTGACCTGGTTCGGCTGACTACCCACTTTGGCATCTGACCTCTGGCTTGCCATCGACTATGTCCTGGACTTGCTCCATAGTTTTTTGTCATTTTTGTTTATTGTTTTACTCCTTTTATTTTTTAACCTGCACTTAAGTTTCTGTCTAGTTTCGTGGTTCCCTAACAGTTGTCTCCGTAGATAACTCATACTTGGGAGAACAACAAAGCAAAAGAGAAGGGGCTTCAATAGACACACAAAATGCACTAACATGAATTAAGAGATGAAACTTAGCTTATCATGAGCCTGAATGGAAGGCATACAGCTCCTTGTGACCAGCAGTAGAGTTGCATGATTGTAGAAGGCCATCTTGGATTGTGCCTTGTATTATAGAAGCAAAGCAGCTGGATCCACCAATACCTGTAGTGCAGCAAGAAGCCACTCTGAAACGTATTGCCTGGCAACCCCTGTACACTACGCTTTCACCCAGAGGAGTCTCCCTTTCTTGAGCCATGAGGAGGCTGCACCTTCTCTCTGCATGCTAGGTGTTGGTGGTTCCAGTCGATGTGTATCCATCACAGAAGCTACCATTCAGGATGGACTTCTACCATCACATAGCTCTAACTGCTGGCCACGGGGAGCTGTCTGCTTTCCATTCAGGCTTATGATGAGCTGATACTTCTCTCATATAAGTGCAAATTTGTGTGTCCATTAAAAGATTAATGTTTCATTGCACTTAGGTCATTTAGGCCCCCCCCTTTTTTTTTTGCTTTGTTGTTCTCCCAGAGACCTTTAGGGACATCATAACACTAGCAGACTGTCATTGCACCCTTTCTCTTTTGCTTTGTTGTTTATTCAGTCTATGGATCATCCCTATCTCTTTAAAGAGAGGCGGCAGGACCAATGCAGGACCAATGCATTTTAAAAGGAGGTTACTCCTAAGGGTAACGGGAGGACACAAACTAGCGTCCTCCCATCACCCTAAGCTCAGTATACCGCAAGCTACAGTTCACGGTATACTGAGACGCGGCAGTATACCGCGAGCTACAGTTCGCGGTATACTGAGACGCCGCAGCTGAAGCGGATCCCGACAATTATGTCTGGATCCGCCCAGCTGCGTGAGTGACAGCTGGCTCTGCCTATCTAGAGGCAGAGCCAGCTGTACCCACCCCCTCCCCCATCCGCTGTAGCTCGTGGTATACTGAGACGCCGCAGCCGGGACGGATCCCGACCCAGCTGCGGGTTTGACAACCAGAGGCAGAGCCAGCTGTGCTCTCCCCCGTCCATTCCGCCAGTCAGCGCTGGAGGATCGGACAGGGGAGGGGGGGAATCCCTGCAGGGAGCCGTGAGTGACAGTCACGGCTCTCTGCAGGGATAGATTGAGAAGTGAGCAAGCGTATGTGTTCGCTCACTATTGAGCCGACCTGTGACAGTTTCATTGTCACAGGTCGGCTAGAACTATGAGGCTGAGTGAATTTCACTCGCCTCATAGTTCTCCTTTAATCAACATATTCACACACGCACACACACACACACACACACACACACACACACACACACTAGTTGGCAACTTGTTGTTTTTTTTTTATTCTTTACTGGGACTTGTTCTCTGGGAATTCTTTGTGATATAAAATGTTTATTTGTAAAATAAAATTGTGCACATATAGAGAAACAGATCTAAAACAAAATATACAAATCTATATAGATATCAAAATTGAAATAAAATGAACCCCACATCAATGCTGTATATGTCCCTCATGGAGAGATTTCTCTGCATTTCCTCTTTCATTATCCACAATCATTGCGACAGGAAGTGAGGGAAATACTTATCAGCATGAATGCAGATATCAATAAGATCCTGAAACAATTCTATCCAAACAAAGACAAAAAATATTTGTCTAGAATTTCACTTTAAATGTTTCTGTGCTGCACACAAAAATAAAAATATACAATAAAAAGTCTGCATTCGTAGTCAACCATTCCTGTCACATGAACTACTTCCACTTTTATTCTTTCCCATTCACAGGTGCAGTATGGTGAAACATGTATTCTCGTGTTTTGGATATACTGTCAAAAACTTTCTAACTTTGTTTTTGTCTTAACAAAAGCTGGGCAGAATTATTTTAACCCTTGCAGTGGGGCTACCCCTGCACTGCAAGGGTTAAGTGCTCATTTTTGTCTAGGTGCTAAAAAAAAATTATACCCACCTCATCCTTGGAGATGACTCGTTCTTAGACAGGTCCTGTAGCCTCCTTCCCCCTCCGCTGCAGCGGTTTAAGGTCCCTGAACCATCACATTCTATACAGTGTATGCAGGACATGATGACACAATGGACATACCATTGCTGCAGCATAGGAGGTGAGAGGCTTAATCTTTGCAGTGCAGGGATAGCCCCAATGCAAGGGTTAAGAACACTTTTGCCTGAAGTACTTTTAAGCTATATCTGCAGGCAGATATAAAAGGCACAAGTTAATGTAGCTCTGTAATCATTAATACATCATTAACAGGGTATTCAAAAAAGGGTGAAGAGTTTGGAGAAGGCGGGAGAAGTGAACAATCTAGGACAACATAGCTGAACTGGAAAGAGCTGAATTGGAGAATGTTTCCAAATCAGCTATGTTGTCCTAGATTGTTCACTTCTCCGGCCTTCCCCAAACCCTTCACCCTTTTGTGACTAACCCTGTAAATATATTTTTAAAGGCAGGCAATGTAAGTGCCCAAATTGGGCCTGATATCAGCCTTTTGCAGCCCCTGTACAGTGAGACTGGAATGCAGGGCCATCTTTAATATTAATTGGACCCTGGGCAAACATTTTCTTGGGCCCCCTGCCCCCTACCCGCGCCTCTCCCGCCTAGGGTTGCCACCTGTCCAGGATTCTCCCGGACAGTCCGGGTTTTGAATGCTGTGTCCGGGTTTCATGGCAGCAGGAACCCGGACATATGTCAGGCAGACAGGGGCAACCAAAATTAAGATTGGGGCTACTGGTCTCCTATTGAAAATTGTCTCAACTGTGATATTTACATATGAATAAGCCACCACTCATTCTCCCCCCAAAAAATATCTGCACGTCGCTAGAGTGTTCGGGTTACGCTTGAAGAAAAGGTGGCAACCCTACTCCCGCCATGCACCTTTGCTCTCCAAAAGAGCAGATAGGAGGAAACCTTAGAGGGAGACATGACCCTGTGTGAGACGTTGCGCTCTGCGGCGTACAGCAGGGGCCGAGCAACACTACGCAATGCGGATCGCATAGTAAACAAAACGGTGACACGTGTGCAGGGGTGTATCTACCGCAAGGCAAACTAGGCATTTGCGTAGGGCGGCACTTTTCAGGGGGACAGCAGAAAAAGCTGCCCCGAACCAATGAGTTGGACAGGGCCGGACTTGCCTTTGGCCATTCTGGGCACTTGGCCAGTGGGCCCACCATAGACCCCACTCAGCCCACCATAGATCCCGCACAGCTCTCCTGAAACCCCGTACAGCCCACCTGAGACTATGCACAGCTCACCTGAGACCCCGTGTGCGCTGTATCCAGTGACTGATAGGTTGCGCAAAATGTCCTAACCAGGATGGGGTGGGGCAAATTTAGATTGATGGGGGTGCCCGAGTTTAGTCTTGCCCAGGGCAGCATAAAACCAAAATACACCACTGCACGTGTGTATCTTTTGTGGGCTCAAGGAGCAGCTGCTTTGGGCCCCACAACAATGACTGGGGCCCTGCCCAACTGGACAACTGCCCCTTTTGCTCTGTGTTAAAGACAGCCCTGCTGGAATGTAAGAGGAAGAAGCAGTACAAGGAGCCGATCATCTCATGTGCTGACAATAAGAATGCTAATAGGAGGACAGAGCAGAGTGACACAGAGACGAGCTCATCAATGTGTTGCTTCTCCTTTCCCTGTCCATTACCAGGATGGAGCAGGTCCTGAGCTCACAGGCTGAATGATGCTGCCCATCAGACTGACGTCATATAACGAAAGGAAAAAGTACAGAGGGGGGTGGAATCTCTAGATTGAAGCTGAACAATGCAGCAAAAGCTGGTTTAGTTATTTTATCTTTTAATTAGCTGTTTTTATCATATTACTTTTAGCTGGGTTCTGCTTAAATGCTTATGTAGAGCCAAACATTTTTTTTTCTAGCAGTAAGTTGGAAACGGTTACAAAACCCCTATGGGTTTATTTTTTGCTGTCTTTGTTCTGTTGAAGAACCTTCCCTGCACTTCCTGTCCTGGAGACACAATAGGAAGTGAGAAGAAATCTCTAAAGAGAGAGGTGAAATACCCTGTTTGACAGTTGTCATGAGAAAAGGTGACCCTCATCCACTGCTCTGGTAACAGCTGTAACATTTTAGATTTGCTGCCGCTTCCGGTCTCAGTGACAGTAGAAACCAGGACAAATACAGAGTGTAAATCTCCGCAATGGGGGCACAAACAGCAAGAAAAACCTGACAATGGTTCTAACCCTTCCTACTCCCTGCAAAGCTAAAAGAATAGTTTTAGCGATATGTGCGCTTTCATCTAAAACCGAGACACAAGCTGCAGAAAACAGTTACGTACGTAGCATGTTTATTACAGAAGCTTGCCTTTCTAGAACATATACTGTGATTTGATTGATTCTTTGAATGTGGAAAACTGCTATTTTCACAGTCCCACAACACTTCTCACAGTGTAAACAACAGCTGCACGTTTCACTTCCCCATCACTTGACTCATTGGTTCTTTGTTATCGACAGACTCTGGATGGGGCATTCCTTGATTCACGAGACAGGAAATCTAATGACCATGTTATTGTTTCTTAAAATAAAAGGATACCACCAGGAGATTAAAGAAGAACTCCGACTTAATGTATTTATTACAGGTATTTATATAGCGCCGACAATTTACGCAGCACATTCACATCAGTCCCTGCCCTCAAGGAGCTTACAATCTAAGGTCCCTGTCTCACATGCATATATAGAGGGCCAACATAGAGAGGAGCCAATTAACCTAACAGCATGTCTTCGGAGTGTGGGAGGAAACCGGAGTACCCGGAGGAAACCCACACCAGCACAGGGAGAACATGCAAACTCCTTGCAGATAGTGACCTGGCCAGGATTTGAACCGGGGACCCCCAGTGCTGCAAGGCAGAAGTGCTAACCACTACGCCACTGTGAGAAAGGACTTTTCAATTTCACTTTGCAATCAAGTTTGAGAAAACCCCTCTATATGTTTGTTATGTGTTCCTAGTCACACTGCTTACCCAAAAGTCATTTTTAAAAATATATCTCTTACCTTTTAGGTGTGTCTGGTGAAGGCCTTTCTGCAAATTTCAAGCTGCTCTGAGTTGGAAAGTGAAAGTAGAGGGACAGACTGAGCTTCCTCTCATTAAAGGAGAACTATGAGGTGAGTGCTTTTCACTCAACTCATAGTTCTAGCCGACCTGTGACAATGAGACTGTCACAGGTCGGCTCAGTAGATCGGGAGGTGAGCGAACACATACCGGCGTTCGCTCACCTCTCGATCCTGTCACGGCTCTCTGCCGTGACAGGGGAGGGGCTGGATTCCCCCCTCCCCGCTCCGATCCGCCAGCGCTGACTGGCGGAACGGACGGGGGAGGGGGCGGGTACAGCTGGCTCTGCCTCTAGATAGGCAGAGCCAGCTGTCAGTCACGCAGCTGGGCGGATCCAGACATAATTGTCGGGATCCGCTTCAGCTGCGGGGTCTCAGCATACCGTGAGCAGCAGCTCGCGATATACTGCGGCGTCTCAGTATACCGCGAGCTACAGCTCGCGGTATACTGAGCCTAGGGTGACGGGAGGACGCTAGTTTGTGTCCTCCCATTACCCTAAGCAGAACTATGGTTAAAAGCCTTAACCCCATAGTTCTCCTTTAACTGTACAAACGGAAGAGAGAAGCTGATTGGTTGCCATGCACAACTGCTCCAGATTTTGTCTGCTCCAGTTTTGATAAATTCCCCTCATTATTTTTTAAATAATTCTTAATTATTACAGCTTATTTTAAACTGGCATGTTCTAGTTCCTTTCCAATGGGTGCTTTAGTTTTCATCAGCAGGGGATCTGTGCACGGATCCCCTGCCGATCGGAATGGATGTCACCGCTGTGACATCCGTCCTATTTTTTCCTCCATCTTGCAATGGAAGAAATAACTGAAATTACCGGACCCATGTTAATCTATACAGAATTGGATGTAAACAGACATGTGACCATTAACATCGGATTACTCCCAATCCAGCGTGGTCAGTTCCACCAAAACGGAACTCTGATCTGTTTGGTTTTCCAGACCTGGCGGGAGTCAGGGGTAATCAGATATAAATGGATGCGCATCCACTTAGATCCGGCTGCCTATAGACTAAAGGTGGCCATACACTTTACAACCATCGCAAGACCTTAGTCTTGCGATGGTTGTAAAGTAATTTAAAAAACGTACGATCTGCCCATCTTGGACAGGCAGATCGTACTCTCGATCATCGCAAGCCCGCCCCCCTAAGGGGCGGGCTTCCGATGACCGCAATGCTGAACGGGCAGTGTGCGCATGCGCACACCGGCCCGTTCGGCATTTGTGTCCCGAGCACCATTCAAACCGTTTTCTAGCGTGCTCCTTAGACAAAAGACGTGCGACCGTACAGTAGAAACGGTCGCACGTCTTCGTTCACACTGCTCGATTATCGTACGATCGCGGGATTTCCCGCGATTCTCGTACGAGAATCGAGCAGTGTATGGGCACCTTAACATTGAGCTTCCGATCAGATCCGTATCAAAAACTGCCAGGCACACCTGATCGGAATGCCTGTGTGAAAGGAGCCCTTAGGATTTCTCTTGTATTCAGAGTTGGTTCTTTTGTACAAGAGTCACTCCTTGTGTCATGTAAATGTTTAACAAAAAACTCCTGCTAGAATACACTGTCAGAGTCAGCATGGGGTCACCTTTATATGCAGGATTACCTTTTAATTATACAGCCAAACAGACAAGAAAAAGGTAAGATGGTTTCATATTTCCTGAAAGATAAAGATCCTTTTGATGCCTTTAAACATCAGAAAGCGGTACATTTTGAGGCTTGGTGGTGTCCCCCCTAACCTTGATGCTCTAGGCATTGGCCAAACATGTAGTTGTACATACAGCCTTGTTTGCAGTTTAGGAACTAATGTCTTCAGAAAAAAATTGTGTCTGCACCTCGTCATTAAATCATGCTGACTGACGCCACATCTGACATTTGGCTAAATATGGGAAGTTTCTGCTACATAATGAGAGAAGGGCTGTTTCTCCTAATTCATTTTTGGGAAATTGCTTCCTTTTTGTGGTGTTGTTTTCAAAAAGTTACTTAATTTTCTATATATTTTAAAGGGGGAAATAAGTTTAAAAAAATAAAAATCTTTTTTCCAGTTTGAGCAGTGATGGTTTTAAGACATGTTACTTCAGATACAAATTTCATCCTGCAACTGTCCCTGTTTATAATGACAATATAATTATTTTCCTAGTGCAAAATAAAATGATTTACAAATGTAATAAAGAATTACATATTTATAATGAAGTGACTGTGGCTTTGTGACACTGAAGTATTGAAGTCCAAAGATCAAGAATCTCGAGAATGAAGGTCTAAAAAGTGTCTCTAGTTCTTCAGGTCTAATTTCATACTGACCTGACTTCTGGTGAAGAACACAAAGACAGATATGTTAAAATGGTCTTTAGTGCCTGAAGATTTGGACCTTCCCCTGCCTGTTTCTGAGCACCCATAGTCACACATTTCCAGGATTATGTCCTTCTCACCTTCTGATGGCTGAACTGTAATCATAGTAGATCACTTTTCGAAATTGGTACATCTTGAACTTGCCTCTAATTCACAACAGCTCCAGCATTTTTTTTCTGCTTTCTTTTGAGTTAGAGAGTAAAGTTCAGGTCCCAATTTTGAAGAGCAATGTACCAGTTAGTGAGGGTTATAATAGGGTTCTACTTAACCAATAGTTCTGTGGACAAACTAGCAAACCTTGTCTCAAAATATTAACCAAACCATCCTCTTTACTCCTCCCAAGACCCCTGCTTTCTTTCTCCCTCATCAACTCCTCCCATGCTCAGCTCCAAGACTTCAACAGGGCTTCTCATATCCTCTGAAACTCTCTACCAGAGAATGGGCTATCTCCCACTTTGTCTGCCTTTAGGCAATCCCTGATAACTCATCTCTTCAGGGAAGCCTATCCCGCCTGCACCTATCAAATTACATTTTATTCTCTCAACTCATCCTCACAAAGTTACTATCTATTGTTTCACTTGCTTTCCCCTTTTAGATTTAAGCTCTCATGAGCAGAGCCATCCTGCCCCCTTCTCTTGAATTATATTGTAACTGTACTGTCTCCCTTTATTTTGTAAAGTGCTGTGCAGACTGTTCGCTATATAAATCCTGTAAAATAACACCAATAAACCAGATGCTGAAGCAATTCTACATCTGTGCCCATCAAAACAATTGGACTATTTTACTTCCCTGAGCAGAATTTACTATACTGGGCAGTGAATCAATCAGTCATTCTTTCTTGTGTATGAGCTTTACCCGAAATTGGATTGTTTCTTCATAGCTTTCTCTGTTTTTGTGGTCAGGGTTTCATACAACAAATCTGGGAGGATATACAGATAGTCCTTAATACATCAGTCAGGTATAAAGGCAAGCAGACAGGAGATGACATCTGGCTCCGCATTTTGATCCTGGGGTCTGGCCACAAAGGTCTGGCTGTCTACTAAAAACTGTTTACCATCCTTTATATTGGCTTCATGTTACATTACAGTGGACTATATACTTTGGTGGCTCAAATTAGTCCTGTGGTTTATAACCTCAAGATCTTCTGAGGTACAAATTCCAGATCCGTCCTTCAATCTGTAGCCCTACTGCCTCTCATGTTTCTTTGTTGAAATGTTTGATGCTGATCCAATATTCTCAGAAACCTATTCATCCTAGTCCAGTCCTGATACACACTGCTTTAGAATTAAAATAGATTTTGGATGATCGCTTGTCACCAAGCCATTTGCTTGAACTAGGGATGAGTGAATCTGCCGGTCCACTTTGCGGGGGTTTGCTTGAAATTCACAAAACCCGATCTTGATACTAAATTCTGGTTATTTTCAAGGCTATTAGGCAAGGTATTGACTAAAAAGGACATGATGAGCTGAGCACTGCATGCAGACATTTAACAAAGCAAAAAAATATTTTTTTAAATACTGTACAGTGGGGAGAGGTTCTTTTAAATGTGACTTCCAGGATGGCATAAAAAAAAACACCAATCCTATAAATTACATTTTTGGCAGATGCCATTAGGCTTTAATGTGGTGTTATGGAACAGTACAGTTATCATGGACAGCATCAGCAAAACCATATTCTGGCATCACATATTTTGGATAGGAAATTGACTTTTTAACTTACAATTAGCTTAATTACCTCCCGTCCGCCGAACATTCCAAAACGGCTTAACGGGAGCCTTCTGGCAGCGGGTGGACGTCTTTAAACGTCCCTCGTGCTTGCCCCCCTAGCGTGCACGAGCGGGAAACAGACAGAATTTGAAATAGCCAGCGATGGCTGTTTACATACAAGCGGTCTGGCGTCTGTAAAGATGCCCGATTGCTTGTATGATCCACCTCTCTGTGACCCCCCCTCTTCTTATCTCGCGGAGGACGTCCCAACCAATGCCGCAATCCTCGGCCTTCGATTTGGGATCGGCAGTGTGGCTCCATGCACAGAGAATGGAGGGAGATCAGTACACGATCTCCCTCCGCTCTCCTCCCCGTTCTCTGAATGCAGGAAGTGATGTTTACTACATCACTTACGCATTCAGCTGTCACTCTCCGGCTACAGAAGCCTGAGAGAAGCTGGTGAAGCAGACCCCTAATGCCACCTAGGGACCCCCAGGTGGCATTAGGGGTCTTAGAGACCCCTGATGTTTCCATAAAGAGGACCTGTCACTGTAATTTGATATCATATAGGGGGCTTCTTAGCCCCCTATCTGATAACAATAAAGGTAAGTGTAAAAAAAAAAACTCAAAAAAAAAAAAACTGGCCACAATAAAATTTACACACACAAACAAAAAAAACACATTTTTTTTTAAAGTCCCGCATCCCCACATAGATGCGCAAAAATGCGATAGGTGGTGCAAAAATGACGATTGCGTCCATTACACCGCACTTGTTACATATCATTGTGAACGTCAGAGTGTGGGCAATAATTTTAGGGCCATCAATCACTAAATTGGTGAGCGGTAAATTAACACTAAATTGGTGAGCGGTAAACGCTTTTTAATAATTGGCCTGGGACCAATTTTGGGTGTGGTAGTTTTTTTTGCGATTTCGCGGGCGTGTGCAATTTTATGGCTTGACATGTTTGGTGTCTATTTACCCGACGTGACCCCGCTTTTTATATATTACAAAACAATTGTGGTGATAATAAATGTTTAATACAACATATATAACATAATAAAGGGAAAACTGTTTTTGTTTAAATTTTCATTATATAGTGAGAAATAAAAACCCCAGTGGTGATTAAATACCACAAAATGAAAGCTCTATCTGTCCCCAAAAATTGTATAAAATTAATTTCAGTACAGCGCTGCATGACGTAATAAATAAATAGTCAAAGTACTGCAGCGCTGAATACTGAAAAATGGCCTGGCCAGGAAGGGTGTGTAAATACCCTGGTCTTTAAGTGGTTATATAAGTGCTGGTTCACACCTGACCGTTTTGTAGTGCGTCCTACGCTCGATGAACGCACTACAAAACGGACCAAAATGTAAAAATCATTGAAGTGAATGGTATAGTTCCCACCTGTCCGTATTTCAGTCCGTCCCGAACGCACTACAAAACGGGCCACGCTTGAAAAGGTCCCGAAGCGTTTTTGCTGCGTATTGGTCCGTTTTGTAGCGCGTTAGTGCCCATAGACTTCGACGGGAACGGACGAAATCACTGAAATCGCGCATAGAACGCGCGTTCCACACATGTCCACAGAAGACCACTCCCCCACAGAGCTGTTGTTGAAGAAGAAAAGATGGAGGATGCCATGCTTGATTCTGAGGCCTTCATAAGACAGGTGGAGGGAAGGCCATGTATTTATGACATGCGCCATGCGCATTACAAAAAGTAAAACAACAGCACCCCAATCTGATTCATTTCAACTTTAAAAAAAAGGCCTTTTTAGGTAATTTTGGTTGCAACACCTGTTTTTTTTTTATCAAGAGGTAATAGGCCTGAACTGACTGGTAGACGAAGCAGTCACAACAGATCTAATGGCTAGAAAAATGTTTATTCTAAAAAAATAAAGCTAAAGCCTTCAACTATATTCAAACTGACCAGTGGCAGAACAGTTTAATAGTATTCCTTTTTCTTAAAGGTTAAATAAAATGTCAAAACAGAGTGCACAAATACACTTTAAAACCACTACCTCACATTCCCTGAACCACCTCCTATGCTCGCATCCCCAATTATTCCCACATTATTAAAAACATAGATTTTCAGCTAGAGCCCCACAGTAACGTTCATAGACTAATTTCAATCCCTCTCCAGTCCTCATTGGCCTTTTCCTGTGAGTCTTTTTGCAGGGACAAGAAATCAAGGGCACGCAGCATGGCAGCATACAATCTTACAACCCCCACCCCAGAGTGAAGCCTTGCAACTTAAAGCAACACTCATTCCACTGTCTCTAGTAACAATCTTCCCATTACATGTTTTTGCTGAAGCGGTAAAAAAGAAATGTCCCCAAATCCTCCCACACACATTCAGCATCTGAAGGCCAGCTTGCCACTTCAACTGCTTCAATACTAGCTGGTGAAAACAGCCATCTTTGTCTAGTTCACTGCCTGGGCATGTTCCCACCTGCCATCATCAATTTTGAATGTAATTTTTTTTTTGTTAAACATTTCAAACATTAAATTCACAGACTATAATTTTTTTTGTTTTTGTTTTTGTTTTCTCATAAAACCGCCCCTGCCCTGGTCAACCAGACATGTGCAGTGTAACTAAAAAAAATTACAGGCATTTATTCCAATAAGCTACTGGGTGTAAAGGATATGCCACCGGCCAGAGGTTGCCCAGTATACGCTTAGGTACTTAATTCTCCTGCGACTGGAAGCCTGCTCCATCTGATGTGGAAAACTTAGTATGGGGACTCTCCAGAAGGCATGTAACATCATAAAGGAGGAAGTACAAATTTATCTCAGTATACTGCGACAGTACCTGGGTCAAACGGTTTTGTTGGTCCTTGTGTGGTTTGTATCTGCAAATTGTGATTGCTACTGTGCTTACAACCCCGGTCTGTCGTCTATTTCCTCACTGTCACCAGCCTTACTGTATTCCTTTGATTCTTTGTAATTTTTTGCATGCCCGTGTTAAAACCCTGCTGAGATGCTGCCTGCTCTAGACACTAGAAATAAGGCCATTGCTGCACCATTCATTCACCACAAGGCCAAACCCAATATATGTAGCCTAGGAGTATTGTGCAGTAAAAGCAATCCTTATGGGGTGTTGTAGGAAAGGTACATTACACACCAGAAACTCATGACCCTGTGTACAGAATCATAGACAGACATGCATTAGCAAGCAGATGTGCATGTATTAGTGTCCATGCATGCAAGTATTAGCATTGATGCGCACATACATTAGCATGTGGGAGCACTCGCATTAGCTTGCATGCTTGGTGCCAAATGGCCTATTTAGGCAACATGTACCATTGACAGATTGCTGAGTGGTCTTCAGTTTGTTCCTGCCTTCCTGTGACCCGATTTATGATCCTGCTTACCTGTGTATGACATGGCTTGCCTTCTGACTCTTTTATGGCTCTCTGCCCATTGTGACTTTGGCCTGCTTACTAGATACTGCCTTCTGCCCTGTACCTCTCTACCCGGCTGCTACCGACTGCAGCTTCTAACCCTGACATTGGTTCCAGATTTGAGACCCCTAAATATTCACCTGTTATGCTCTGGTACCCCAGTATTCTGGCATATGGACCTGCAACCTCCAGACATCTGATCTACACACCCGAGCCTCTATGCAGATTCGGTCCAGTCTGCAAACACCGGCACTCATGCCACTGTGTGTCCTCACACTCCCTGTCACCACTTCCAAGGATGTCGGACAAAAGCTGCAAGAAGGGTCCCCGGTTCAGTTTGGTATCCGCCCAGGTATGTGACATAGGGGTTTGTGTTGAAGACTGCACATTGCTTAGGTTCGATTCCTTGGGTGGTCACATCTACCACTGATAAATCAGAAGATCATCTCTAATTCATTACATCCTTTGAAAAGCAAGATGGGTTGTCTTATTATTTATTTATTTTTTTTACAAGTATTTAACACAGCACTTTAAAAACTATTCATTTACATCAGTCCCTGCTCTCACAGAGCTTGCAATATAAGGTCACTAACTCATATGCATACATACTAGGTCCAATTTAGATAGGAGCACATTCATATGCTCCTTAGTGGTAGGAATGCCATTCACCCAGTGTACTGCTGGGTGGAAGTTTTAAAATCAGCTCCTTACCATCCCTACTGACAGTTTACAGAATGCCAAAACTGTACAATATTTACACTGTCCACATCCACTATTAAGAAATGCCAGAACAAAAATGTGGGTAAACCAAGACTTCTGGGATTCTTGACTATGATTCCTGACTAGGTAAAACAGAATGCAATTATAAAGTTATGCTGATTTTATAGCTATATTTTTATACACAGATGATACCAGATATAACTATAAGGAGTATGTGAAAGACTGATTCTTTGATCATAAAACTGTAACGTTTCAACAGCATCTCTGTAATTGATGCAAGTGTCCTCCTTTTTCAAATTTATAGGGAAATGGTAAGTGTCTGAGCAGACCTAAGGAAGGCTTTTGCTGAATCATTGGGTTTACATTATATGAACTGTAAATTACCACACAAAGAACCAGTGTCATTGCTAAGGCATTTCATAACCAAAAATTCAAAGGGCTGTTTGTGTCTTAATCACCTAATTCTCACGAATGTCTGCTAAAGTTGGCCATACTGACTCATACTGTTGCACAATCCAATCAGTTTTAGCACAATCATGTGAAAAGTCTGGTGTATGGAGAGAAAATAATTTTGATGACATGTGGGCACTCAATCTCGGAGCAGTAAGTCTGCAAATTACAGCGTTGGAGATAAGTTGGATATTGCAGCAAAGGCTGCTTTTTTATTTCAAAAGGTGTAATGTAGCAAATGTTGTTGTTAAAAAAAAAAAACTGGAGTTTCATCTTAAAGTAATCCTTACCTGACCTAAACTGTTTGCACCTGCAGGTAGAGGCTACAGATTTTAGTCTTCAAATCAACCCTTGTGCCCCTGTGGAGCCCTTTTGCGGCTATTCCTTGCTCCTACCAAAAACTAGAACTAGTAAACACTTTGCCATTTGCAGTTGAATTACAAATGCGGAGGTGCTGAGCTTAATCTCAACATGGGGTAGCCAAGGCCACATATACTGCTCGGGTGTAGGTTTCAGTAGAGGTCCATAGAGACATGCAGTAGGAGTCGATTTGAAGCACTCAGATACTTGCAGACTCTACAAAGTCTGCACATCAACACTGCTCATAACCAAGATACATATTAGGTTTGGAGAGCTCTACTTTAACTTGTGTTGGCTCAATAGGAAGGGATAAGAAAAACCCACATAAATATACCCCTCCATGAGCCACCTGAGCTGCGGAAATGCTTTCTTCAGCCCCTCACTGAAGTAACTGCCTGATGCAGAAAGGCAGATAGTCTGGTATCAGCACAGCAGGGAGCCTGTATACAGGCAAGCCTCTTGATTACCTTCCCTTACGCCTGGTTTGTTGGGGGTGGTGGCATGTTTTTTCTTTTTCATAAAAAACTGTTTAAAAAAAATTAACAGCAGATCAGAACTTATCTGTGATTATCTCCTTGAATCAGTGAACCTCCAACCTGTTGGTTTTATCCATGAATTTCTTAGCTATATTTAGTTAAGGTTTTGCCGTTTCACAGGAAAAAAAAGTGTATTACTTCTGCAACAAATAAAGATTTTTATGTCAGTGCTGACTAGGAGTACATGACATTTAAGAGGAAAATGTCATGAAATTACTTGTAATAACTTCAGAATGAGACATCTGGCAGCAACATTTTACTGAGCAGTAATAGCCCTACAAAACTTAATAATTTTATAAAATGATTGCCTGTTGCTACTGGCAGTGCATTTGTATGTCCCTGTGACCTATGGTCATGCGTTGAACCATCCCTTTTTTTACTCAGAGCAGCTCCCAACTTGTACAATGTACCTGCCTCAAGCAACGTCATACATGAGAGACTGAACCTACTATTCTTGAAAGGAAACATAGACTTTATTTCTTTTATATCTGGCTGACCATAGTATAATTAAAGCATAAAAAATAATTTTCCCTTTTGTAGGACAAGAATTTATATATAATTAAAGCCTAATTAGAATTTATGTTGCCTATTCCTGGTAAACGCATAAAGCAAAACTAGTCCTACAGCTTCTACCTATGTATTAAAGCGTGCCAGGGATATGCTATATCTTGATTTTCCAATGCTGCCTATAGTTTGTGTAGAAATCGGGGCCGTTATGGATTGTTCTTGGAGATTTTCATATTTGATAGTCACTGTATGACACACTGTCTCCTGATTCATGATTAAAAATAAGACTGGCTCAAATCCAGTTGGGAGGGAGGTTTAAATCACAGCACAACAGAAGAGAGGACACCCCCACGCTCTCTTCAAATCCAATTAACCGCTTAATTAGTCAGACGTTTCTCAGCTATTAACCCCTACTATTCCCCCAAGAGAAACAAGAAAATTAATGTATGTCTGCACACATGTATGTATGCATGTGTCTCTATGTATAAAGTATGTGTATGTTCATTACATATGAAAATAATCATATCATATCTGTAGTTTGATAAAGTATATATCTGGAGCATATATCTGATGTTATGATGACAAAATATAAACTGTGTTTCCAAAATTTATAATGCTATTTGATACATAAGACTCTGTTTTAGCATTTTATGATGGCACCTGTAAATATTTAAAAATCACTTGATAATGGTATGCTTTTGTATTAAAGATATAATATGGCTGCATAATGTAAAATATTAAATGAACAGTCCACACAAAAGGTATATATTGGTTTTAGGTTGAGCCTGGTGGGCGGAGTCAGGCACTGGTTTCTTAACAGGGAGATCAACTTGCTCTAATTCCCGACTCTGCCCACCTGGGAATTTTGGGTGTGCCCACATTTGTTTGTTCCTGCATCTCATGTTGCATTCTGTATAATATAAAACAAATTAGGAATCCAACAGGGAGAGTTGGACCTTGACGTATTAGCTGAGCAGGTGTGCAGACCCAGGAACTCAAGCATAGAGATACCAATTGTCTGGATCAGTTTGTAGAGTTCTGCAGAGGTTGGCACAATAAAACATTTCTATACTGTATGTATAAACTAGTCCACCTATTTCTCATGCAGAAATACTAAGTCATAATTTTTTTTTATATCTCAGGGAAACACAGTATCAAGACCTCCTGAGATTGAGAGTCACTTCTTACCACATAGGTTGGGCTGCTTTGCGCTATGTTGCTCAGTGCAGGCCCAATGCAATAACAAACCAACAGTTGGTTCTTGGTCAAGTGCATATGCATTGAACTTTAAAAGGCTATTCCACGCTCCATTTTTTTAAATTTCCCTAACACAGGATTAAGTATACAAAGTGAACACAGGTTCATCTTTATGCTGTGATATGTTTTGCAAAGTAGCAGCCTCTATTCTTTTTTTTTTTTAGAAGATAGGGATGTATGAATGCATTTTTTGGTGGGGATGGATGAATGTATTTTTTGGCTATAAGGTGAATTGGCGGGTAACTGGATTTCTAGAATGGGAAACTGTGATAATTATTTGTGATATGTATGCAAATTACTTTTGCAATTTGTTTTGAGATATCCCCTTATTCACTTAAGTGTACATGGCTAATATACTGTATTTGTTATACATCCAGGTGCTAACTTACTCCCACTGGTGTGTTGAAAGGCAGATAATTTTTTACGGGGATTTTGTAATTACTTTTTTTTTAACATTATATGTTGCAAATAAAGTGGGCAATTCATGTTCAGTGTGTTTCATAATTTTGGATAATTGATTTATTTATCATTTAGATATAAGGGTTTATTAACTTTGCAATCCGTTGTAGTCTAAAAATAATGTTTACCCTTACTTTACTATTAACAAAAAATGTATCTTATTTGTGTATCACTCAGCTTTAGATCCTCAAATCATCTCTGAATTGGTGCTGACACTGTCTTTCCTTCTGGAGGGTGGCTACTTTTCTTCCCCATGGTCCCTGTGTGTGTCGTGAAGTAGCCACTGATCCAGGCTTGCCCCTGTGATGGACTTCAGTAGTCCATCATGGGAGCGAGCTTGAAGCGGTGACTACTTTACAACACACACAGGGCCCATGGGGAACAAAAGTAGCCACCCTCCAGAAGGAAGGACACTGTCAGCACAAATTCAGAGATGATTTGAGGATCTAAAGCTGAGTGATACAAAAATAAAAAACATTTTTGTTATTAGTTAAGGTACTTGAATGTATTTTTAAGGTTTAGCTTCTGAGTATAGTGTCATTGTAACATATATAATTTCCTAGTACAGGTATATTTACATCTGTTTCTCATTTGCTGATAGCTTTTTACCTTATGCCTTTTTACATGTAAAAAATTCCAATTTTCCATTAATTTTCTCTAAGGCCTATTAACCATGTTACCACATTCCCCTCCCCTGCCTTCCCTATCTTAGCGTAGTATGGCTTATTTGTTAAATGGAACCTTTCAGGCGAAAAATACCTGTCCTGCTATTCCCAATCTTCTTCTGAAAATGCTAGTTCACTGGTTCCTCAGTGACAGCTGCTTTTTCCAGGTCAGTGACTCACTATGTAGGAGCTGAAGGACCAGCTCAGTAGCCTCAGGGTCCAATCACACCAGTCGCTGCGCAAATCGCACAGCAGCTGGTGTGCGGTGCCCGCCACAGTACTGATGCACTGATCTCGGCACATTGCACTGTTTCTTTTTTTTAGAACTTTATTGAAATGTCACAAGCGACATTTAATTAAGTTCCATGGACAAAGTGTGGTGCAAAGCGGTTGTACCGCGTCCCATCTAGCTACATAAAAAAAAAACTACTGCATGTATTACTTTTATTCAGCACACAGCACAACAATGTGGTGGTGTGAATTGTGCCCATCCGTGACAAAGACAAATTGCTTTGTCTTGCATTGGGGCTGCGCTGGCCATTTTTTCCAAAGGTTCTAAAAATCATTTGCAAGGGGATCAGAAAAGGAAGCACAAGTATTTCCTGACGGGATCACATTAACCGTGGCTGTGTACTTGTATATCCAACAATTTCCGTAGCAACGTATTGCAATAATAATAGATTTGAACATTACTAAATCAAAGGCACCATGCCCTGTGTCACACCATGTGAACAAAGCTTGGAAGGTCTTTACAAATGACCAGAACCTTACAGGAGAGTGATTTGGTAAGGTGTAGGAGGGAAATTGAAGAAAATAGCAGTTTCCTTCAACTGCATCTTCTAAACCTCAAACAGCATAGGAGGCATAACGACTTCAATATACTGTATTTTCCTGCACTGAAAAAAATGTAGTGATCAAGCCAAGATATAATTAACATAAGAAAATGAAATGTGGACTGGAAACCTTGTTAGCAAACTTACTAGGCAGTGTCACTGCCATTGGATTCATAAGTGAAGACAGGCACCTTTTACTTCCATTTGTGCTCTCATTTTTCATTTTGCCCTTTTTGTAAACCAGGAAGGAAGTTGCAGCCCCTTGAATGTCTTCTGTATTTGTCTCTTACTCCACACGATCTTTAGTAGTGCATTTTCATTTGCTTTGCTATTTTAAAAAGATATTATATCACACAGCACTTACGAAAAATATCTGTTTTCAGACACTGTGGTATTCCTCACTAGCAGCAGTTCTAGAACTATAAGTGGTTCAAGCGCAGTGACAAAGTACTTGTTCTTTTTAAGAAAACAAGATATTACAAATTTGATCTTGATCTTTCTACATTGTGGTGTCCATTTAAATTTTTTTTTATTCAGTTTCAATAATTATTTTTTGTTGTATAAGAATCACTGAGAATTTTTTTTTAAACTGAACAAGTCTGTAGCATTTCTTCAAAGTTCCTTTATTGGCCAAAGATCTCACAGCCATCATTTCAAAGTGTCTTGTAGTGATGTAGGGGCCAGCGGATGAAACCACAGAGTGCAGTAGGGGTATCATGTACCTGAGGATGAGACCAGAAGACGGGGAGCCGTCTCTTGCAACTCGTGTCCTGCGACCCCTGGAGTTGGGAACAGGAGGACACAGGGCAACGAGGAGCATGAGTGCCACAGATTGGAGACAGACACTGTGCAGGAGACTTTCTGTAGAGAGGTCAGCAGACCAAGGGTTATACAGGGCTGGCAGCGCAGGAACAGACTCAGTAGCCAGAAGTTGTAGTCGAGGAAGCCAAAAGGTCAGATCCAGCCGGGCAGCTAAGCACAAAATCATCAGACAAGAGCAAATCCAGAGAACAGGCCGAGGTCAGGGGCAGGCAGCAATCAAAAGAGTAGTCCAGGGCAATCCAATTCAACCAGGTCATAGGCAAATCGACAGAGGCACAGATAACAGGCAACACAAGCTAACAAGACCATCAGCAATGTGACGCAGGCAGGCCCATCCTTATATAGTCACGAAATTGAGACAGCTACCTCATCCGTGCGCCATCCGTCCGTGCATCTTCCCGCACGTCTTCCCACGCACCTCGCGCATGAGCACTATGGCGTGCTTCCCGAGATTGGGCTTTTGCGCATGTGCGGCAGCCATTGTGCCCTTACAAGGGGGAACCAGGCATCTTAACTAAACCCCCCGCCGCTGAAGTATGTTGGATTTAAAAAAGTTTCAGCAACTGTAGCTCTTCAAAAGAGTGAAAATTTCGGCAAGGGTGGCAAGATGGGTGTGTATTAATTCTTTTCTTTACAGGCATGCCTTTGTAAAAAATGTTTTACCCTAGCAGCAGTAGTAACTAGGTGTAAAGCCTAATTGAATTAAACATTACCACTAAATGAAGGCCTAAACAAAACATGATATAATTCACTTGAATAAACTAAGTGGTTGCACAGTGTAACAAGGACACTCCACTGTAGACCGGAGGTGCAAGTAAAATGCAGTTTATTTAGGGCAAACACAAATATATAATTCCATCCACAGGGTAGACCTCCCCTGTGCCCATGAGGGTTTCTAGCCGCAACATAAATGACAGTCTTTTAGCTTCGCTCGGTAGCTTTCCACAGCTTCAAGACACTCACGCTGCTCACCCCTTGTGAGCCCTCACTCTGCTCTCTTAGCAGTCTGTACCACAGGTCCTAGGGCCACCGACCTTCCTGACCTCTCCCAGCCAGCCCTGGCTGTTCCTTGTGCGTCCAGCACGCACCTGAGTTTGTCTGTGTCCGTGTGCTCCCTGCACACACACAACTCCAACACGCCTCTCTGAGCACTGGGCTGGCTTCCTAATGAGGCTGCTCTCAGCCACCTGATCAGCCCAACCTGGTCATTGGCAACACCTGGCCCCAGGACTGGAGATCTCATCCCACCCAGAGCTCTACGAAATCTCCAGAGCTCCTGAATGTAACCACTAGATCCAAGCAAATCAAGTACATTATAGGTGTGCTCTGAAGTTTTAAATCACCTTAAAAGGCCAGCGTATGACTGCGGCATTCTGTCTTATCTATATATATACAGTATATATATGACAGAGTTGGGCTTTGAATGTAACCACTAGATCCAAGCAAATCAAGTACATTATAGGTGTGCTCTGAAGTTTTAAATCACCTTAAAAGGCCAGCGTATGCGCCAGATTATTATTGAAACTGATGTCATTTTCTATGGGGGTTCCCATCTGCAAAAAACACCTGTGCCAGACTTTATTAACTGGAGTTTACAGGCGAGGGGTTCAGCACTGATTATACTAGTGGAGGCAAGGTTCATAAGTGGTTAAAGCTGGGGAAGAAGGGGGGGTATTTCTGAGTTCAAGTGTAAAAGTAAAGCGGTGCTTTAAATAGCATAGAACTTTTCTACAGATCATCCTGTACAAATAAATGCATATAAGCTAACAACACTGAATATGTATTAAGTGCTTTTTAAACCATACATGTTTTGTACATGTACCCTTTTCATTTGTGTTTATTAGTAATTATATGATATACCGTCTTTTAGTAACTACATTATCCATGTTTTTGTTGCATGTTTGCTTCATAGATCATACATGATGGTTTTACATACATATGATCTCTGTACTAAAGGGAAAAAATTGAGATTCTGGATGAGAACAATAGCAGTGATGAATATCACTCCACTCTATTATAAGCAGCGGAGATGAATATATGAACATGAACACATGAATACTTCTATAACACAGGGTACTCTCACTGCTGTGCCACATTCCTCCCTTCCTCTTGTATAGGTAGAATTTCAGTGGTAATGAATAATTTATTCATGTGTTAGAACCGTCATAGCTGTGTTGTGAGGATCTCTTGTATGCATCCCGTAACAAAAGGGAAAGCCTTTTTTTACCCATCCAGGTGTGATGGAATAATGTAAAATCAACATCGCAAATTGAACTGGGTGCATAGAAACTATTGATGATCAGGGTGTAAATTGAAGCCACAGAACCTTTGTTCAAAAAAGGCCTTCATATTTCATGCAAAAACCATTGCTGGACTTGTTGGACGGACTCCTATTGCTTTTTTTAAGTAAAACATGATGTACTTTTTGTTTAGGAAAACACAAAATGTTACTAATGCAAAGGCACAATAAATTAAAGTAACAACAGTTACGCTTTTCTCCCCTTTTTCCTCCCTCTGTATTTTAGTGTGTATCCAATAATATGAAAGTGTGAGGTTTGTTGGACTAATACATTGTTGCAAATGGGACTGTATATGGCCAAAGAACCATATTACATCTTTAAACTGTTATATCCATGGGAATAAATACGAAAAACAGACGACTTAGCCATAGTGACGAGTCAGGTTTCTTCCTTTATTTTATAGGGGAAAAAAACAAGGCATCTGATTGGTCACCATGGGCACGTTATCTATCTATTATAGAATAATTATACTGTATGTGTATATATATATATCTCACACAGTATATATATTTATTTATATATACATACTTACATACACACACACTGCTTGTCCAAAAAAAATGTCACACACTCTCATTTCCTTGGACCGACTTTAACTCTGATTATGGCAGGCATTCACCATGGCATTGTTTCGATATATTTATGCAATGTCACAACATTTATTTCCCTCCAGAGATGCATTCACTTTTCACCAAGATCTTGCAGTCATGATGGGAGAGTCAGATCACTGTGTAAAGTCTTCTACTGCACATCCCAAAGATTCTCAGGGTCAAAGTCTGGACTGTGGTGGCCAATCCATGTGTGAAAATGTTGTCTCATGCTCCCTGTACCACTCTTTCTTAAAGGAGAACTATGAGGTGAGTGCTTTTCACTCACCTCATAGTTCTAGCCGACCTGTGACAGTCTCATTGTCACAGGTCGGCTAGAACTATGAGGGGAGTGAAAAGAACTCACCTCATAGTTCTAGCCGACCTGTGACAGTCTCATTGTCACAGGTCGGCTAGAACTATGAGGGGAGTGAAAAGAACTCACCTCATAGTTCTAGCCGACCTGTGACAGTCTCATTGTCACAGGTCGGCTAGAACTATGAGGGGAGTGAAAAGAACTCACCTCATAGTTCTAGCCGACCTGTGACAGTCTCATTGTCACAGGTCGGCTAGAACTATGAGGGGAGTGAAAAGAACTCACCTCATAGTTCTAGCCGACCTGTGACAGTCTCATTGTCACAGGTCGGCTAGAACTATGAGGTGAGTGAAAAGCACTCACCTCATAGTTCTCCTTTAATGAATCCTAGCATTGTCATCTTGCAATATGCCCAATGTGCCATCAGACAAGAAAAAATGCGTTGGTGGGAAAAACCTGGTCATTCAGTATATTCATGTAGGCAGCTGACCTCATTTTCTTGGCACATAACTTTGCTGAATCTAAACCTGACCAACTGAAGCAACCCCAGATCGTAACACTGCCCGAAATCCAGGTGGTGACTTTTTTTTGGACAAGCAGTGTATGTGTATATAGAGTCATTTTCTTTCACGCTGACCTGACAAATAATAACTCATTACTTTTTACAGATGGTTATGTAAATGCTATTTTCAGAAATCATTTCCAAAAACCGATTCTCATGTGTTACTAACAAGATCCTTGTTTGTGATAAGCAAGTGCATGTGCAGTTCTCTTTGGCACATCCTTACATCCTGTCAGCATTAAAGATGGGATAAGTCAGTGCCTGGCTGCTTTTCTTATTCGCCCAAGAACAGAGAGGTAATGAAGGATTGCACACTTTGCCTAGATGACCCTAAATGATCCTTTACAGACTAGCCAATCCTTAAAATATATTGATGTGCATATTTTAGGCTGTCAATTGTAACATACATTAAAATAAGTGGAGGTCTGGGACATTTTTCCTCTGAGCATTAACTATTCAGGGAGACATTTGTTCTTCTTTTAATCTGTAATTTAAGTTAATATTGTATTTATGCAACAAATAGGTGTATGTTGGGGGTTTTTTAACAGTAAAAACAAATACTGGACCACGTAACTGACCAACATTAACATTAGTAAGTAGCTTACATGTATGGCACATTTAGATTGCATAATATGTGACTAATTCTGTCTGTAGTGTGAGACAGGTCCATCCAACTGCGTGAAAACACGAGAAAAATGAAAACTAATCTTTTATTGCTGACAAAATATGCTTCTTACGAATTCGCTCTGATAAAAGAGGAAAAAATAATGCAATTCATCTGAAAAGAACCTTTTTTTGTCTGTGCCACAAATATAAATATCTTAATTGTAATGTAGAAAGAGGAACAAACCCAAATCTTAGTACCCTGTTATTAGATCACTGTTACCATTAGTTGTCTAAGGCTGTGTGTGATTCTATTGGGACTTCCCCAATATAATTAGGCACTGAAATAACAACCTCGGAGAATGATCTCATAACAACTCACTATGGGGTTTGTGTGTCTCGGGTCAACCCTTAAAATTAGGATTTTTTTCTCATGGATTGTTAATTAAATGTATTGCTTAATTATAAGTAACCGTACTATGTTCTAGCTGCAGACACCTGTCAAACCTTTCACTTAAAGAGACCTGTGTATAGCTAGTGTACATGGGCTTCAGGCTCAGAGGCAAGACAAACTCAGAAAAATGATTTGACGCTTTTTGGGGGACATGTTGGAGATTCATTCATAATAATGACTAATTCCAGTTACATTTTTATTTTGGATAGAGTTGTAAAAAGTTCAAATTTATATCAGTTTTGTTTTGTCTTTGGCCCCACTGGGGAGAGTCTTCCTCCCTGTAACAACTATGCACAAAATGTGGTGAAAAGAAATGTGTGTTGTAAAGTAGCCACCACTCAAAGCTCGCTCCTGTGATAGGCTACAATCTCAATACAAATTAGTAGGGATGTCCAGATACCACTTTTTCAAGACCAAGTACAAGTACTTTCCCTCAGGTACTTGCCGATACCAATTACCTATACTTTTTCTTAAAGGGACATGTGACATTTTTCTAAAACAATACAGACTAATGATTTTAGGACAGTTTCTTTATAATTATGAAGATCTGTAACTCAATCCATGATTATTCAGCAATGAAGAATGACAACCAGCAATAGAGCAGTACATATCTCATCAATCCATGATTACACTGCATAGAGAATGGCAACCAGCAATCATGGATTGCTGAGATTTGTAGTCTATAGCCCGTCGCCATTCTCTATTGCTGTATAATCATTGGTTATACAGCAATGGAGAATGGCAACTGGCTATAGAGAACTACAGATCCCATCAATCCATGATTATACAGCAATTATACAGGGATGTGTGCAGATCGCACCAGGGCTGCGTTTGGGTCTTACCAGGGCTGCATGCAAATCTCCCCTGGGCTGTATTTGGGTTTCACTAGAGCTGTGTGCAGAACTCACCAGGGATGTGTTTGGGCCTCACCAGGGATGCATGCAGGTCTAACAAGGGATGTGTGCAGATTTCACCAGGGCTGCGTCTCACCAGGGACGCGTGCAGGTCTCACAAGGGATGTGTGCAGATCTCACCAGGGCTGTATTTGGATCTCACTAGGGCTGCATGCAGATCTCATCAGGGCTGTATTTGGATTTCACTAGGGCTGTGTGCAGATCTCACCAGGGATGCTTTTGGGTCTCAACAGGGATGCGTGCAGGTCTCACCAGGGCTACATTTGGGTCTCACCACTGATGCGTTTGGGTCTCACCAGGGACTGCGTTTGTGTCTCAACAGGGCTGCGTTTGTGTCTCAACAGGGCTGCGTTTGGGTCTCACCAGGGCTGCGTTTGGGTCTCACCAAAGCTTTTTTGGGTCTCACTGGGGCTGTTTTTGAGTCTCACCAGGGCTGCGTGCAGATCTCAGCAGGGATGCATGTAGATCTCCCCAGTGCTGCATTTGTGTCTCATCAGGGCTGCGTTTGAGTCTCACCAGGGATGCATTTGGGTCTCACCAGGGCTGTATTTGGGTCCCAGCAGGGTTGCGTTTGGGTCTTACCAGGGCTGCGTGCAGATCTCACCAGGGATGCGTGTAGATCTCACCAGGGATGTGTGCAGGTCTCACCAGGGATGCATGCAGGCCTCACTAGGGATGCATGCAAGTCTCGCCAGGTCTGCATGTGGGTCTCTATATTGCTCTGTGGGTGGGTACCAGGCTCTCCAGGGCTCTGCATGTGGCTACTGGACTCTCTAGGGCTGAAGGGGTCGGATCCAGGCTCGTGACGGGCTTCAGGGATGTGCTGGTGGGTGTGCGGCTGTCCTGTACTGTGACGGCGCCGAGAAGGAGGAGGAGGCGGCAATGTGCGGCTAGACAGGCACTATCAAAGACAGCTGCCTGAGGACCCCAGCAAGCTCAGGACCCCAGGCAGTCGAACTTCCTGGAAAATGTACATGTTGACAGGAAGGAAAGCAGAGAGATGACTTCATTAGGCTGTTGCTGTTTAATGATGGGCTTGGGGCAGGATAGTGACCTAGCTTTGTTCCTTAATTTCAGCAGAGAAAAGCTTGTCCACCAGATTGTGCTGTGTGGTAGAGCTGCATAAATCTACTAATAATATCTGCAGTATATATATATGTATATATATATATATATACTGTAAGATTACAGTTTTTTAACTATCTATTCAAATGTGTTTTTGAAGTTAAGCTTTAAATTAATAAAATCATTCAGAATATTTTGTATGGAAGAAACATCACTTCTGATTTGTTTGTTTTTTGTAACAAAGGGGTATATTTACAAAGCAGTGAATATGACATTCACAAAGCATTAACGGAAGGCGAATCTTCCTGGTGCCTGTGATTTTAATTACAGTGATTGATTTACCTGTAGTGAACATTTGGTGAATGTTACCTTTACTGTCTTATAAATATGGCCCAAAATGTTTTATGTGCATGTGCTTGCGTTGTGTTTTTTTCTTCTTTTTGTAAACTCTTTTACAACACCAAAGAAAGCTGTGTTTTTTGGGGTTTTTTTGCTAGGCTAAATTAATATTTTAAAATATGTGTCATGCAAATGATTTTTATCGGAAAGGTCACTCTTTTATAGCGAATGTTATAAATAGGTGTTTTTTTTAGCAACATTTAAAAAAAACACATTTGTTCCTAAATGTGTCAAGACAAAAACATTTTAACTTGCTTTCCCCCACTCGAGGCTGAGTTAGATGAAAAGGGATTGGTTTGAGGTTGTAATAAGGCACATAGTGGGATAATCCAACCCCCTCTTCCTTTAGGAATATTTGACATCACCACCTGTTCTATAATTTCTCCTCCTGCTTAATTAGCTCCTGGCTCAGATTCCATTTGGAATCTGAGAACAAATCACAGAAATCCTCAGTGAGCCGTCCAAGAAAACTGTAGAGGCTTTTTTTTTCTGCTATCGTTTGAAAAAATAATATTCAAACATTCAAAGAACAAAACAACTTATATTAATTCTAATATCTATCTATCTATCTATCTATCTATCTATCTATCTATCTATCTATCTATCTATCTATCACTATCCCTCCATCATCTATATCTATTTATTTTTTTCTATGTATCTATCTATCTATCTATCTATCTATCTATCTATCTATCTATCTATCTATCTATCTATCTCTTATGATATTTCCTACTGTAGAAAGAAAAATTATCAGGGTAGCTACACACCTATGCACTGCTGATTTACCCCGCAGTACTGCATGGCACCTTGTGTAGTGCATTGTCACTGTAAATGAATGGCACTGGAACCCACAGATAACGTAGCTGGCATGGCATCTGTGCTGCAGTGCGTGATGCACATGCTGTGTCTGCACATGTGCTTCATAAAAATGGTACTGGTGTGATTTTTTTCTGTTGCGGTGCATTGAAAGCCAATTCAAATAAATAGGCTGCCTTCATGCAATACACATTAACACACATGAAGCACTGCACTACAAGAACCAAAAAAGTGTGAATAGCCCCTTAAAGGTTTAGTTTGGGGGTTGACAGTTGATCTCTATTATTCATTGACCATTCTCCCAGATTTCAATACTATCCCGCTAGCCTTTAGGCAATCCCTTAAGACTCATCTCTTCAGGGAAGCCTATCCCACCTCAACCTAACCACTGAACAATCACTTTCTCAAACAATCATCCCCGCACAGCTACCTCCTCATGTATCACTTGCCCCTCCCTTTTAGATTGTAAGCCCTCACGGGCAGGGCCCTCCTTACCATCTTGTCTTAAATTGTATTGTGACTGTAATGTCTTCCTTATATTGTAAAGCGCTGTGCAAACTATTGGCGCTATATAAATCCTGTATAATAATAATAATAATAATCTCCCTAAATATATACTCATAAGTTTCAACTTTACCATAGCAAATATACAGATAAATAAACAGTGCATTGCTCAAAAGGTATAACACAGCTGTGGACTTATAGTGACTTGCTTGGAGTAACTAGGATGCAGGAAAAGGTAAGGTGCTGGTTTTAGCTTTGCCCCTTTGATTATCGATTTTTCCAGTGCGACTCTTTTCACCAGATATTTTTGTACATAGCACATATATTTTCGAAAAAAACTTTTCTGAGAAAAAAAGTCCATTCACATCAGTCCGTAGTCTAATGTAGTTTAAATGGTTAGTTCGCCTTTAGGCACATTTTTTTTTTCAATTCACCTATGCATTTCAGGATCCTCTACAAACCACTGTTCAGCTTTTAAAAAATTGTTCCTTTTTCATGTCATACCTATGGGCCATGCAAAAACACCTTGGTAGGGGACCTCCCTCTGCCCTGCCTAAACTTCAGTCGGATGATAGAAGCACACCCCCCAAAAAAAGGAAAGAGCACTGGGGCTCATTCAAACAGTGCGCATGCACAGTGAGCTGTCCACCCATCTGTAGTGGCTGAGCTCAGTGATGTGTTAGCAAATGGAAGAAGACTTTATGTTGGTCAAGCAAAGAAAGGGAAGATGTATGGAGGAAGAAAAATCTTTCGAAGAAATACATGAATGATAGGACTGAACATTTACTAGAAGAAACGGCAGAATATCATGAGGGAAATAGTTGAAAGATACTGTCTATTATAGGATAGTTTTAGGAAGTTGTACAAGATGCCATTATTGTTGTAAACGTGACCATGTCAGTAGAGAACAAAGTGGAAATAGAACCAGCTTGTAAAAGACCATACAGAATACTTACCTTTCTAGTAGGAGGGGGTCCCATTCTTCCCTCTCTTGCAGAAATACTGGAGCAGCTCCTACCTGACACTTCCAGATGTGTTGGATAGCATGTACCCTGTAGGTGAATGTTTTTTTCACTCGTCAGCCACTGTACCACTACTGTGTTGTGTAGTGACATAGTGGACAAGTGGAACAGCGGGAGAGTAAAATGAAGCGGACTGTAAGCGGATTTGCATGGACAAAAGGACACAGGCTTAATAAAATGTATTAAAGATAAGAAAGCAAGGCTCTTTATGAATGATACATTGTGTATGTGAATCTGGGGAATGAGGCAGAATCAGAAAGTGATGTGGCTTTGGTGCAAATAGAAAAAAAATACATACAATGGGCAGATCAGAAAGATGTTCTTAAGGACATAAAGCTTA
Organism: Nanorana parkeri; assembly: GCF_000935625.1. Classification (NCBI taxonomy): domain Eukaryota; kingdom Metazoa; phylum Chordata; class Amphibia; order Anura; family Dicroglossidae; genus Nanorana; species Nanorana parkeri. The sequence continues at coordinate 510,638 of NW_017306488.1, forward strand.
GAAGGCTAGTTAAACATGATGGAATCTTATACAGGAGATGTTTATATTTAGGCAAGAGAAAATGTATTGTAGGTATTGAGACTGGCTTTAAGATCTCCAAATACTAGCACGTTTCTGTCATTTATTATTATTATTACATAGTATTTATATAGCGCCAACAGTTTGCGCAGCGCTTTACAATGTAAGGAAGACATTACAATTACAATACAATTCAAGACAGGATGGTAAGGAGGGCCCTGCCCCTGAGGGCTTACAATCTGAAAGAGGAGGGGGAAATGATACATGAGGAGGTAGCTGTGTGGGGATGAATTGTTTGAGAATGTGATGGTTCAGTAGGGAAGCAGGGGAATAGAAATCAGGTTGTGTGGATTGCAGCGGCTGCCAGAGGAAAGGCAGTGCTGGTTAGGAAGGTGGGTGTTAGAAAAGAGAGGGCCAGGATTGGGAGAGATATCCCCTGAAGTCAGGAGAAGCAGAAGGGTGAGTGAAGTGAGATGAGAAGGCTTTTTGTACGGGTGAACATGCCCCAGTGTCCTGGAGGTAAACCTAGCATGTGGATTTAGAATGAGCAGGAGATGATGAGTGCAGTAATAGTGATCGGGGGGAGGGTGAAATATATAAATTGTGAGGTGGAGAGGGGGGGTGAAGAAAAAACAGTTTAAGAAGAGAGGCCCAAATAGTGACAAGTAAAGGTAGAGAATTCATATTAACAGAGGAGGGAAGAAATCGGAATTTGGATATTTATATTTTCAGAAATGTTTAATGTTTAGTGGAGAGTGTGACCTTACCCCTTGGCTGTGCAGAATAAGTATGAGACAATAGAATGAATGAGGAGTAGTAGGAATAAAAGGGGTGGCAGTATGTAAAGAGAGAGGTATGGAAAAAGGTTAAATGGGATTGTGTGAGTGACAGGCGGAGTGGTAGATGCAAAGCAGCTGCTGGGCACCTGAATGGTAGTGAGGTCAAGTTTTATTGTGTTCCTATATAGGTAAAGTGCACCATGGGGTGGGTGTGCTGATGTGCAGAGTGTGCAGCTGATCTGCAGGGCTGCTAAGAAAGACTATCTAGTTGTAGAGGTGAGGAAAAGAAAGTTGGAGAGAAAAAATAAAACTGTCAACAGGTTGTTATTTTTTCCCCTTCTTTTTCAAAGTACATATAAGGGGTCGGGGACAAATTAGCATAAGTTGAGTCAAGGTTAGAAAGACATGAAATAGGTATCTAAATAAAGCTATCACCTAAAAGATCAGAGAAGAGGAGATTTAGAGAAGAGAATAGTACATACAATATAATGACATTAAGGATAGTGGACTTGTAGAAGTCAAGTTTGAAAGCTTGATGTACATCTTGTTTTCCATTCACCTTGAATCCGAATTGTTGAAGTAGATAGTAGAGAGGCTTCAGGGATGTTGCAGGGTGGGAGTGCTGATGTGCAGAGTGTGCAGCTGTCATAAACCCAGTTATATAAGGGATACAATAGAGAATGTCAAAACAGTGGCATCTCACTTCTGAGTATTCCAGGCATAAATTACGTTTTATTTTCAGATACCAGACTTTAAGGACTAAAGTCAACTAAGGACAACTAAGAAAGGACCACCATTCTAGATCTCATCCTGAGGCAAATATTAGAGAATACAACACAGTACAGCAGAGAGGCCCACATATGCTTCTGAGACCTATAGAAGGGCTTTGATTATGTTCTACAGAAAAAAGGGCAGGAACTTCTACAGACTGTGTAGGAGCTATGTGAGAGCATCAAGTATACAGTAAGGCATGGTGTTTGGGTTTGCCCCTACAATGGGTTCACTCTAAATCCAGCATGTTTGAGATTTATGGACCCACTGAAATAATACAGAAATTTGTCAGACTGATTCTTTGTAACCATAATGCACTGCCTGGCAATTGAACTTACATCAGTTCGCTTAGAAGGGCCAATATGGGGGCTTTTGGACCCCTCACTCTAAAAGGGTATTCACAGCAGCCATACTGACAATTAGGTTTAGCTGTGATAGGGAAATCATGGGGAGGGCTGCTGATAAACTACATAGGGAGAGGTCAGTGTAGGACTTGTGGGCACTGGTAGGTCTGTTAAAGTAGATGTAAACTCTTACTGAATGTCCTGTAGGTGGTAAAATAGTGTGTATTTTGTAGAATTCAGTAGCACCTGAAAGCTCAAAACTGTTGTTGATTAGTGTAAAGCCCATGTACACTGCTTATTGCAGCGCTCCATGATTAATGGTTAGAGGAAGTTGATTCACTGTCGAAGGAAGAGGTGACACAGGAAGCTGAGTAACTTCATCTGAAGGACTTAATCTGAAGCTGTTTGTACCACGTGCCTGACTGTGCAGTGTCTAAATTGTGTGAAAATCACAAGATTGCCTGTACAAATCCTTTAGAAGATAGCATAGTAAACATACACCAATCACCCATAACAGTATGACCACCCAACTAATATTGAGTAGGTCCTCCTTTTGCCACCAAAACAGCCTTGACCCATCAAGACATGGACTCCACTAGGCATGGACTCCACTGTATGCCGTCCGAAGGAGAAAGTCAGCAGATTAAACAAATTAGATGGGCAGTACATGCTGACGTCATCACACAGCAACAGTAAGTGAGAGCAGTGCCGGTCTGGGGAATCAGGACGCTGTAACAAGCGGGCTAATATAGCTTTTATGTAAGTGCATTTTAAAGTTTTTAATAAAGGTATTTTATAAAGGCTACTCTATGGGAAGCATGTATGTGTTTTTTTCTGAGCTCTGGTTGACCGGATGAATAAATATACTAACATTGGTGGAGCATAAAGAGTGCTGGGCAGTAGTATTGATCACCGGCAGGGAGAGACAGCTGGCAGCATCCATGCAGTGAAGTGACACAACAAAGCATTTACCCTGCTAACTTATAAAGCGTTTAACATGTATCTATAATTTGATGGCCTACTTATTTTGATGAGTGCAGCACAAGGGTGATCTGTAAGCACTGTTTGAAGAGCACTTTCATTGAAGAGCACCATTATTATTTGGGAGTGGACTTTCCTTATTTACATTAACAGGACTTTTAATACATATATAACAGATATTGCTTTTGTAACATAAGGCGATATTATTTTTGTATTCATTGGATAAAGTGGATTTCATCTATGTAGATATGATTTTTACTTTAGGGGATCACATACAATATTTCAGCAATATAATATTTATAGTGGGTTAGATTATTGTATTAAGCGCTGCGCAAACTTGTATAATGGACTCCACTAGAGCTCTGAAGGTATGGTGTGGTATCTGGCACCAGGCCGCCAGTAGCAAATCCTTTAAGTCCTGTAAGTTGTGAGGTGGGGCCTCTATGGACCAGGCTTTTTTTTCCAGCACATCCCACAGATGCTTGATTGGATTGAGATCTGGAGAATTTGGAGGCCAAGTCAACACCTCAAGCGCAACACCACTGCAGACCAGGAAAATCCCACAAGAGCTGCAGTTTTGGAGTTGCCTTGACCCAGTCGTCTAGCCATCACAACTTGGTCCTTATCAACGTTGCTGAAATCCTTACGCTTGCCCATTTTTTCTGCTTCTAACACATCAACTTCAGGGGCAAAATGTTCACTTGCTGCCTATTATATCCCACCCACTTTCAGGTGCCAATGTAAAGTGACAATCACTGTTATTCATTTAACCTCTCAGTGGTCAGAATGTTATGGCTGATCAGTGTATATGTATTGTAACTACATAGTTTACTGTTCGCTGGAAGCTTTGCTTTAAAAAATGGCTTATTTTTGTATGGTACTCTAACATTGCCTTTTAACACTTAGGGGTCTATTCACGAAGCAGCCGAAGGATCTAGCCGTAGCTTCGGCCGATCCTTTAGCTAGCTTCGGACATCAATAGAAATAAGCATACTACCCCTCAAGTACAACTAAATCAAATAAACTAAAATATACTATATATAAATATATGTATATGTTGTTTAACACCGGAGGAGATATAAAACAGCTATCTGAATCACTTGGAACTTTGGGCAGAATCTCAAGTTCTTTGTTGGAACTGTGAAAAGTGAATTACGTGTTTGTGATCACTGTCGGGTGGATTTTAAAGTGATTAACACGCTACGGGTGGCATACACAGCTTGGAAGTTTCTCTGTGTGGACTATTCAGTATTGAAATATTAATTTATGCATCTGATATAATTGATATATTTGTATATAGTATATTTTCGTTTATTTGATTTAGTTGTACTTGAGGGGTAGTATATTGGATATATGACGAGGGGGCAATTGATTTCACATATGTAGTGGATGGTTTGATTTATATTTAACACGTTATACCAGCGCGATGCAAGAGAATTGAAGTAATTTACACATTTATTGTTGGCACGGCAGCAGTAATTATCACAGATATACACATTTATTTGGATTTGTTTCCACAGCGTGGATATTTAGTATTACATTATATGGAGAATGCTTACTGCACATCAGTTAAGCATGATGAGGACATTGCGGGTTTGGCCTTGAGACTCTCACTCAGGATTTGCCAGGTTGGTTAGATTCTAGTCAAGTATTATTAATTTAAAGCCCTTCTAGAAATACAAATATATTTATAACCAATTTATTTGGGGTCTTGTAAACATTTTGTAATAATTGGGCTACATTTTGAGAAGGTTTTGGTTATTTTTGGTTGTTTTTTATTCCAGTATTGAGCTATTATTTATTAGACCTACAATTATTGATATCATACTTTTGTTTTTAGTGTATCCTGGTAATGGCTCCTGACACTCAGAACAAATATAAGTAAGTATCTGGTCAGTGTTTGAGGGTTGAATATAAGAAGATTAAATGTGTGTGTGTGTATATACATACAGTGTATATATATATATATATACACACAGAGT
>NW_017306488.1:515620-535114 GCF_000935625.1 Nanorana parkeri
CCTAACAAAGAACTTTCTTTATTTGCTCCCTATGTATATATGAGATATATTTACTGTATATATATTTACTGTATGTATATATATACATATATATATATAGTGTTCTATGAACATGCTGGGTCTTTTAGTCTGCAGGATGCTAAAGAACAGTGTGCTTCATGTGTAAGCCATGTGGAGACTTTTCTGCCCATGTGACACAATCAGAGAAAAGACAGTATACATTTAAAATATATTGCTTGTGTGTACAAATTGCTTTTAGGGCATTAATGTGGTATTGGTACTTGTTTCGGCATGCAATCCCTTTATGCGCCTGTCTGACAGCATATCAGTGGGAACAAATGGAAAATGTGTGCTGATGCTTTTATTTGCATTTATATGATAGGCAAGATACAGAGCCATTATTTAGATCATATGTTGCTGTAGTTCTCCCATGGTTTTACATGTATTGAGTACTCCTTTCTAGTGACTGTGGAAGTGCACGTTTACTATGACTACACATGACTGTGATATACAGTATGTCATTCGTGACGTGCACCTGGGCACTGCTGCATCACTCTCAATGGGTGACACAGCAGTGCCTATGTGTGTGAGTAATGCTGTGTGGGAGTGATATGATATGACATGGTGTTTGGCACATCCACAGGGTGCCTTTGCAGGCTCCTAGCCTTTTATGCTTGTAGCGCTGGTGACCCTGAATTATTTTGGAAGGAGTTAGCTCTACACAGCGGCAAAGTACATTTCAAGGATCATACAGATTGCATATTGCTTATGTTTCGTAATTATCATGCAATGCATTTGTTTTGTTAATTTGACACTTGCATTGTGAAATGCACGGCAGTTAATATCATGTCATCTTGGTGGTTTTTAATCTTGTGGGTGATTGGTTGTTTTTTTTTTCTGCATTTTCCCCCTCTGCAGTCTTGAAACTTTGGTCCTTTTTTCTACAACGTGAATAAAGCAGCATTAGCTTGCTGCTGATGTGCTAATGATTTATAGATATACCCGGGAATTTAGGAAATCCCTCTGCTATACTTTACAGACCATTCTTTGTGGTATTTGTGAATATTATTATTCTCCTATTGGTTTCAGAGTGCACATTGTGTGAAATGATGATGGACATTTGATGACTGATTTCCTTTACTCTTGTAGATGATTGGTGACCATATGTTGCAGAAAAATACAGCTAATGGAAGATTTCAAGTGCATTTTTTTTGTGAAATACATATACGCATTGTCTGGGATGATATTTAAAAAGGCCCAGGTAGGACCCAATGAAATGCATCAGAGATATTTCATCCTCTACCCACAGATAATGGAAACCAAACATTGTCCTCAACAAATGTAAAAACTCTGTTCACACATTTTAGAAATCAGAGACTGTTCACACTTCTGCCGTAAAGTACATGTGTATTTCTGCAGAAAAATACAATTCTTATGCAAACATAATACATTTTAGTAGACTACGTTCACACCATTGTGCTTCAGTGAATCGTCCTTTGATAAATTCCTGCATCTTTTCATGTTACTGTGCATTATTTAGGACCTGTAATATGCACAGTAAATAAAATATGTATAATTTGTTTGTACCTTTTTGCCACTAAAATTTAATCTTGAAAGGTCTTCCACCTATTGTAAAGCACATAAGCAAAAGTGCACTGTAACCTTAATAGGCACGTATGAAAAAAGAAGTGTTATAAACCATGGTTTTAAAACCATTATTAAAATATATATTCCTATATAAAGCTTACTAAGCACCCCATCGTGCGAGCCATCCTATTTGAAGTACCTTTATCCTAGATAGGGGTCTGGTATAGATTTAAAAGGGGAACCCATGCAAAAAGAAAATGTAGTGGATTTTCCCCCTTCAAACCCTGAACGCCCTTTACATCAGTTCTACCTTATAATCTTCACCACAGTGCAGCTGTGGCAACATGGCAGGAGGTAAAGCAGGTCTGGACAGAGGCAATGCTGTCCTTTTTTGCATGCTGGGGTAGGTTTTTGATGCAGCCCACCCTAGATTAGCATTATGTGGTTTCATGGTGGTGGTGGCCGGATCTCCTGCACCATGGAAATGCAAGACACTGCATGACACTGTGTGCAAATTTGAAGGCACACATGACTAAGCCAGAAGGCACCCCAGGGCGCCGTGGCACCCTGGTTGAGAAAGGCTGATTTAGACAATAGACACACCCGTAGACATATAACAAGTACCTTTTGAAATACACGGTCTACTTTTGAAAACCTAAACGCATTACTTGGTGTGAAAAAGGGACCTTACAGGTAATATTCATGTTATGCAGAATTCTCAGAAATTGTTCTGTTAGGAGCCTGGTTTAATTTAGGGATCGACCAATTATCGGATCTACCACTAATCAAGGTCGATGTTCCCAAAATGTTTTAATTATGGGTATAGATGAATTGTACTGATACTACCAATAATAAACACTGTGCAAATTTCACACAGTGAAATTCGCACAGTGGGTGCCGCTGTCTGGCCAGCATCCCTCGATCAGCTGATCGAAGGAGCCGGTCAGAAAATCTATGTAGAGCCAGCAGCCATTGAGAATACAAAAAAAAAAACCAGCAGATAGCAGGGGAAGCAATAGCCAGCCTGCTATTGACTATTTCAAATTGCAATAGCCAATAGCAGGCTGGCTATTGCATTTGCTCACTGCCTGCTGTCAATCTGCAGAGACGCGGACCTGAAGGAAAACTTTGAAATATTGCCTGCTGTTTACATTCAGCTGCCAGCTGCGGAATCCTGTCGCCGGCAGATGAATGGGGGCAGAGGCTCAGTAGGCATCGACTGATATCAGGCAACTGCCTGCTGTTTACATTTAGCTGCTGGCGCAGCTGGATCTAAACAAAAAATCTGCTATCGGCCTGAAAGATGGTCCATAAATGGTATCAGTATCGGTTCTGAAAAATTCATGTCGGACAGCCCTTGGTTTATTTATAGCTTACACTTATACATTGTTAAAGATTGTTTTGCCCTTATAAATGTATTATTGTTCTGTTTACAGGTGGATGAGCTAGCTGTGTGAGTTTTTGAATGCCTTGAATCACCACAAAATGGCATTAATCCTGCTTGCCACTGATATATACTTAAAAGTCTCATCCTGACAAATTGAATAATTGGTAGCTTAGCAATAAAGTGTACAAGGAAAGGAAATACCCTGCACTTTCTTGTAATGGGGAGTTATAGAGAGTGTTTTAGGGTATAATGATGAAAGCCAATATCTTATTTCTATAGCAACATTTAGCAATGTGCTTTTTTTTTTTTTTTTACAGCAATTTGTAACTAGGTAAATACTTGGCTGACTTTGGGACATCCCTTCCCCCAAGGTGGTATAATAATGCAATAAGAATTCTTATATCGGTAGTTTCTGCAGGAATGCCTGTAATTGGAGTTTTTGCCTTTTAATCAGTAATACCTAGCTGCTCAACAAGTTCACTGACAATCTTGCAGTCTTGTAATGAGCTCACACCTGTAACAATGGTCATATCGCCTTACATGAAAGTGACTGTGCTGTACATCACAGTTCATCATATTCCAGCTGACATTTTCCTTGTGTAAGCTAAAAAAAATAGCACCTTACTGGTTCTCATGGGTAACAAATGCACTTTTCAGTTCATATAGTTTGTATAAATCAGATTAAAGCTTAACTGGGCACAAAAAAGTTAATTAAAATATATTCCTCAGTCTGAGCATTTGATATGTGGGAGTTCAGATAACACCCTCTTATGACACGTTGAATTATTAATTGTTTATTTCGCTCTCTTAGGACTCTCTTGGCCATGTGGCCTACTCTACTATTTTCAGACACTCCCGATTGCTGTTCCCTGCTTCATTCAAAATCATTGATCATTTTAGAGGAAAAATGAATGTGTTTGTCTGGTATTCTATGAAGCCTTGGGTTCATAGGGCCATGTTATATAGACACAGAAGGGAAGGAGGTATAGGCCTGCCCAACCTTACACATTATAACTAGGGATGCACCGACATATTGGCCGCCGAAACATATTGGCATAATGCCGAAAGTGCCATTTTCCTGCCGATACATCGGAGCATCCCAGGTTTCTTTCCTCCCCGCTAGGTGCTGCTCTGTGTCCCAGCGGGGAGGAGAGAAACTGTGATAGCCGGCCGAGCGCTGCAGGAGGAGAGCGCTGTGAGAGGCCGGCGTTTCCTCCTACACCGCTCAGCCTCCTATCACAGTCCGGCAGAGCGGTGTGTGGGGGCGGAGACAGGCTGCGCTGTCACAGGAGGCTGAGCTCTCTTCCCTACACCGCTCGATCAGCCTCCTGTGACAGCGTGTCAGAGAGGAGAGTGAGTGCAAACACTCAGCGATCAGATCAGGGCATTCTCTTCATCCCCTCAGCTTCTCCTTTTCTTTCTTCTTCTTAAAGCCTTTTGCCTTTTTTTATCTTCTGGAATCTCTCACTCTCTACAGGTTCTATGTGTGACCCTTTTGCTACTTTCCCCAGTGGTTGCCCATCTTTATGGCGCTCTTTACCCTATCTTTACTAGCCTTATCGGCCTGCCCTGTTCCCTCTGTTGCTCGTGACCCTAGTTGAAGGTTATTTTCTCTGTCTGTGCTCTTTTTTTTCTGGTGTGAAGGGACACTGCTTTGCTTGTTTCCCTCTTCTTCTTTCTCTTTCCCTTTCTTTTTTTTTCCCATGACCACCTTGCATTTCTTGGATTGTTAAAATGTACTTCATGGGCGGTGGTGGAATCCTTTTCTTAGTGACAAAAGGGGTGAGGAGATTCTCCACTGTGTGTTAATAAAGTTAATGAGAGAAACACAGTGCTCAGATTTTAGCCCTAGGTCTTTCTGTTAGGCCAAATCACTGTGAAGGTGCTGAGAAAAACCTGGGTTCAGCTATCTTGCCTGCTGCAACAAAACATCTTAAAAGGTAAGAAATATATACAAATATATTTAATAATATGCGGTGTGAATGGAAACACATAAGAAACATATAGAGGGGTTTTCTCAAATTTGACAACAAACATAGAAATGCGCTTTAAGCTTATTGGTACCATGACAATACTGTAGGCTGGAGTTTCTTTAGAAGGGCAACCTATGAGCCTATCAGAGGTTAGTTTATTGTATTTAAATTGGAATTGATTTTTGATTGTAAGAATTGGTAACCCCACTTTGCATTATATCTGCTCATATCTATATGTGCTGTAAAACCTAAGCATTAATACTGATGCAGCGTTATAAGTATGGAGAACCTACAGGTAGCTTTCAAAATAATTAGTGGAAAAAATAAGAACTGAGGCAATAGTTGCACTAGAGCAGATAAACCCCACTTTCTGTAGATGACCTCGCTGCTGCTGCTTGCTGCAATCATACTAACAATGAACATTATGTGGCACAGATTAAAGGTGCAGATATTTCGATAGCCTCTGCCAAAATACATTCATAGCTCAATATACTGCATGGTGATAGCAAGCATCAGCTGTAATCACTAGGGTTAAATCCCCCTCGTCTTTCTGACGCCTTTTCTCAGAAAGTATTTTTCGCGCGGTTTGTGCCAGATGATCCTGTTTTCCGTGGGCAGAGTAATTAGTGATAGCTGAGAAAAGTGGGGAGGGAGAGTGAAAGGGGAGGAGAGAGAGTGAGCAGTAGACGGAGAGATATGGAAAGAAACAGCAAGACCATAGGACAGAAAAGGGGGGAGAAAATAGTAGGGGGAGAAATAAAAATGCACTAATTAGCAGACACAACGCTCATTTCCTTCAAGATCTAATCAGTGACCTGTGGGAATCAATTTATTAAAATGTCAATTTCTATGAATATAATAGGCACTAGAGACATACAGCAGTCTGAGCTTATACAGAGTAACGATTCTTTGAAGAGCTCAGTGACAAACGATTAATTCATTTTCTGTGCGTTTTATACTTCGTTGTATGGGAATGGCCCAACTTTAAAGTTTTTCATAGCATTCCTGCTGCTTTTCATCAAAAAACAAAGAGGCAGACCCTCTGTGACCTCTCCACTATTTTCTAAGCTAAGATTAAAATAGATCTGGGCTTTAAAGGGTGAATGGCCAAAGTCCATAGCCTCAGAATGCTATATTTTTATGAAATAGTGCAGATATCCAGGGGACAAGCACAAAATTAGAAAGTGCGGGACTCTAACAAATGGCCATACAATGTAATTCTCTATGAACACAATTGTCCCTGTGCCCGATGTTGTAACCTGTTAATATAGTTCCCACTTCTGAAGCTCCTAATCAGATCTAAAAAGCCACCATTGGCAATCACCCTGAAGCCAAGCTTGTTTCTGGACCGAGTGAATTGCCTGCTCTGGGGCCTAGAGCCACTTCTTGGTGTTCGCCAATGGTAGCCTTTAGTACTGGCTTGGGGCTCGAACAGTTAAAGCCATCGTGACAAAATTTATGTACATATTTGTTTCTGGGGAAAAAAATTAGTTTACAGCGTTCCTGATTCCACATTGTTCAACAATATTTGTATTCAAAGCTTATAGCCATTTCCTGATTTTTAACATACAGTGTGCATTTCAAATATAGTTATTACGTAGTACAAAACCCACATGAAATCCTGTCCAACATAAAGGATCACCTGCAAGCATCTGCGCCTTGTTAGAGGCACTTGCGCTTTTCTCCTTTCTTTTCCCCCTTAGTGTTCCCAGTATAAAGGGGAAATGTAGCATTCTATAATCCTCCTTCCTATGACAAGCTACACAGTACATGCTTCAGCCTTGCACAACCCTGGTTTAGAAAGGGTGACCTACTGACTAGATTATGCAGACACATTCAGGAATTCCTGGGTTATTTAAGGTGAGTTTTTGATTGCAGATTACTAAGTGAGGCTTAGTCAGACATGAGGCATCTTCGGTCACTGTCCCCTTCAACCCTTCCTTTTCCTTTTAGAATGGGCTTGCAAGCCAGTGATTGAATATCAATGGAGATGCAGCACAGCAGACAACCAATCTCATGGATTTTGTGCAGTGTGCATAGTTTTCTTCACCTTCCTTTCAGGTCCTTCTTTTTTTTTTTTCTTTCTAAAGATGCAATGTAGAAAAACACATAATGTAGTAGTTAACACCGGGCAAGAATAAAAGAGGTCCATGCATCATCAAGTTAAATGTGACCCTATAATAGCAGTTCATCCTGGGAGACGTTAAAAGGCAAGAGATATATGAAAGAGACACATGCAGACAATGAAGCATGAGCACCTCCATGTGTCTCAACGTGAAATTGCAAAAGGAATGGTAAAATATTGACTACGTGCGTCAAATCCCCAAAGAGTCGTTTATAAACTCCATATAAAACTGTGATTTTGTTCATTTAATACAGCTCTGCTTCTTACTATCTGCTATCTTTGTGAGTCCATATAAAAATGTGCAAGAAATTAAAACAATTTCTTTCAAATACCAATAGCCTGTTCCTTTGGGGAAATCCCAAATTCCCTATTAATATTACTGTCTACAGTTTTTGCACTTATATTCAGTCTGAAATATAAGTACAACAATTGGAGACAGTAATATATATAATATATCTTTATTTAAAGATAGCAATGTGACATTACAACTCCAGTGCATGTTTATCTATTGTACATTTCAGCATCTTAATCATGCTGGTAGTAGTGCAATTTACTGTGAAGGTACATGTTGGTCATTAGAAAGCTTGGACATGTTTATACCAGTCTTGTTTCTCCAGCTGAATAACGTTCATCACTGGCCTTCCTACCTCAGTTTTTATGCTGTTTTTTTGTCAAGCCTGAAGATGAATTTAAATGATAAGTTCACCTTTTGCAAAAATTAAAAAAATGCATAATTAATAATACATAAAGAAATATAGTCCTCAGGAAGAACGGAATACATTTTTCAAACTAAGGATACACCAAAATTTCGGCCACCGAAGCATATCGGCCCAAAAATGGTACTATGGGCAAAATGCAGAAAGTACAATTTTTCAGCCGAAATTGCAGTCCATCCATAGTTTCTCTCCTCCCCACTGGGTGCTGCTCTGTGTCCCCTCTGACACAGAGCAGTGCCCAGCAGGGAGGAGAGAAATTGTCAGGAGCCCGAGTGGGGAGGAGAGCACTGTGAGTGTTTCATAGAAGGCCAAGTGGGGTGGTGCGGGAGGACAACTCATCGTCCTGTGACACACTCACAGGACACTCCTCCCCACCCCACTCGGCCTCCTGACAGTTTCTCTCCTCCCTGCTGGATACTGTGACAGGAAGAGTCTCAGGATGGAGAGCAGTGCGGGGGAGGAGACAGCTGTTACAGGTGGCCAAGCCAGCAGTGCGGGGAAGTCAGCTGTGCCACTGTGTTGGTTATGTGTTTGGATGAAGTACTGAGATCTTGAGGAATGCTGAATTAAGTTTTTCTTGCTTAGCAGGACATTACATGCATGTATACAGGAATACAACATTATGAGAGAAAAAAACATATATACAGATAGAACTTCCTGTGTATCACAGACAAGCATACATAAGCACAGAGACCAACACTGCACCACAGTGCAATCTAGTGCCCAAAAGATATAAAAGAAGTTACAGTATATGCTGGTGTATTTCCAACACCCCTTTTACACAGCATATGCATTGCTATATGACATTTAGCTTTTCTCGAAGGAAACTGATGATCCTTTGGCAATGGCTTGGTGAGTGCACCCGCAGTGATTTCTTCTGATGAGCAATATTGAATGTCAATAATGGCTTGCTCTTGAGTGTCCAGGTTTTATTTTTTGGGAATTATTTTATTTCTTCTTCTGCTGCCTGTTTCCATTGATTGGCTTCGCGTTTTCGTAATTTTTCTATGTCTTCCCACGATGTTGGTTCGAGTATGCTCTGTGTCTTAGTAGTTTATGACAGCTTGCAGGGTGGTATTCCCTTTGTTGCTTGAGTCGATCTTCTAATTTTTAGGTTGTTCAGCAGAATTTAGCATGGAACTTGACTTATCCATTATGAGTTCGACCTCTTGTTCTGATTCCTGTGAAGCTTCACTTTGCTGGTTCACTGGGCAGATTCACTTCACAACTTCTCAGGATCATTGTTTCCGATGATGGGTTCTCATCGAAATAAACGCTGTGGCTTATTGTCACTTTGTCAGTCTTTGGGTGGAGGTTTCTATACCCCTTGCTTTGTTCATTATAGCCCACCAGAATACCTTAATGGTTGTGTTCTCCAATTTGGATCGCTTCTCATTGGGAATATATGCATAAGCTTTACATCCAAACACTCTGATCTGCCCTAGGCTAGGCTTCGATCCATGCCACATTTCAAATGGGGTGCTTTCCACGGCTTTTGATGGTAGTCTGTTCTGTAGGTATGTTGCAGTCATGACTCTTCTCCCCAGTACTTCTTAGGTAGGTTGGCTTCTGACAGCATGCATCTGGCCATTTCTATAAGATTGCAATTTTTCCATTCTGCTACACCATTTTGTTCACCGTTCACCGTTTTGTGTGTTTTACGGTGTAGTGGTCTGGTGTACTGTACCTTGTTTCTTCAGCTATGATTCCACTTCCTTACGGACATATTCCCCTCTGTTATCAATGCGTATAATTCCTGGTTTCCGTTGGAATTTGTTGCTGGACATGGCTACAAACTCTTGAAGTTTTTCTGATGTTAAATTCTTTTGCTTCCTCAGATAAGTTGTTGTGTACCTGGAATAATCATCAATGAAAGTCAGTAGATATCTAATCCCGCCTGATGTAGGAGTTCTCATTGGTCCGCACACGTTGTTGTGAATGAGCTCCATGGGGTGGGTGGTCTTTCTTTGGGTGGCCTGTAGAAGTGGGGTATGTGCGGCCTCTGCTTCCATACAGCATTTGCATGTCATGAGCATTTGGTAGGGCAGTATGGTTATCTTCTGATAAGCTTCTCTTTATAGTGTCTTTTATGGCTTCTGGGTTTCAGTGCCCTAGTCTGTGCCATAGATGGATACATTTGTTGTGTGGATTATGAGTGGCTGTCTTGACTTGTTCCTCTGTGGTGATGAGTCTGAATAGATGTTCAGCCAATTTTCCTTTTGCGAGGATTTGCCTATTGTTTTGGATTGTACATTCATCACCTCTGAATTGAACTGTGGGACCGTTATTAGCAAGGGTTTTCACTGCTAGAAGGCTTCCTCCTAGGTCTGGGGAATTTTCATTAATTTCAGATGCGGTAGTATTTACAAACTATTTTTTACTGCAGCAAAGTGACATTAGAAAAAGGAAAAAAAAAACTAAATATTTTTTTACAGTCCGCAGATCGACTTGCACACATGATATAGTCCACATTTTAGGCCTGAAAATTACTTCAAACCCCCAAACCATTATACATTTTCTGAAAGCCAACACCATGTAGAATAAAATGGTGGCAGTTGCAAATTTTTATGTTGCACAATATTGGCGCCACTCTTTATCAAACCCAAAACTTTTGTGACAAATGTACTTAAGTTAATTTTAGTGCACTAAAACATAATAAAATACCCATAAAATATAAAAGATGAGGTTACGATGACTAAATAGATACCCAACATGCCCAGGTTAAAAATTGCGTGTGTCCATGAAACGGCGACAGAATTCACTACCCCAAAAAGTCCATAGACAACGCCTTAAAAGCCCCTACAGGTCACCAGTTTGGAGTAAATATTGGCCCAAGAATTATTGGTCTCACTGTGGCGTGCACGACGATACCCAACATGTGTAGGGCGATTAACGTTTTCGTACGTAGGCGCACCCGACGCGTATGTGCGTGAATGCTGGCGGGGTACTTTAAAAACTGTTTTATTATTTTTTTATCTATATTCTTTTTTAAAACTGTTTTTTTTAAAAAGGAGAACTATGAGGTGAGTGTTTTTCACTGACCTCATAGTTCTAGCCAACCTGTGACAATGAGACTGTCACAGGTCGGCTCAGTAGATCGGGAGGTGAGCGAACACATACCAGCATCCGCTCACCTCTCGATCCTGTCACGGCTCTCTGCCGTGACAGGGGAGGGGCTGGATTCCCCCCTCCCACTTCGGCGTCTTAGTATACCGCGAGCAGCAGCACGCGGTATTCTGCGGCGTCTCAGTATACCGCGAGCTGCAGCTCGCGGTATACTGAGCCTAGGGTGATGGGAGGACGCTAGTTTGTGTCCTCCCATTACCCTGAGGAGAACTATGGGGAAAAGCCTTCACCCCATAGTTCTCCTTTAACTAGCAGTGACAGTGATAGCATATTGGCAGTGACAGGTCCTCTTTATGGTGATACTGGGGGTCCAAAAGACTCCTAGTATCAACTTTCCACTTTAAATAAGCTATTAAAGTGCAGATTGCACTTCAATAGCTTATTGCTCTGCTTCAGTAGCCAAGCAATGACAGCTCAGGGACCGGAAGTGATGCAATACGCGTTGCTCCCAGTCCCATAGAGCAGGGAGGAGATCGGTGAATGGAAGTTCGCCACTCTCCTCCCCAGCTTCCTGCCGGCACCCGACATGCCAGTCCCAGGTCCGCAGGAGGGGCAGAGGAGCCCGGGAAACACAGCGGGGGTGTCGGGTGTGCGGGGCATTTTACTGGTCCATAGAAGCGATCTGGCGGCACCTGAGCTGGCAAAAATGCTTCTATTGTAAAGCCAGCAGTCGGCTTTAGAATGGTAACCAGAATTCCGGCAGCTAAAGCCGCTGGGAGTCTGTTTACAGGGCCATGCTGCCAATGACGTGCTATGTACGTCCATGAACGCGAAAGGGTTAAAAGTTCATTCGGAAAAGAAATTTGGATTAGTTTGGATCCGTTATTTCGGTTATTTGGAAATTCAGATGCATCCGATGGGTACGAATTTCCGAAAATTCATTTGAATTTCAATTCTTAACTAAATAAATTGCAGATGTCTACGCTGTATATTTATCTTAATTTACTGTATGTCAAGAGGCGGAAAAGTTTAACTAATACACATGAAGACCTCAAAGAAGTAAAACATTTGGTATGTAAATCAGAATAATAAGGAAAACCGATATGAGTGTTTACTAAAAAGAGAAGATGGATCTTGGAGCACAGGTTAAAAACTGTGCTGCTAAGAACTGCAGTTGTTCATAAATTAGCAAGGAAATGGCACGCAAAGACCTCTTTGGCATTATAAAAAGCCTACCACTATCAGGAGCCTGTTAAAACTGCAAAATACATTGCTTAAATATCTCTATCCGACAGATGCTTTTTAATTATATTACCATGTGCTATGATGAAAAGTTCTTTGTAAGCTTTGTGTGGATAAGATTTATCTTGTCAGGTTGTAGTTTTTGAATTACGTCTCTGTATGCTAGATCTTGGCTATAATGGTTTGTATGAACTGTAACGTACTAAATTTACCCAGAATTCTCTTCTTTACATCATATATACGATAGGTAACTTACAGAGACACTAACAAGGTTATTCACAAAAGGGAGAAGGCAGGAGAAGTGAGCAATCTAGGACAACATAGCTGAACTGGAAAGTGAGCTGAATTGGAAAATGTTTCCAAATCAGCTATTTTGGCCTAGATTGTTCACTTCTCCTGTCTTCTCCAAAATCTTCACCCTTTGTGAAAAACCCTGTCAGTTGTTTCTGAATGCTGGCTGTTTTCTACATAGCATGTATAAACTATAACTTAGCGAGTTTGTCTAGGCTCCGCATGCATGTGCAATTACACACTAGAGGGAGCCGCTGCATGCAGAGTAGCAGTGGGTGCCTGATGCTGGAACGCATGCCGCAAAGTATGTAAGGCTGATCTCCTGCCCAACAGTGCCTGTATAGTTCCGGCCCTGTTGTCATCTGGCCAGTAGAGGAGTTGAGCAGGACGTGGAGTGTATTCAAATGTAAAAAAAACCCTGAATAACAATTGGGGATGTGACGATTACACTTTCAGATCCCACCACTGGAGTCAGTAATGTGACGTATTGCACACTCAAACAGCAAAAAGTTTCCCAGCACACTCACCAGCCAGTATGCAAAAAAAACCTGTCTAACCGCTTGGGTTAAAAACATTGGTCTTAGATACACGTCTTCTGCAGAATATGTGAAAGCCGCACTGCCTCGTCAAGGCCCCTCTGTGTAGTGCGGCCCTTACTCTAACCTATGAGAGTCACCATCTTGGAGCACATGTAGCAAAAAATAAAATTCGGTGCAGGTTTTTGTTTTGCTTATATTGCACACTTAGCCTCCCCTGTGCAGAAGTTTTCCTGCTCTTGGACAAGAATATAGGCACCAGCAAACTAAGTGTGATCATCACTGGGGGAGGTTAAATATGGAGTTAACCCGCCACATATTTTACCAGAAACATGCACCATTCACAGCATCTGCTGTTGCAGCACTGACCATTTAAAATAATTGTCTGTACCACTCACTGCCACGCCCATACAGGAATGTAACAGAGTTTACAATATGATAGCTTCTTCGAGGAGGGAAAAATTATTTATTTCTCGTTAGAGCATTGAGAGATTCAGCTTAATGATTTTGAAATATTATTTTAATGAACAGAAGAGAAAAACCTGGAAGGAAGGGGGGCGTGGCCCCAGAAACGCGTTAACCCAGGCATATTGTGCTGTTACACAGGAACTGTCATATGTGCAGCTCTCACATGCCGTGTCTTGCTTTTGTTAAGATTGATGATCAACTTCTGACTTTGAAGACTTATTGTAATCTACTCTTTTGTGAGTATTATTCTATTTTTTCTATTTGCTCAATAAAAATGTATCTACACTAGAGAAGGCGCCCCCTGTTTTTGTTTATCAGATATCACAGTCTCCCTGACTGATGCTGGGCAGTGACCTGTAGAACTTCTGCGTGCATATTTCTTCAGTGGAGTGGTTAACTCTGGCGCTATTGGCTTTCAATTTCGTGTCTACAAGACAGGAAATTAACATAAATCTCGGGAAATTAGATAGACATGGCCAAAAAACTAGTGTAGGTTTTAGCCCCACCTTTTTTCCCTCCATGTATACTTTAAGACATGACTTGTTTACAATACCCTGGCACCAAACATATTAACCTCACATGACATGATATTTAATTTGGACTCCCACCTATGACTGACAGTCCATATATGCCTATCAGTTCATGTAGCAAATCATCTCACATTAGGCCTCTTAGTGGCTTGGGGCCATATAATCTAAATTGCAGGCATAATTCCTCACCATGTCTGCATCTATTCGCTACTGTAGGCGGCTGTGTGCGGCAGCTATGTATCCCAAAGGAAAGGAAGGGGTCACTGGCACTCCAGTATGCTGATCAATACGCCTTTATTGACGCATGTTCAGTATCACATAACAGAATGTTATGGGGCCACGCAGGGTCCCCTTCATCCGGCAAAACAGTGTTGAACTGTTTTGCCGGATGAAGGGGATTCTGCATGGCCCGAAACGTGTTATATATGATATTGTGCAGCGCTATCCTTTTGCCACTGTAGCACCCACCTATTCCTAAAGGGACTTTCCGTTCAGGCATATGATGGGACTTAGACATTGAGCTATCTATCCAGGCACAGGAATATACTGGCAATTTACATTAGATGGATGTAATCGGGCTTAGAGATGATTTGCTCAGTGCCATTACAGCTAATGAAGTGTACAGAAGTGTGGGCCTGGAATGGGGTCTCATAACACCCCTCCGTATTTATTAAGTTAATTCTTATAGCAGTAGAATTTTCTTATAGTAATAGCAAGGTAATAGAAGACTAAGAGTAGGAGTGGGGAATCCCTGTAGTGTTCTTACCTCAGTCTAGAAGTTTGGGAAAAAGGCTTTTAAAAAACTCAGAGTTTAAGCTCAACGAAAAATTCAGTTAAATACATTCCAGGTGCATAAAAATAAAGGGTGTTCAGTGTCTTATAGTTTGTTTTATTTTTAAGTCAGCTACAGCCCAAGTAGAAAAGTCTGTGTCCTGCCAGCAGCTGCAGAGTGTGGCCCTTGCTTTCTGTATGGAAGCAGTAGTCTCACTGTAGAGGTCTGATACACCCCCTACTGAGTCATACCTAGAGCTCTGCAATCAGTAAAGCTCATGCTCCCTACTGATTAGGACGCTCTGGCTATGACTCAGCAGGGGCAAAATCAGATCTATGCAATTTTACACAGAGAGCAAGGGTCTCTGTTTTTCTACTAAGGGTGTGGCAATGCATGTTACTTGCGTTGGTGCAATGCTGTGCCATTCATTCTAAATGGCATCCCAATACACCCTGCTTATAGACATGCATTGCACTGATGTGTAGTGTGGTATAGTGTGCTACCAGAAATGGTTTATGCACTGTTTCTGGTGTGTTCTGGTGCACAAGGCAGCCCCTTCAAATGAAAGGGTTGCCTAAATCCAGTGCTCATTAACACACATCAATGCACCGCAACATGTGAAACTTGACATGTGTACGATTAAGTGCAGCTGCCGCCCCCTGCCACCTTTATTAACATACAGCAATCCAGCGGCCAGCTCATGCTCCGTGAAGCCGGCTGCTCATGTGTAGTTTGAAGTCACGGCCAGTTGATTCAGCCTGCCACTCGTATACTGTTTAGTCTTTGAAGTTATGTGGGGACAATGCGGGGACAATAATGCTTCATTCAGGACCCATTCACACCTACTGTATGTCATGCCGTGCAATTAACACATGTAACTGTGTAACGCACCTACTGTGAGATACAGTGTGGCGGGTGCGTTGCATGCACTACTTTTTTCAATCTCAGCGCAACACCCAGTTTTGCGCGACATGTGTTTTGGACTCCATTCAAATTAATGGTGATGCAATGCACTTGCCGCACTATGACGCATGGTACGTGCATTGTGCAGTACTGTGTATTAATCATATGAGAAACTAGGACTGACTCCACAACAGTCCCAGTTTCTCAAATGGCCCCTTAAAAAAATGATTGGCCTACCCGGCTCTAGATGGCGTTGTATTTGAGGCCTATACTGAATTTAACATGTTCTGTTACTCTCCCAAGGTGGCCCCTGCGAGCTGTAACTTGTGATAAACCTACTTGGATGCATGACTGATGAGAAGCCTAGGCCTAGAGAAAAAACCCAAATTGGCTGATATTCCGCCTTGCCCAATAAAAGACACCGACAACAATTAAGTTGGAAAAGGGCAAGGCCACAGCTTTATTTCCAATTTAAACATAACAACCAAACGTAACCAGTGCCAGTCACAGTTAAACTGTGAGCACACCTGAAAGTGGGGTACCTGTCTTTACCATCAGTGCCAGACAGGCATTAGACTGTTATGACTTCAACCTGAGGGCATAGCCCATTAAAGTAACATTCTTTAGCTGGCCAGGTCAGACCGCCACACGCAAGTCAGTGCAAGACTGACGAGCGCCCCACCGCAGCCAGCACCTGTTCAATACCAGATTGTAGGCCAAGATTAAAGATGTCGAGGCCAATATTATTTAAGTGTACGCCATCAGGTCTTAGGAGATCATTATTATCACCTTCTAAATCCTTATGCCTTATAACATTACCTCCAATTCTACGTACAAATTTGGAGACCTGCGAGTTGACTTTTCGTCTGGAGCGCTCAAGGGACAATTTCCGACCACACCACAGATACATTCGTGAAAACTGCACAACAATGAGCAATGTCTTGTTTTATGGCTTTTATCAAATCTACTGATCGTGGACGGCCAACATCATTACCGCCGCCATGGAGAACTAAGATTATAGGACCCGAAACAAATTGTCTTAGGCGAAGGCATTCTGGTAATACCTGGGACCAACGCATGCCTCGGAAACCACGCCAACGAATTCTAGCTACATCAAAGTCGAAACCGAGGTTCTTGCCGCAGTTCCTGACTTCAGCGCGACGAGAGGCCCAAAAAATGAAAGAGTCAACGATGATCCAAATCAATGCTGGATGGGTACGTGAAATTAAAACAAAAAGGTGAGGGCGAATATATAAGGAGAAACGAGAAGATTCCCACCTACCCAAGCGCTGGATTTGTTGGTCAGAAAAGCCCATGCCAGACGCTGCAGTTGCTGCACCAATGCGGAATGAGTGGGTAGAGAACTCTGAGGGTGGAAAGCCCAGCTTGGCAAGGCAGAGGCGAAAAACTCTTAAGAATTGGAATCTGCTAAGGTTGGACAAATCAGCGTGGACAAGAAAAACTGTTGCAATGGGGCGGATGGACACAAACCTAGCTGCCAAGGAAACTGGGCATAAGGGGCCCCCTTACGCATTCAAAAGTATATTCTTCCCTTTTCCTGATTTTTCAGTCTTTGATGAGCGCAGTAAGATGGAGACCGAGGATTGCGAAATGTGGACATCATGAGCTAGGATACTGCCGGTTGTACGCTTGGTTTTGGCGACGAGTTCGCTGATTTTGAATGCGCCGAAAAAGGCCCAAGAAAAGGCAAGTTGGAACAACAAAGTCTCAAGTAGTCAACTGTTGCTGCTGCTGCTGGTCAGATGATGGTACCGGAATTGTAGCGGGCGTCAGCCTACATGTCGATATATGTCGTGAGCGTGTTTGCAGCTGAAGATCTATCTGGTCAGCAGCAGAAGAGCCATTAGCAGGAGATGGTTATGCTGACGGCAGGTACAGCAGGGGTTAATAGCAGGAGCCTCCTGCTGGGAAACAGCATCCCTGTGTGCCTCTGAAGTGGTTTCATGATGGAGAGCAGCTGCGAGATAAGCAGAGGGCTGCAGTGTGTTACCAGCTCCTACGGTAGCAGTAGGAGCGTAACTCATAACAGCATGAGAGGCTGTGTTGTGCATAGTGGCATTTGAATTTCCCGCCCTGTCAGGCGGCGGGAGCCGCTGAGGACAGGCGTTATCTGAGACAGCCGTGGGCACAGCAGGGAGGGGGGCCTGAGACGGAGCAGATTGAGGCTGTAAATCAGAAGACTCTCTTGTCACAGCAGTAACGGAGAGCCGATCAAAGGATGGGGCATGGGAGACAGCAGTAGGAGACACACATGGACCTGGGGAGATAAGGCTGTGTAAGGCTGCAGGCGCGGCCACTGTGCTGGCTGTACGTGGACGCAGCACGGGGAGAGAATGTTGCATATGTCCAAGGGGGCTTCTTGATCTTGGAGGGCAAGGTGGAAGGGTGGGTGGAATACAATTAGAGGATCGTGAAGGGCGGGATGGCTGAGAGCCAGTGCCTTGGGCACCAGTGGCTCTATTAGATGCTGTGTGCCTTCTGGAATGCCTCACTGGACTAGGGCTCAGCCTTGTTGGGGGTCGAGCACGCCTTCTGGCCCTGGGTGATGTATGCCCATGCAAAGGCATCTCAGCAGGGGTATCGGTGGAAGCAAGAAGAGGGGGTTCAGGGTTCAGAAGTGGCAGTAGCCAGTCTGCCTGACCTTTTTCAAGGAGCTCCCTGACCTTAGAGATGAGGAATTCCGTATCCATGATGTTTGGATAGTAACGCAGGGGAGGGCGTCCAACTTCTTCTGGTGTTGAAGTCTTCTACACACTTGTGCAATGTCACTGTGTAGTCCTGTATAGTAACATGACTCCGCCTGCTCACACCATAGGATTGTAGCCATTCACAAAGGAGCTACTTTACATGCACATATAAGTTAACGCCTACTTATTCGGCCATGCTTGCATCAGTCAAGGCTACCTTTAACTTTCAATTCAAGGTGCCTTCATTCTAAGTTTATGAGTACTTGGTGCATGGTTCTACAACTCAGTGTACTTGTGTGTACACGCTAATAGATACACACCAGTTAAAATGCACAACAGCACTTCAGAATGAACCCTGCTATCTGCCTCAAACTTTTTTACAACCTTGCTTCTTGACACTCATGCCCTCAGCTCCTTGCGATTTCAGCGAACTAGCTGACCAATTAGGGAGAGCGCAGAACTATGATATTTTATACATGAACTCAGAGCTTGGTGAAGGGCAACTATTATGGTCGGTAGAAATTGTTAATGCTTTTTTCTAAATTCAGGTCTACTTCAATAAATCTCAGAAAGGCAGATACTTAGTAATACTAATAAGAGATCACATGACCTAGTCATCCAAGCCTCAGTACGTCTGCTGCAGACTGCCATTTGAGAGAAAAATACACAGAGACACAATAAGAATGCAGTTTGACCTCAGTGCAGTATGTTTTTTACCATTCTGTGAATCATTACTATAAATACCACAGACAACGTTTGTATAGAAATGTCCATATATTAACTTTCTATTTAAACATGTGCAATAGGGTAGATCAGGCCCGTCTTTAACCCCTTCGTGACGGGAGACGTACAGTGTACGTCTTGTCACTTTGTGCCTATATGACTGGCCACGTACACTGTACGTGACGAGTTATATCAGGCTTTGTAATGCCGGTATTTGCTGATTCTCAGCATTTAACAGTCATTCATTAATGTCTCAGTATTGAGGCATTAATTAATGAAATAATTAAGCTTTTTGTAAAAGCTTCTTCCTTTCATTAATGAAAGAATGAAGCCGTTACATGCAAATAGAGGACCGCAATTTGCGATCCCGTATTTGACAGCTCAAAATAGCAGAGAGGCAGCAGTGACTCACCTCACCTCTCTGCTATTTTTTTTGACAGTTCGAGAGCCCGATGTTTAGATACATT
>NW_017306488.1:535247-581523 GCF_000935625.1 Nanorana parkeri
TCTCACCAGGGCTCTGTGGGGTCTCACCAGTCCTGGTAAACCCCACAGAGCCCTGGTGAGACCATACAAAGCCCTGGTTTAACCAGGGCTCTGTGAGTGTTCACCAGGGCTCTGTGGGGGCTGGTTAGACCACACAAAGCCTGGTAAAACCCCACAGAGCCCTGGTTAAGGCTCTGTAGGGTCTCACCATGGCTCTGTAGGGTCTCGCCAGTGTTCTGTAGGGTTAACCAGCTTGGTCTAACCAGCTTGGTTAGACCCCACAGGGCCCTGGTGAGATACCAAAGAGCCTTGGTGAAATCCCAAAGAGCCCTTCAGAGCTCTATAGGGTCTCATCAGGACTTTGTAGGGTCCCAGCAGGGCTCTGTGGGGTTTAACCAGGGCTGGTGAGACCCCAAAGAGCCCTGGTGAGACCCCGCAGAGGCCTGGCTAAACCAGGGCTCTGTGGGGGCCTCACCAGGGTAGCAGGCCTGTGGGGGATCTCACTTCGTCACTTTGCTGCAACGAAATTGCTGCATCTGAAATTAATGAAAATTTTCGATTCGTCCGAATCTGAATCCTGAACTGAATTGACTTTCTCAAAGGGGCAAACAGACCACAAGTTGATCAACAACAAAAAAAAGTTTGGGATGAAATTGGGCTTTAATGAAAGCTACATCCTCATCATTTTCGCTGAATAGTTTGTGACCTTTCTTAATACTCTCAGGGAACACTTTTCCTTTAATCCACATGGAATGCCAAGTATTTTTCTTCCATATGGACTGTTGTGTTTATCAAGTTCAACTGAATCAGACTGAGCTATCTGTCCTGCTGTTCTTTTTCTACTCAAAGATTGTTAAAGAAAGCTTTTTAATGATGAAGACTGGCCGGAGGGGGCTCAGAGAATGACCATCTTTGGACATCAAGAATTGCTCTTTCAGCCCTTTTCAAATCCACATCTATGTCCCCCCCTTTCTTGAGCCTCTAGCACTCCAATGAGCGAGCATTTTCATTTTTTTCCTTTTCTTTGCTTGTTTTCTTTTGAAAAATAAACATTATTAAAGAAGGTTATCAAAAAGACTTTTGTCATAACACCCCTTGAATTCATCTCTAGTAGAAGAGTATGTTGTCTGTAGGTCTTTTGCTACAAAGAAAAAAAGATGTAGCCAGTATTAAAAAGAAAGACATGTACTAGGCTTAACAAGTCTATCCATATTTCTTTCATGTAACGTCTTTGTAATTTCTTACATTTTATCAAATATATTAATTTACAGTTTAATTTTTTGAAATTGTTTATCATTTTTTACTTCCCACCACTCTATAATGTCAACATATTCTAAATAGTGTACATTTCATAATGATTAAAAAAGAACTAAAGCTAAACCTTTTTATTTGGCTTAGCTTCTCTTTTGGCTCACAGGAATACATTTACTAATGTCCTCCTGTGATCCAAAGTCAGCATGTAATGGGCTAATGCTACCAGCTGACAGCACAGAGCCGTGCCATGACCAAGAAGAATCCTAACTATACTGTCGGGATTCACCTTGACTGCCAAACTGACAGCTGGCTCTGGCTCTCTAAACCAAGAGCTAGCCATGCCCGCCCTCGCCTCGGTCTGTTGCTCAAGCCAGGTCTGGGAGAACGGAGAGGAGAGCGGGAAATCGAAAAGACAGAGGTGACCGATCAGCGGTTACATGATCCCTCAGCTCTTGGTAAAGAACCGGAGTGTGGCAGCTGCAGTGTCCCACGCTGGTTCTAAGCAGCAGGGAGAGTATATTTTACTCTTCCTGCACTTCTCCATTAAGGACCTAGGTTTTGTCCAAAGTGCTTCAGTTGGTTTGAATACCGATGCTATTTTCCTAGGAAAAGATTGAGGATGCTCTTGGTATGAATGTGTGCTGGAATTAATTAGTTACAGTTGTACTGGACACCTGCGGTGTGACACACACTTCACTGTGAGGGTTCTTGCACTGGGGTTTATATTGTGCCTACACCTTATATAACTGCCCCTGTATAACTTACAATTTAATGGCCTTACAACAATTATATAGATATCTGGTATGTGGTGTGAGCCAG
Source organism: Nanorana parkeri (assembly GCF_000935625.1). Taxonomy (NCBI): domain Eukaryota; kingdom Metazoa; phylum Chordata; class Amphibia; order Anura; family Dicroglossidae; genus Nanorana; species Nanorana parkeri. Next base: position 537,300 of record NW_017306488.1, read on the forward strand.
GGTAGGATTGGGCTAGGAGCAGGGCAACATTTACCTTGTAGGTCAGTACTAATAATATATGCTGGGCTGGTGGCCCTGAGTGGAGATACTTTACCATTCAGATCTCATTAGAGCAGGACCTGCTGTGAGTGACGGCTGCTGGGCATTTTTATAGCTACCTTTCAGATCTGTGGCCACAGCACCTAGCAGAGGGAAGCCTTCCAGCACCAACTTCCCCTGCAGCTTCAAGATGTCATGTCACGTAAAGTCAGGGAGAATATAGAGCTCTTGTTGGATTTCAGTGGAGGAAGCCAGCTACTTCATACTACTTAAACAACGCAGTAAAGGTAGATGAATACTAAAAAAAAACCAAACAAACATATAAACATATTTGAGTGTATGCCATTTTAACATTTCTTACCCTGTATCTTGAATTTCTATGTCCATTTAGTCCTCATAAATACCTCCCCATAAATGGATGCTGAGAACCACATTTACATACATCTCCTGTATGCCTCTGTCCAGATTTCATCCTGCCTGAAGTATGTCTCCCCTTGTAGTCAAACATGCAGAAGCACTCTGCTCAGAAACTTGTACACTGTTTTTTCACTACTCCCTCACAGCTCCACACCTCCTCCTAATGTCCTGCCTACATCCCTTTCTACCCCTCTACTTAGCTCTCTTACAGCATGGAGCCCAGCTGCATGTGGTGCAAGGCATTGTGGGAGTTGACCCGGACTGAGATTATCTGGAAGCACGTCTGCTACTACTCAGATATGGGGATGCAGGATATGCAGTGTTTTTAAAAGTAAGGAAATATTTTGGAGCATATTAACAAAGCCTTTTTTTTGATTTCACAATGCTTGTTCTGAATACCTAATGTGATGCTGGCGCCTTTAGATCTCCTTTAGAGGAAATGAAAGCCCTATGCAGATAAAGTACCCAAATTATTTGCTCTAAAATACAATCACAGACATCATTAACTAAACACTGTCAGCAAATGTAATAAAAAAAAGTTATGAATTTTTAACTAGTAATTGAAAAGTCGAGATTATGGCATCATATGTTAATGAAAGGTAACTACATATTAAAGTAAGCCTTATGTAGAAAATAGGGCTGCCGCTGCTGACCTCATTCTAAATATGCAAGCTGACTGGGCTGTTATGCTTCAATACCTAGGGGGTTAGTGAATAGTGATAGTGGGGATAACCGAGCCAAAGTGAACTGAGCCGAACGGCTGTTCTGCTAGCTACCTCCAAGGTAGGGAGCAAAATTAAAAAAATTTAAACAAAAGAGAAAAAAATGTTAAAAAATTATTTAAATAGATATAAAAATAAAAAATCATGTTAAGAAAATAATTTTTAAAAAATGTAAAGAAAAAACAAAAAGCGTGGGGCCCCCCTTCCACACCATACCAGGCCCTTTAGGTGTGGTAGAAAAGTTAGGAGGGACCCCAAGTTAGAAATAAAATAAAAAGTTTCCCCCCCCCCAAAGTCATACCAGACCCTTTAGGTCTGGTAGAAATTTTAAAGAGGAACCCCACCCCCGAAACTAAAATTCCCCAACCAGACTTTTGACCCGAGGATAGGCCTGGCAGAGTAGAAAAGGGGGGGAGACGAGTGAGCGGCCCTCCCTGCCAAACGAGGCCACCCATGCACTGGGAGGGTGCTCTCCCTGGAAAAACACTTTGTCCCCATGCTGACGGGGACAAGGGACTTTTCATGCTGACCCCATGCTGACGGGGACGGGGACAAGGTACTATGTGTCCCCAGTTATGAATGAACAGGCTGCGATCTAGCTGCCGGCAGGGGGGCTTAGTTGCATCGGGTACCCCTAACGCATGTGCTTACAGCTGCAAAACAAGTAATAACTAGCGCCTGGCTTTCTGATAGTTTGTGTATCTCAGCAGTCAAAAATAGGCTTCATTGGGTTATGATTAACAAAAAAACTGACAGCTAAATCCCTTGGTAGTTTACCCCAATTCCGCAAAGTTTAGGACCCGTGGGTCTCTAATTTTCTACCACCTACTTTTGATAGATCTTTACTGGAAACCTGAATACTAGATCTTCTCTTTGGGTAGTATGTTGCCAATCATCCACGATCCCCTCGGCCGCCTATCTTTCTCCTTTCCCCTTCTTTCTTCAACTCCTTCTTGACTCGCTCCGGTCGTTCTTTCATTCTACCCTTTATTCTCTTTCCCTCTTCCTTCACTATTTCTTTCTATCTGGTCTTTTTTGGCACAATACCAAACAAATGTATGCAACTATACACTGCAATTAATGGTTAACTCAAATGCATGTATGTGCTATCTTGGACCGTTGATATACCTGCTGTACCCGTGCCTATGACGATTTTCGTTCTGTTTTATATGTGAATTGTAGCTTGCAAAATGCTGCAGTTGCTTTTGTTATCTTCATAGAAACTAATACAAATGTATTGAATAAAAAAAAAGCCCAAAAATTGATTCAATGATGTAATACAAGGGTCAATCATGATGTCCAGCGTTGTCCACAACAACGACTTGTCGAAATAAAAATCCGACCACATGCGATGAACTCCCGCTGCAGAATGAAGTATCTGACAGATGCCGGTGTTCTATCGAAAGTTCCAACTTGTCGACCTCTCAAACTGGTGACGTCACATCCGGTGACTGCCAGGCGATGTACAGCAGATGGTGCTAGTGCGCATGCCCAGGAAATCCTTGTTGAACTGTAACTATTGCCACAGTGCCTGCGCGGCTATCCACTTCTATAACCTACTACAGTTATATTTGTCCTAGGTTATAGAAGCCGATAAACCGATAGCCATGCAGGCGCAGTGGCTATTGCATCATCGGATTCTATAACCTAGTCAAAGGTTATATTATGTTACAGCGCCTGCGCGGTCAACCGATTCTTTCTACAACCACAGTTGCCACTGCACCTGCGCGGCTATCGGCTTCTATAACCTAGAACAAATATAAGTTTGTACTAGGTTACAGAATCTGATGAGCCACTAGCCGCGCAGGCGCAGTGAGAACAGTTAGATAGTTTGACAAGGATTCTCTGCCCATGCGCACTAGCTCCATCTGCTGTACATCTCCTACTGGCAGTCATCGGATGTGACGTGCCCAGTCTGAGAGCTCGACAAGTTGGAGCTTTCAATAGAACAATGGCAAAATATAGACAATTGGGCAGAGCTAGCGGTGACATCAACTATTTACATTTGGCCGACACCTGTTAGAGTCTTCCCGCAGGTCCTGGACAAATGAAAATAACACGGCGGACAGGAGCCTTGTAGGAGCGGGTGGGCGTCTTAAAACATCGCTCTACGTCCCCACTCGTGCGCCACGCCCAGCGAGCAAGTGGGGAAACTGTCAACATTCTAAACAGCCAGCGATGGCTGTTTACATACAAGCGTTCCGGCGTCTGTAGAGACACCCGATCGCTTGTATTAAGTGCGCCCCCGCTGCCGCCAGTCCTGAGATCCGCTGTGCCCGGTGCGGCCGAGACCGGCAAGGCGGCTCTGTCACCAGAGATCAAAGGGAGTTCAATGCACGAGCTCCCTCTGATCTCCTCTCCAGTCCCCGAATGCAGGAAGTGATTACATCACTTCTGCATTCAGCTTTCACTCCCGGCTACAGAAGCCGGGGAGAAGCTGGTGAAACAGATCTCTGCTTCATCAGCTTCTCTGTGGGTCCCTAGGTGACATTAGGAGTCTTGGAGATTCCTGATGTCTCCATAAAGAGGACCTGTCATGTAAATTAGCTATCACATAGAGGAATTCTTAGCCCCCCTATGTGATAGCAATAAAATTAAGTGTAAAAAAAAAAAAATTTACAAAAATGAAAGAAGCATAATAAAGTAACATATAAAATGTTTTTAAAAACTCTTATAACATTTTGTAAAGTCCCCCGTCCTCCCACATACACACGCAGACATGTGTCGGGTGCGCCTACGTGTGAGAACGATGATTGCGCCTATTGTGCCATACATGTTACATATCACTGCGAACATCAGAGTGAGAATAATAACTTTAGGGCCACCAATCACTGATAACACTAAACTGATGAGCAGTAAAGCTTTTAAAGCTTGGAGGTGGGGGGCATGACGTCACATGACACCATGCCTGCGCGGCGTCAGATGTAGCAGGTTGGCTCTTGCACACGCCCACTGCTGCTTTCAATCAGCAGAGGAGGACCTGAAGGAGAACTTCAGCTCTACCTCTGCTGATAGCAGCAGTGGACGGGTGCAATAGCCAGCCTGCTATTGGCTATTGCAGATTGCAATTGCCAATAGCAGCCTAGTTATTCATTCCCATGCTATCTGTTGTTGGTTTTTTTTCCTACTCTGACAGGCGGACGGCGGCCCCGTTGTCGAAATAAAAAGAAAAAACAGATAGCGGGCGTCCCGGAAAGCTTTACTCTGCTAGGTAGAACAGAGTAAACCTTTTCGGAATAAAATGTTTCTCTCCTGGGCGTCAGGGAGCCATATCTTTATAGCCTGGGGCGTCCGGCGAGACTTGGGATGTCAGTATATATATAACTGGGGATGTGTCCATTGCCTATATATAACTGGGAGCACAGCAGGAGTGTGTCCATTGCCTATATATACCTTGGGGTGTGTCCATTGCCTATGTATTTAAAACGGGGTGTGTCTATTGCCTATATATAACTGGGAGCACAGCTGGAGTGTGTCCCAAATTTCCAATTTGGAGCCCTGCTATATATATATATAAAACCGGGGGGGTGTCTATTGCCTATATATAACTGGGAGCATGGCAGGAGTGTGTGCATTGCCTATATATACCTGGGGGGGGGTGTCCATTGCCTATATATAAAACCGGGGGGTGTCTATTGCCTATATATAACTGGGAACATAGCAGGAGTGTGTGTCAATCAACAGAGTTGGATGTGAAGTTCTCTATCAAGTCTTCCCCTGCTGATTGACAGCAGCAGAGGGCGGGAGCAATAGCCAGCTTGCTATTGGCTATTGCAAACTGCAATAGCCAATAGCAATCTAGCTATTCATTCCTATGCTTTTTTTATTCCGACAGCAGCAGCTGTCAGAATACTAAAAAAAACAGCAGATAGCAAGGGAAGCAACAGCTTCTTTGCTATCTGCCTTCATTTAAGCCCCCCCCCCCCCTTCAGATGGGGGAGGGGCAGAGAGCACCTCCCTGAAATTACTTTTTTTAGGTTGGGATCCCTGTAACTGGTGCCTAAATACATTGGGGGGGAATTCATAAAAACTGGAGCATACAGGATCTGTAGCAGTTGCCCATGGTAACCAATCAGCTTCTCTCTTCAGTTTGTTCAGTTAAGCTGTCCCTCATTCAGTCTGCCCCGTGTTAATAAATCCCCCCCAATGTTTTAGAAGGTGTTCCTCTTTTCCATCTCAGAAAGTTGCAATACTTTACTAAAACCAATAAATAAACATTTTTCTTTTCTGAACTTGAAAATACGCCTTTATTCTACAAGTGTGAATGAGGCCCGAACGAGCCAATAACCGGCAGCACAGGCCCTGGCGCCCAGACTGCCTTCTCCACAGCGGGCACTAGGTGTCCCTTCTTCAGCCATGGATGGAGAGGGGGAAGGAGGAGAGAGGAGGAAGGAGGGGGGCTGGTTTTACGTCTGGTTGCGTAGGAAAGATCATGGCGGATGCAGACTGAGATCCTATTTCTGTACTAGAGCCCGGGAGGGAAAACAGTGAATAAGCCAAGCGGTAAGTGAGCGTCGCGGCCCGGGATATCGTTCTCCGCCTGCACACGGCCTCCTCGCTTTACGGCAGTATGCGAGGAGGGAGAGGCAGCCTGCTTATACACTGGGCCCTGCAGGGACACACACTGGGCTTGTGTTTATGGTAGTGGAGGGGGGAGGGAGAAGGCCAGCAGGAGGAGTGCTCTGTACATAAAGAACATTAGGTGTCATGGTAGACTGGGAGCTCTGATGGGCAGCGCTCATTGTCTCTTCTGATGTAATCAGTGTGACAGTTTTGCTGTACCTCATGCTGGACAATACACGTTTGTGGACTGTAAACATTGCCCTTACAGTGATCTTCTGGGAAATAGTGTACACACAGCATTAGCATTGCTTGTCTCTTGCTTCTTCTATTAACCATCACTGCTCTCATTAATGGCACATTGATATTGTACTTCTCTGTCTGACACTGATCATCACCTTCTGTATGTATCCTATAATCACCCCCGACTGCAAACTTTATGCAGTCTTATCTTCATGGTTTTTGATGTTTTCCTTTTGTTTTTTCTTATCCTTTCTCCAAAAAAAACCTCTGCCCCCACCATGCAAGGGTTAACGGTTTGTTTATGTCTAGGGGTACAGTGTAAGGCACTTTTACTTACCTGATCCCGCTCCTGCAGGCTCAAAGTCCAGTGTCCGCAGCCGCTTTTCTCCTCTGGCAGTCGGAGGCTCACTGTCATTACATACAATGCAGGACCCATGGCTAGGGATGCACCTAAATTTCATCCCAAAATGGTACTATGGTCAAAGAAAGTACCAAAACGGGAGAAAATGCAGTGCATCCCTAGCTTCTCACCTCCCTGCTAGGCACTGGTCTGTGTCCCCCCCTTCTTCCCCCATCTGTGTCCCCCGCTGCTCCCCCCCCCCGGTTTCGGCAGAGTCAGCGGGCATCGAAGGGGACACCGAGCCGATCAAGCTGCCAGCGTCCAGTGGGGAGAAGAGAAGCTTTCAGGAGGCAGAGTGGGGAGGAGAGGGAGAAGAGGGCTGAGGGTGGGCAGTGCAGGAAGAGAGCTCGGCCTCCTGTGACAGCTGGAGCACAAACACTCAGCGATCATCGCTGAGTGTCTGTAAACAACTGAGGACATAGTAAGCTTGCTGTGTCTCCAGTTATTAATGAACAGGAACATAGTGGACATAGTAACTCATACTATCGCCTCAGTTTATGAATGGACAGGGGCCCTCGGTATAGAGGCTTCCTGTCCATTCATAACAGAGGCTGCAGAAAGAGAGATTCAGGACTCTGTGTCCTCAGTGTCTCTCTATTTTAAAAGGGAAATATCAGCGGTTTGTTTATATATTCCCCCAAAGCCCCTAATAGTAAAGTAAAGAAAAAAAATAATAAAAATGTAAAAAGTTGTAAAAAATAAGTCATTTTCGGTCTGACAAATGTTTTCATTTCGGTCTAAAAATTACATTATGGGGCATCCCTACCCATAGCCCTACATAATATGTGAAGACGCTGAGGAAGGGGGGTGGGTGGTATCAGGTAAGTAAAGGTTTTTTACACCATACCCCTAGACATAAGTGAGCAGTTAATCCTTCTAGGGGTGGGATATCTCTGGTCCTCTACCTGTGGTGAAACTACAAGTCCCATCATGCATCTGTCTCTAGGAGTCATCCCTGTGGCTGTGAGAATCTTGCAATGCCTCATTGGATTTGTAGTTCCACAACAGCTGGAGGGCTGGCGTTTGCCCACCCCTGTTCTAGGTGTTCTGAGCCATGTAGGCCCATTCAGAGGGGTTTGTTGTATCTTTCAAACATTTGCCGAGCACTTCCTAATTACTGGAGAAAAGAGAAGTGTCACATTTGTTGTGCTCTGCACCCAGTGGTTGCATGAAGTGTTTTTCTGCAGTTTGTGCTGTACAGCAGATTTGCATCACATCTTGTACAGGATCTAAAGCTGAAACCAAAGTCACGTTTCAGCCCAGATGTTGGGTGCTCTTCAGCATCCAGCTGATCTCAGTCTGTGCATTTCTTCAGTGGAATCCACTAGGCACAAATGCCAGTCTCTAAAGCTGGAGCTTGACTACACCTTTTACAGTTCTCCAACGATCTAGAGCAGGGGTCGTCAGACTTCCATACTCTAGTTGTGGTAAAACTACAAATCTCTTCATGCATCTGCCTCTGGAAGGCATGCCTGTGGTTGTCAGTCTTGCAATGCCTTGTGGGACTTCTAGTGCCACAGCATCTGGAGCACCGAAGTTTGGCTACCCCTAACCTAAAGGATGTCTATAGCAATTGCCCATAGATCATAGGTGTAAGGGAACCAGTTTAGATCTGTAGTCTACATATGATGTTCTCAAGTAGATTATAAATTTAGAGTCAGGTGGTTCGTAAACCTAATGAATGGTATTTTTTATACATTGCATTATTATTGTAAAACTTTCAGAGCTGGGTGATCAGTCATAACATTAAGGCCTGGTTCCCACCTGGGCGTTTTACAGTGCGTTTCTACGCTCTGTAAAACGCTCAACATGTGAAAACCAATGATTGCCTATGGGCATGGTTCCCATTAAAAAAACGCTTTAAAAGAGTTTAATACTTACCTGTGTCTTCCCCGCGCGCTCCCGTCCGAAAATCTGAAAATTCTCTGGGGCGGCCGCAAAGCATCTTGGGGTGGGTGCATGCGCAGTTCAGATTTTTGGCCGGGAGACGAGGAGAGACACCAGGTAAGTCTATGGACGCGTGCACCCGCATGCAGACACCGTGGGACAGGAAGTGCCAGCAAGCTCAGAGGAGTCAGCGCTGGACTGAAACCCGCCGCACCGCTGGAGGGACAGATGAAAAGGACAGGAAGAGGAAGATCGGATTAAGAGACATCATTTAAGGTAAGTGCTTTAATTAACATTGGGGGATTGGATAAGATTTTTGACTTTAATGTCACTTTAAGGTGCACAGCCAGCCCATTTTAAAATGAATGGGCTTTCTTAATGCAGCTAACCTTAGCATGCGATAGATAACCTGTTGTGGTAATGCTATGCATAGTCTAAATCGACTTAAAACAGCCTTTTGTAACATTTTAGCCTTTGAGAAACCCTTTTATTTTTAGGTCTCGGGGAACACCTGCAAAAACTAATTCATTGGTTGTCAGTGGGAAGAATAGCATTGGCCCTTGACTTGTGCAAGCATTTTCAAATGGGAAGTCAATCAGCCATAGAACCCCTAGCAACCTGTGCAGGAGCCCTGATTGACAATGGCTGGGTTAGGGGGTTCTCCAAACTTATCCAACCTCTGTATATACAGACGTTCCTCTAAATTATCATGAAATGGTGTAAATCCTCTCTGTCATACAACCAATTGGATGTGTAAATCCAGTTGCAATAGAAAAATGACGTATGTGTTCTAGTTGGCAAGTTTTTTTCTCAAATGAAGTCCTAGAGCAGTCTCCTTTTAGACAGTCCGTCTGCTCAGGTCCACCTGGCAGTTTTTCAGGCAGATCTGATTGGAAGCCCAATGTTAGTCTATGCGCAGCCAGATCTAAACATACCTGCTTCTGTTTACATCCTATTACCCCCCAACTCCAGCAAGGTCCGGAAAACCAAATGGAATAGAGACCTGATCTAATGTAAATAGGCACATGTCCGATTATTTACAATTCCCTATAGTCCAGGTAAGTTCCGTTTGCAATGGAGGAAAAAACTGGACCGACATGGATGGACACAGATGCTGTAATCCGTTCCGATCAGCGGGGGATCCAAGCACAGAACCCCTGCTAATTGGAACTGACAGGCGCCCTCGTTTCCATTTCAGAAAGTTGGGGGTTGATGAATATGTGAATGGCTGCATGGGTGGGTATGAATGGGTGAAAAGTATAACATAGACGTTTAGTAATCTGTGTAAGTAGTACCTGTGTGAGTAATAATGTGTGTCATCAGACTTAAATAGTAAAGTCTTCCTGGAAATGTAAAATGTTAGTCATTATTGATGTGTATCTCCCTTGCCGGCAAGTGCAAGTGGCTCAGTCAGCATTCTACTGCTGTTACTACACTGGTTCTTTATTGCTTAACATGAATGCTCTTAGTTCAATTCAAATTATAATGGCTATTCATAAGTTCTTACATTGATATATAACATTTAGTTTTTACAAATAAATATTTAATACACAACAAAGCATTTATCCAATAAGGGATGAGTTCCTCTTCTGACTCAGTCACTGCATGTGAGCAAATTTCAGCTTGAGCTATTGAGCTCTGTAAACAGGCTTTGTATGACAAAAGAGGAAAAGGAAAAGATGCCTGCTGGTTTAAAGGCTACATATTATTTACAAATCTTATGTTTATCTCACTAGAGAAAATGAAAATATTTGTAACATTTTAGTTTTGAAGTCTAACCATAATAAATACAATGGGGGGAATTTATCAAAACGGGAGCAGTCAAAATCTGGAGCAGATTTGCACGGCAGCCAATCAGCTTCTATGTCTCATTTTCAAATTTCAACTGAGCAAACTGAAGAGAGATGCTGATTGGTTGCCATGGGCAACTGCTCCAGTTTCTGTCTGGTCCAGTCTTGATAAATTCCCCCCAATGAGTGGAATTTTTAAAACTGGAGCAGTCGAAATCTGGAGCAGATTTGCACTGCAGCCAATCAGCTTCTATCTCTCATTTTCAAATCTTAACTGAACAAACTGAAAAGAGAAGCTGATTGGTTGCCATAGGCATCTGCTCCAGTTTTGATAAATCCCTCCCACTATGTACATAAGCATAAACTGTTTCTTGTTCAGTCAATGTATTGCTAACTGACACCAGCAAATCATTTTATCCTCCTACCAATGCTGCATACATGTTACTAACGTTTACCTTGTGCTTCCATCAGATCTACTTCAATGGCCAGCTTGAGAAACAGAGAGTGCCAGACTCAAGAATCGTATATACAAATGGATTGTTTGAAAGTATAACAGGAACCATCTGCTCCGTTGTTCCACCATTGTACTCTCCCAAGGCTGTGTGTAGGAGCCACTCAGAAGATTCCCCTTCACCATTGGTTGTTTCTCATTGAAGAACCTGTGCATCGTTGCTTGACTCCTGGCATCATGAGAAAGCCTGGGCACCTAAGGGGTAATTATTGTATCTGCCTTAAGATGAAATGTTTCCATTCTGTATGGTTAAAACTATTTATATATATTTTTGTATACAGGTATTCCTCACTTAACGGCCGAGTTCCGTTCCTACGACCAGGTCGTTAAACGGATTGGTCGTTAAGTGAGGAACTCTATACAGTACTGTACTGCATTAGTACAGTACTGTATAGTGTTGCAGATGTACAGTACCGAACAGTGTACTGTACATCGGGCAATAAAATACCGAGACACGCAGTGAAGATCGGAGGACATCACTTCCGCCGGCGACATGTCGCGCTGACGCGCAAGGTCGGAGGCCGATCGGCGGTCCGTCGTAAGTGCGAGTGGTCGCAAAGAAGGTAAGTCGGTAACTGAGGAATGTCTGTAATTACAAAGTTTTTGTAATCGCACACAGGCATTCTTAATGAATGTCAGAATTAGCTCATCCATTGCTCTTGGTTCAGTAATATGCCCCTCGGGGCAACAGGGCTTGACAATCAGCGTTTAGCTTGGAGTATTTTTTTTTTTTGCATCATTGTGCCAGCAGAATAAACCTGAACTCCATGCAAACAGCTTAATACACTGATGAAATCCATAAAGGGAGCTGCTTTACCTGCCAAAGGATTTGTACTTCTGTCCGTCCCGAGATTTTTACAGCTTTGCCACACTTCATCTGCCTTATCTAGCAGGGCAAGAGAACTGATTTTCTCTGCTGCATTTATTAAAACTTACAAGTCTCCTCCCCATCCTTACCCTGTGTCTAGGCAGTAAAGTAAAAAGCAGCAGACTGAATAGCTCATCTCTCTGTTTTGCTGTATCCCCTCCAATCAGCATGCTGCTTGCACTACAGCAAACTGATTGGCTCCTTGGTTCCTCCCTACCCCGGGCTGAGCTCTGCTGTATAGAGTATTCCACACAACTGATACCAAGTCAAATTCAGGTACTTGCACGTATGCCATTGAAATATGCATTGATGAATACACTGCTCTAAGACCCCATTCACATTGAGCTACATCAAAAAATTTGATTTGAGCTACAGTGCACATTTTGTTGCACTACGTAGCGCTTCTTTTGGCAGTCTATCAAAGCCTATTGGGGCCAAATTGCACAAAATCCAATCGCTTCGTGTGAATGGGGTCTCATTATTCATGTCTTGTATATCTGCCTGGAGTTCAGCTCTAATTTCTGCTGTGTTCTGGTTACATTGTGAGAAATACAGCATGGCCTAGGTAGAATAGTAGGCTGGTTATTGCAATGCTATAGTGTCTCCATGCATTCTTGTATCACAATAAGCAATTGCAAGAAGATTTCTATATAGACTGTGTAGTAGGGTTTTACAAGTATTAATGTATTTGTTCATTATTATTATTATTATTATTATTATTACACAGGATTTATATAGCGCCAACAATTTGCACAGCGCTTTACAATATAAGTAAGACATTGCAATCACAATACAAATCAAGACAAGATGGTGAGGAGGGCCCTGCCCCTGGGGGCTTGCAATCTAAAAGGGAGGGGGAATTGATACATGAGGAGGGAGCTGCGGATGGATGAATTGTTTGAGAACGTGATGGCTGAGCGGTTAGGTTGAGGTGGGATAGGCTTCCCTGAAGAGATGAGTCTTTAGGGAATGCCTAAAGGCAATCAAGGTGGACGAAAGACGGACAGGTTGGGGTAAAGAGTTCCAGAGGATGGGAGAGACTCTAGAGAAGTCCTGGAGGCAAGCATGGGAGGAGTTGACAAGGGAGCTGGAAAGCAGGAGGTCTTGGGATGAGCGGAGTTGACTGTTAGGGTGATACTTTGCGACAAGGTTTGAGATATAGCCGGGGGCGGAGTTATGGATGGCTTTGTAAGCGATTTTTAATGTTTTGAATTTTATCGTTTTGGCGAGTGGAAGCCAGTGCAGGGATTGGCAGAGGGAGGTTGCAGACACTGAGCGGTTGGTCAGGTGAATGAGTCTAGCAGCTGCATTCATGATGGACTGAAGGGGGGATAGCCTCTGTAGTGGAAGGCCAATGAGGAGGGAGTTGCAATAGTCAAAACGAGATATAACAAGTGAGTGGATGAGTAGTTTTTGCGGTGTCATTGGTGAGGAAGGGGCTTATTTTGGAGAGGTTACAAAGGTGAAGGCAGCAGGATTTGGATAGTAATTGAATGTGGGGAAGAAAGGTGAGATCCGAGTCAAGGATGACACCTAGGACCTTGGCATGGGAAGAGGGCTGGATAGTTGTGTTATCAATGATGTCGCAATGCCTTTTTTGGCCACCTTCAGGCATGAATAAAACTATAGCTATGCTTTGGTGTTATTCTGTGTATCGCTAATTAAATAAATAACCATTTCCCCCACTATTTCTAGTTCTGTGATAATGATCCGGTCACCTCCACTTCACCTATACATACATACTGCTGACATGCATATACACTCTTCATTGCATTCCTTAGTAGTCCCCAGTGACGGCCAGTTTGTGCTGACACCATTATTTTGTCCATTGCTGGAACTAGTAGATCCTCTGTTATGGCTAACATGGCCCCACAGATTATTCATTGTTAAGTAAAGGATACACAGTTTTAGACAGTTTGGTTCAGACTGTGCATGTGAATATCTTTAAAATGTAAACGGACCTTTATTTTATCCCAGCTATATAAAGGTTCTAGTTCTGAATGTCAGCTATACACAACTTTCAAATTGCTCACCTAAATAAACTCCAAATAACATACTGTGTATGTATATCATTTTTTAGCGGCAGACTGGAAAGATGGGAGGAGACATGGCAGACCTGCTGATATGCACACTCATCAAGGTATAGCTAATATGTCTGTATTCATATTACCATAGATTAAAGTATATCTATAGTCTACACATTGTAATTATGTATGGAGTGGGGAAGGGTAAAAACCTCTTACGTATTTTTTATATATTGGCTGTGTACCATTGAGGAGATTTCTTTTTATTTCCTGTCCCATAGACAGAACTGGATTTGAAGGGGAATCTCTCCAAAGTCGGGGGAAATCTTAGACCGTTGCAATGGCAACAGGTGTATCCATTGAAAGATTTAGCCCCAATTCCTGTTCTGGTGATGACTGTAAGGCCCCGTTCCCACTGCGCGATATGCAAATCACGCGTTTGTCGTGCGATTTGCATATTGCGCGACATCGCGAGATTTGCCGTGCGATATCGCGTTCAAGCTTGCATTGAGCAAGCTTGAATCGCGGCTAAATTCGCTCCAAAAAGGGTCCTGCTGTAGCGACACACAACCCGCGACAGCAGGACCCTTTGCCTCATTGAAATGCATTGGAGCGCGATATCGCGTGGTAATTTGCCGCGATATCGCGGGAATTACCGTGCGATAAATCGCTCAATGTGAACGGGGCTTAAAATATTGACTTTGCCATAACTTTTTCATTCCTAGTGACAATGAGAGAGCGAATCTTACAAGAGGGGACATAAACAGACAAGAGTTTTAACACTTCTCCCACTCTATCCAACATTTTAAAAGATTTCGGCTTTAGATATACTTTAAATATGTTGTTTGATTTTATTGGACAGTGACAGCTCATCTAGAGGCTGCTAATCAGATAGGACAGTAGACATGGTTCTAGTATTTCTTCTCTGTTACAAACTCCCAATTCTCGGCAGGAATTCACTCGACTATCTCTCCGTTCCCAGATAGATAATGCACATTACATTTTAAAGGGAGTGCAAAGTTGCTTCATTTATTTATTTAGATACATGTGTATGTGCTTGATGGAAATGATCTTATCAGTGTGTTTATTTTTTTTTTTCTACAATGCAAGTCCGAGTCATCTGACTCATGGAAAAGAACGCACTCCCTGTGTGGCGGAAATGTTCTCTCAAAAGTTGTTAAGCTGGCCATGCACTGTAAGATCTTCCTTGTTCAGCCCTGTGGGCCGAATAAGTAATAGTACTCAATTTCCCCAGCCAGGCTAAAGCATGTGGATGGAGGAACCTCCCCTGCCGGGTATTGTATTCTTAAAACCATGGGTGCCGGGTGTCAGAATACAATAGTTACTGTTTGGATGACAATTTTTCACCCTACTCCTTTTCACAAAACTCGATTAGGAAAATTTACTTTTATCGATCTGCATGGTGCCAGCAGGATCACCCATGAATCGGCTGGTTCAGCAGGACACTTCTGACACTCGATCTATGTATGGCCATTTTTAGGCAGAGTAATTGTAATGGCGAACCTACCCTCCCTGTAGTGGCTAGTCAACAAATCACTTTAAAAATTACAAATAAAAGTTGCATAAAAAAATAATTAATGTTAACCCTGTAAAAAAAAAAACGTAAAATATGTAATCCCTAAAAATACACTTTAATTAGTAGTTTCAAGCTCAACATCAGGCACCAGGCTTATTTAGATTTAAAGGGCTTAGTAGTTACCCCATTCTTGTAGTAGTTTAGCCGTCTTTTCTTCTCTTTTAGTTCCCCCAGACAGTAGATCTACCGCTGTACTTCTGACCTCCTGCAGACATCAGTGTCATGTGTATGATAGACACCAGTACTTGGGTTGTGTGTCTATTTACAGAATGCATGCTGACAGGACGCCATTGTTGTGCATGTCTAAAAGTCTAATTGTTTTCAAATGTCTTTGGGCCTCTTAAGTCTGCCTGATGATCTACTGACAGAGTTGGTGTTAAAGGAGAACTATGAGGTGAGTGCTTTTCACTCACCTCATAGTTCTAGCCGACCTGTGACAATGAGAATGTCACAGGTCGGCTCAGTAGAACGGGAAGTGAGCGAACACATACCGGCGTTCGCTCACCTCTCGATCCTGTCACGGCTCTCTGCCGTGACAGGGGAGGGACTGGATCTCCGCTCTGATCCTCCAGCACTGACTGGCGGATCGGACGGGGGAGGGGGCGGGTACAGCTGGCTCTGCCTCTAGATAGGCAGAGCCAGCTGTCACTCACGCAGCTGGGCGGATCCAGACATAATTGTCGGGATGCGTTTCAGCTGCGGCGTCTCAGTATACCGCGAGCTACAGCTCGCGGTATACTGAGCTTAGGGTGACGGGAGGACGCTAGTTTGTGTCCTCCCCTTACCCTAAGGAGAACTATGGGGAAAAGCCCTAACCCCATAGTTCTCCTTTTAATAAGGACCTCATGGTGGTTAAGAGGAGGCCATTATGTATAAAGCAATGGCCTAGCTGGCAAGAAGAACAAAGTACACCTATAATAAGAGAAATGTGGGCCCACCATTGCTGGCCTACTTTAAAAAATGTCAATTACCTGGCTCTGATTTAAATGCTTTGGAATCCTGGAACAAAAATGCAGTAAATGTCAGTGATGTCAGAATTTCCCTATACTTGTTCTGGGTCAGTGACTGTATTGACATGTTAGCATGATCATGATTGACAGAGAATCAACATTGTTAAAATGAAAGGTTAGAAATGGTGGCCTACACAACTCTTATGACAGGTGTACTTTAAAAGCAGTCGGTCAGGATAAAGTAAGGGAGATAGCGTTTCTGATTTGTGTTTGAATAGGAAGCTGGGGGAGGGGGTCCATTTTCCTTATCTTTGTTTTACTACTTAGTGATTCTATGACCTGTAATAGGTATGCAGGCAAGCTGTAGCAACAGTCTTCTGATGTATATATATTGTGGGTCAATAAATCACCGAGGAATGAATCAAGGATATGACATCTATAGTCTGATATGTTATGAGCTCCTTTTGTAGCAGCATTGTTTGCTCGTGATTGAGTGAACACCATGCAATCATTTTCTGTTGGACTACACTGCGTCGTTCTTCCATTATTTTGATTTACTGCTAAGAAATTTAGATTCTATTTGACATCAAGTGTTGTTATTCATTTTTTTTTGTCATGTTGACAGAATGTGACATATAGAAATTGTTGCATTTGGTTCATTACGCACCTTTAGCTTAGTCTTTTTATGGGCCTTAGGCAAGTGTCAAAAATGCTTACCGAGGGACCATAAACCACAACAATGTGCAAAACCTCTAAAAATGTGGGCTTTACCCCTATTTGTGCCACAGCTATAACTATTACAACAGGGCAGTAAACATAGACACAATAGTTTGTTTTGTTTTTTTCTTTTATTTGGGTAAATGTGAATCTCTACCCGATTACTTTTACATGCTATAAAGTACTGCCCCCTCCTGGGACGCACCCCCAGTGGTCCCTGGGTTCACTTGCCTCCTCTATGGGGCAAGTGAACCCTGCTTTGTGTAAACCCAGAAGCACTCTTTTTTTTCTCTGATCACTTCCAGGTTCAGGGCTTTTAAATCCCCACTGCAGTAGCAGGGTAATCAGCAAAAATTAAAGTAAAATAAGTTTAAAAAGAAAAAAACTTTTAAAAGAGCTTTCGCCCTCCCCCTTGCACATACATGCACGTACACTTGCCTAGGATGCAAGTTCTAATGGGGAACACATTTTAGTAAAGTAGAATTTTCAAACCGAAAATAAAAAATGTGTCAGGCTGAAACCTAAAATGTATTTTTTTTCCTAACCTTTTTAAAATTATTATTTTTTAAATAATATTATTTTTTATTTTAATTTAATTTTTTTACTTTACTGTCCGGGGGTCTGGGGAAAGATCAGGCTCTAAACAGACCCCTGATATTTCCCCTTTGAAATAGAAAAAGATTGAGGATTTTCTGCTGCCCCTGTTATGGATGAACAGGAAGCCACTATAGTGAGTGCTTCTGTCCATTCACAAACTGTGGATATAGTATGAGTTACTATGTCCACAATCATGAATGAACAGGAAGTGATGTCGAGCACTTTCTGTTCCTAATTGGGACACAGTAAACATACTATGTCCTCAATTATTTAGAAACTTTCAGTGATCAGCTGAACATTGAGTGCTTGTAACCTCTCGGTCTCCTGTCCATCCTGACTTGCCTGTCACAGGAGGCTGAGCCGGCGATGTGGGGAGGAGAGCTTGTTCTCCTGTCCATCCTGACTTGCCTGTCGCAGGAGGCTGAGCCGGCGATGTGGGGAGGAGAGCTCGGTCTTCTGTGACACCTGACTACTCCCCCGCACTGCTGGCTCAGCCTCCTGTGACAGCTATATCTTCCCTGCACTGCTCTCCATACTGATTTGCTGTCACAGGAGGCCAAGCAGGGCACAAGTAGACCTCGGCCGCCTGTGACACCGACCGCTGACAGCGCTCTCCTCCCCACATCGCTCGGTCTCCTGACAGTTTTTCTCCTCCCCACTGGACGCTGCTCTGTGTCAGAGGGGACTCGTAGGAGCACCCAGCAGCGAGGAGAGAAACTATGGATGTACCACAATTTCAGCCGAAAAATGGTAATTTAGGCATTTTGCTATACGATATGTATTGGTGGCCGAAATTTCAGTGCATCCATAAATATTAGCTATCCCCACGCACCAAAGGTAGAGGAATCATTTTAGGGCCATCATGTATGGTTACATTTGTTGTGGTTTTTTTTCACTAAATGTTTACATTTCATAAACATTAGCACACTTATCACGCAACATACAATTGAGCCTCCTATTTTTTTATTTTATAGGTCCTTTGATTTGTTAAACATGGTTTTATGGGCTTTTAATGAATGTTCAAGTTGACAATATGCCTTTATAGCATGTGTGTAAAAACAAAAAAATGTAAATGTTGGTCCAGCAGTGGAAGGCTTATATTTACATAAGGGTATTTGCAGAAATTTGATCCACATACCTTTTGTCATATGTTTGCAAAACAAATAAGAAAACGAGGGGCCAAAGACAGATCATAGCAGTGCACATAAATGAAACTGGATGCGAGTATGGATGTTATGTCCACATTGATAAAACAGAAAAGGGATTTGATATAAATACGTAAACGGTCTATATAGTGAATTTGTTGCAACATTATTTGCTCTAAGGTCATTGGAAAGGGGGTATTCTTTGCATCAGAAGGAAAACATGTTTTCTGCCTTCCCCTGGATCAACTGTGGCTTTTGAGGTTTTTTTGGTTGAACTAGATGGAATTTGTTTCTTTATTTAAGCTTGTATCTATCTACCGTAGTATTTACTATATAATGTTCCTGTTTAGGTCACTTCAGCTGGGAAAAATACCTGAAGGAGACAGGATCTCAACCGGGCCCAACGCATTGCTTCAGACAGGTGAGATGCTTGAAAAGTGAAGCTGCCACAAAGGCTACAGCACATGTGTCAAACTCAAGGCCCAGGGGCCGAATCCAGCCCACCAGGCCATTTCCTAGACTTCTACTTTCAGATCTAGATATTAAGTTATTACTAAAACCAGTGATAATGGAATGCAGAGGCAATTATGATAAAGATTAGATACATTTATATAATCTTACAGATACATTTGAGGGCAACCATAATGTTGATGCGGCCCACGAATAAATTGAGTTTGACACCCCTGGGCTACAGGGTCATGGTAATAAACATGCCCTGAAAATGGAGTGTTTACAGGTTTAAATGGAAAAAGACCTAAAAAGTCTTTTTAAAAACCAAAGTTAGTGTTCCTATTACTGCAAGTTTCCTTTTTAATTGCTCAATCAAGAATACTGGTTGTCTGACTGTCTCTAGTTTCAGTACTTTCTTTGCATGCAGGTCAGGAGGAACAAGACCTCCTGACCCACATACTTTTTCCAGGTCAGTGCCTCAGAAAGCCATTGGCTCAACATAATGGCCGAGTAAGTAATATTTTTAGAAGTTGAGGTCAGCAGTGCACTCTCCATTTTCTCTCAACAGCCTTGTGCGAGACTATAATGATGTATGTGGTGTCAGCATGCTGACTGCTTCCTCAAAAAAAATGTTTGCTTCTATTAATCAAATGTTTTACTCGCCTTTCCCAGTCCGGTTCTCCACCCTCCAATGATTACAAGATTGGAATGAAGCTAGAGGCCCAGGACCCTAGGAACACAACCTCCACTTGCATTGCCTCTGTGGTAGGTCTCACAGGAGCTCGGCTAAGACTGCGCCTTGATGGAAGCGATAACAAAAATGACTTCTGGAGACTGGTGGATTCATCAGAGATTCAGCCCATTGGCACTTGTGAAAAGAGTGGGGGCATGTTACAGCCCCCATTAGGTGTGTATTTCATACTTTCAGCAAGTGTAGAAAACTGAAACAAAACCCAGCACTTTGTTCATACTACAGCTAGCCAGAATTTTGTAACTTTTGTTAGCCTGACAAATAATGTTTAAATGTAGAGGTTACTGCAAAATACTTGAAAGCTGTATGCCAGGCTAGCAGCTATATACACAGTGGAAATACATAGATATGAACTGTTTTATCTGCCAATGGATTTGTAATTCTGTTCAGCAGTTTTGATCCTGACCCCTCTGGCAGACTGACTAGCCACAGACCCTTTGCAGACTATACTGAAGTGAAGCAAGGAAGCTTGGTCTAAGGTGTGCTCACGTCTGTGATCATTGGATAATGAAAGAGCAGCAGCACACCAATGAGGTCACCCCTGTGCTCTTTCCTCCTTTAAGCATGTTCCCTGTGATTAGACTGATAACACTATAAAAAGCAAGAGAGGTCTACTTTCCCCTTCCTCCCAATAGGTGCTGCTGTACATGGGATTGCAGGAGACTGGTATAAAGTCAGCTTATGCTAGTTTTATGTAAAATACATGTACTAATTATGTACAGCACTGAAGCACTTCCAGGTGCATTGGATGCATGTTCCCTTGCCTTACTGTGTTGTTCCACCTGCCGGCTGCTGCATCATTATTGTGTCCTATAGTGATGTAACAGGAGGCAGGTCGCCGCCACCTGTATGCGTAAACAAGTAATCCACAGGGGAAGGGTGACGCAGCTGCAGGCTATGTGGCTGTCCAAGATGTGAAATGCTGAAGGGAGGTTGAGATGTGGCTACAGGAGTAACGTGACTGAAGAGGGTGTGATGGAAGGTGGGAGTGGGATTGAAATATTGCTGAAGTGAGGGAAATGATGTGGCTGTGGGAGGCCTGTGGCTCTGTGGCTGCAGGAGGTGAGATGTGTTTTCAGTGGGTGAAATGTTAATGTGGGTGGTGGAGATATGGCTGCTGGCTGTGAGATTGTAGGGGATGTGTATATATATAAAATAATGGGTAGTCCGTGACTTAGTCTTTTTTTCTTTTTTAGGTTTTAGGCTTAATGCTTCCTCGTGGCCCATGTTTCTCCTGAAGACCTTAAACGGGGCTGAGATGGCACCTGCCAAAACATTTCACAAGGTACACCTAAAACTCAGTTGTTCAATATTTTCAGTGTTCTCAATGGCAGTTGAGCTATTTTATTTTTCTTACTAGCTCTATGAATTATTCTGTCTTTGAAGCAACATGTGCTACATTGACCGAAATGTTCCAGCTTGCTGGAAGATTTTTGCAACAGATACTGTCAGTTTTCATTGCTGCTTGTATTGTCACTCATTGCATAATGACATCTCTAGAGAATATTAAATCATGTATAACAAGCATTACCCAGAATGCCTCAGTTTTTTAATAGTGTCTCAGAAGGTTAAAAGTGTTTTCTTTAGCTCTGTTAAACTTTTTGCTAGCCTTCTTTGCGTCTTTTTTTTCCCCCTGTAACTTCAGTCAAGATTGTCTTGCTGACACTGCTGATTGAGCTGGTCTCAGTAGCAGCTATCCAGAGGTGGTTTCCTTAGCCCAGCTTTAGAGGCCATAACTAGACCCCGCTGGAATGTGACCTTCGGTCACTGGGCCTCGGCACTGTGGCATTTTTCAGACCTGAGTGAACTGTGTTAGTCACAGAGTGATTTCCAGGTCCAGCTGTGGCACAACCCTAGATGGGACCCTGTCTATGAAGACTCGCTGCTAGTAAGGCAGTTTGGGATAAAGCAACTGGTGCTGCCTCGCTGTTTGCACTGTTGGGCGACTTTCAGCCACCGCTGATTTTATTTCGGGAAAGATTGAGGCCGAGTGACTGAGTGCTGATGTGTGTCTCTCCCTCCCACCAACTAACTGATAATGAGAATAGTTGCCAACTATTCTCATAATCAATTATTGATTTAATTGATTAGTTGTTGCTGCCCTAGTGCCATCCCCTGCAAAGTCCTTCTTTGATCCTCCTGAGCCATTAAACCAAGACGGGCCTGCAGTCCCTCTCACCATCTCAGACTCTCATTCGAGGCCCTAACAGTCACTCCCTGAAAAGACTGTTTTTGAGGCACAATCTCACAGTCCCAATCTCCTGCTGCTGACTCAGATTTATAGGGGGATGTTTCAAACTTTAATTGCTGTGTGGATTACTCTGCATTTGGAGGATCAACCTGCTGTTCCAGGCCTGGAATCCTTTAAAGCTCCTACAGCTGCTACAACCGTTATTTGAGACGTTCCTCTACGCAGACTGGAAACTCCCTATAGGGTCCTGGGCTTCCCCTTGTGGATGTCGAAACGATTCCCTTTTGATAAGGAATTTTTAGATCTGTGGTCTGTTCTAGGGCTGCAACAACTAATCGACATAATCGATTATAATCGATTATTGAAAAAGTTGTCAACTTTTTCAATAATCGATTAATCGGCTTCCGATCAGTTGGCCCTGTTCACAGCTCCACACGCTGTGCGCCGCAGCTCCTCCCCACCTCAAGCTCGCCGCTGCCAGACCCGCTCGCATCCACTCTCCACACGCCACACCTCCTCCCCGCCTCACATTTCCTGCCCATCCACGATCGGCAAGGCACGCGGGGAGATGTAGTATGGAGGAGCAGGGGTGGGGGGATGACAGCCGCCGATAGACAGGTCCGATCTCAGAAGCAAGTTGCTGGAAGACTGCTCAGGTAAGCCTGCACTCCCGCACTCCCCCCCACATGGTGCTCTATAATGTATTGCTGGGATTTGTATTTCTCTATAGCTGATGGTACATTGTACTGTACATTATACATGGGAATACAAATACCAGCAATGCATTATACACTGTATGTATAATGTATTGCTGGGATTTGTTGTACTCCTATATAGCTGGTGGTATAATGCATTGCGCTGTATAGAGGACTACAAGTCCCAGCAATAATACATTATACAGTGCAATGCGGAATACCACCAGCTATAGAGGACTACAACAAATCCCAGCAATAGTACATTATAAAGTGGTACAATGCTAAATACCACCATCTATAAAGGACTACAAAACCCAGCAATAGTACATTATACAGCGCAATGCTGAATGCCGCCAGCTATTATGTACTATTGCTGGGATTTGTTGTATTCCTCTATAGCTGGCGGTATTCTGCATTGCGCTGTATAATGTGCTTTTGCTGGGTTTTGTAGTCCTCTATAGCCGGTGCCATTCTGCATTCATTGCTGTATAATTTTACACTTTCCATTTCACTATATTGCACACCACACTATCTTTTTTCTTTTTTACTTCCACCGGTCCAAGCTTGCTCCTGTGATGGACTACAACCTCAATACAAACTAGTAGTCCTATCACTGGAGCCATTTTTTAAACTTTATTTTATTGTTTATCCGATTAACCGATTAATCGAACTTAATAATCGGCTAACTAATCGATTTTGAAAATAATCGTTAGCTGCAGCTCTAGTCTGTTCCCAGTACAAATACACCGGTGACCCACTTAATGGGAATACTACTAGACTGGTTGAGGGTGTGTTTACCTGATATGCAGGTAAAGTAAAAGCTCGGCACAAATCAACTGGGTTGGCCCCCTATACTATTTTGGCAGTAACTTTTTAATCTGACATACTGTGACAGAATTAATATATGCCCTTAAGAACGACCACCCCACCACCAAGGTAGGCCCATGTTTTATAGAATGTCTGGAGCCTTGTGCTTAAGTTGCAGTGGCCTCTTAAAAGCATCTAAGCTTGTTTCCTGCATTGGACTGATGTCCATACAGATGCACAGAGCACTGTGGCTGCATGGATGGGATGTTGACCCTGCATCCAAGGAGCCTCTGACTTGTTTATCCTTCCAGGGACTTGCTTCTTCAGCCCTTTTCTTGATACCATGATTAAGTGCTGCTGAGCCATCACCTTTGGGGAGGTTTGGGAGTCTTCCCTGTGACAGGACATGTGGCCTGGTCCCTACAATGGACAACACTGAGATTACTACTTTTCAACTTGTTTTCGTTACAGACATTGTATTGGTATCTGTCTTTTCCTCTGTCTGTAGTCATTGCACAGAAGAGAGAGGTTTGCGCACCGTGGTGCTCTTCATTTTCTGCATGGAAGGAACAAATAATAGCTGAAGGACTGCGTGTTTCCCTTAATTCGCTGCAGGAAGAGCATGTTTAAAGCCTGTTAAAGATACCTCTGCTGTGGTTTGAGCACGTCCGTAAGCCTTCATGAATCCCAATCGCACAGAGATGGGTCCTTCTTTTGTGGCTGATCTGCAGTCTTTAAAGGAAGTTTCTTCAAATCTCTGCGGTTCTGCCTTTATTTAAGTAACTGTTCTTGGCACTGTGGCAAAAGTTCCTTCACTTCACTCCACTCCAGGACTATGTATGCTTCACTGGGTCGGGGTGGGTAACGGAGATTCTTAGAACCACATTCTGTGCTTAAGGTAAAGCAGGTCTTGCAGAGTCCTCTGTCGGGTCCCAGAGACACCTCCAGGTATTAAAGTGGATATTTTTTTTTGCTCATACTCCTAGTTTTCTGGTGTTCCCTTTACACTAGTGTGGGGCGGTTGTTGTTACCCTTCATCCCTGCCTAATCTTGTAGGGGTACTTCTTGTGCACCCTTCCCTTTTTTCAGTCCGCTGACTTTGATTGGTACCACTGAGTTCTTTACCGGTCTCGGAGGTGGATCGCTTGGCTATCCTTATAGGATATTATGCTGTAAGGATTTTCACATTTCTTTCGATATTTTATTGTGAGATTGGTTGCCTGGCCAGGAAACCTTTATTTTTATCATGGATTCAAAGGGTTGGAAGTCTAAGGCTTGGGCCTTCCCATGAGGACCATCTAGTGGTCTTTTGTGTACCTGGTTTTTGTCCAATTTTCCCTTCAGGGACTTGTCTTAGTGTTTTTTTTCTGTTGACCAAGTCACATTGTTCTATTCCTTTCTTTTCAGGTACTTGTGTTGTTTCCACCTGTTTTGGTGCACTATTGGTTTCACAGCTTCTTGTGGGTTCAGACTCCAGTGTTCTGTCCTTCTCTTGAGCATCAGATTGGTCCTCTCTGGCCTTCCCCCAGTCATTGACCATGTCTTGCAAGAGATTGCAAGGATCAAAAAAAGATATTTGTATTTACCGAAAAATCTATTCCAAGGAGTCCATTTAGGGACACTGGTCCCACCCCTTTGTGTTTTTTGCTTGCCCTTGGTACTGCTTTTCCACAAAACTGAGTCATTTTGGGTAGAGGGGTGTTATGCAGGGGCTGGCTTACAGTTTTTCTGTTCACCAGTGTCCTAACCTTCTGTACACGGCAGTATAACCCAACTTTTTCTGAAATCCTGTCTGTCAATGGACTCCAATAAGTAGATTTTACAAGTGATAATGTCTTTATTTTCCTGCGGTTTACAATGTAGAAAACAGGCCTCTAATAATTGATATAAATCATTTACATGAATGCTTGATTTTACAGGAGCCTCCTTCTCCAGCCCAGAACCATTTTGAGGTAGGAATGAAACTGGAGGCTGTGGACAGGAAAAATCCACATTTTATTTGCCCAGCTACCATTGGGGAGGTAAGAGGCAGTGAAATCCTTGTGACCTTTGATGGATGGAGAGGTGCATTCGATTACTGGTGTCGATATGACTCCCGGGACATCTTTCCTGTTGGATGGTGTTCTTTAACTGGGGACAACTTGCAGCCTCCAGGGACTAAAGGTACGGAATCTTCAATGCAAAAATAAGTGGTTAAGCCTATCTGGTAATACTGTGCTTTTAGTTGCATATTCATACTTTGCTATATAGAGGGTTTTTTTTTTAAGGATGTGGATATATTTCTTCAACAGTGAAACAATAGTACAGGAGTAACATGATATACAGCTTATGGTCTGAAAAGGTAGTATTTAGCGATATAGGAAATAATGGCATAGTACACATATCTGAGGCCATGTGCAGTGTACACACATCTGAACTTGTGAAAGCACCATGTAGGACTGGGGTGGGGAGATTTTTTAGGCTAGCCAGTTGTCCTTGGAAAGCAAGTATGGATCTATCCTGTCACGGCTCTCTGCTGTGACGGGAGGGACTGGGTTACCCCCTCCCCGCTCCGATCCTCCAGCGCTGACTGGCGGAACGGACGGGGGAGGGTACAGCTGGCTCTGCCTCTAGATAGGCAGAGCCAGCTGCCACTCACGCAGCTGGGCGGATCCAGACATAAATGTCGGGATCCGTTTCAGCTGCGGCGTCTTGGCATACCGCGAGCTGTACTGAGCTTAGGGTGACGGGAGGACGCTAGTTTGTGTCCTCCCGTTACCCTTAGGAGAACTATAGGGAAAAGCCTTAACCCCATAGTTCTCCTTTAACTTGTTAAATATGTCACCAGCACACCATTTTGAAGTGAAGAACCCGTCTGTTTATTGACTCATGTAAAAAAAAAATAGCAACGTTTTTGTGGCCACATGAAGCCTGATAAGGGGTCCCTGTGTGGCCCCGAAACGTTGCTATTTGTTTTGACATGAATTGTCAATAAACAGACCTGTTCGTCACTTCAGTATGGTGCGCTGGTGACATCTTTAACAAATATTGTTGCTTTGGGTCCCTTTCATTTTTGTGTATGACACAACTGGCTGTTCCAATACCAGCAGCCTTTACATTCTTATTTTTTTTACAGCTTATGTCTTTAGGATAGTATCCAGTAGGAGTGTACTTAGAGGAGGAGAAGGGGGGGCTGTTGTGTGTTACTTGAAAAAGAGATCCTTGGCATGTCTTTGGATGTACTTGTTCATTGCTCATCCCTGCATACTTTGTTTACTCTGCCTTAGGAGGATGTGCATCTGTGGAAATGCAGGGGATGCCTTTTTTGATGTAACGCTGTATGAATCCCATGTCTGAAAAGAGGGATTATAAGCACATTTGAACTGGGACTCTGATGATCCTTTATGATGCCAGTAAATCTCTCAGTAGGCACAGAAAAGCGCAACACCTGCCTAATTTGACTAATTCTATAAAAGGTCATTTGGGTGTCACTTTTTCCTGCATGAGGTGTATTGTTTGTGCCAACACAAACCCCATTTTATATTTTATCTCCGCAGAGTCCAGTACTCCTTTTGTATATATCTGCTTTCTTATAACTCCTTTTCTGCTTACTCTGCGTCTGCTTGTTAATACTTTTCTTTTTTTTCATGGCTTTTTATATTTAGTAGCTTATCAATGTTTTTTTCGTCTCTGTTTCCACTTAGTGGCTATTCCAAAAAGTCCGGCTCCCGCTGCTGGTTTGGCCTCTGGTATTCTGCGAGGTCCCAGAAACTTAGTTTCAGGGGTACCCGGTCGAAGGCGTCGAAAGCCAGGAAGGAAGAAGGGTCAGGTGCCAAAGGCTCTCACCCATCAGTTGACAGGACAACCACCCAACCTTAACGAACCTTTCCGTTTCCCTAAGAAGAGGGGTCCCAAACCAGGAAGCAAGGTATATATTTTTCTATATGCTTAATGTATAACTCTAACCTTTTGAGAAGGGCAGGGATTGAACATTTACATATAGAAAAGATCTCCACTAATGCCTGATCTGTGGACTACGAGCTTCCCGCTTTTGTCTTCAACTTGTGCAAGAGATGGAGATTTGCTAACATTACAAAGATTGCAAATCCGTATGTAATGGATGGAAGTGTGCCATAGCTTGCAACTGAAAATCTTCACACTGGCAGCATAGAAGTAAGTGTACACAAAAACCTTACATTCACCTCAATATGACACAAAGATGTTTGTTACTGGAGCCTTCTTTAATATGAGATATGCAGACCTTGTGTCACAAACTGGGATGTGGAACCTGCTCCTCTATGTGAGGGGGGGGTAGCTGGTGTTTCGCTAGGAACTTGCCAATGAGGAGTAGGGTTGGTGCTAAGTAACAGGCAACTGGTGCATGAGAGAAGTACAAGTGGCTGTACAGCTGGAGACTGAGTGTAGAGATGGCCCAGTGAAGATTTAGAGTGTGAATGCAGCAGGATCTGCAAGTGCAAAGAAGTCGAAGCTGAGGCTGTGGTCACGACTGAGGTGCTGAGGGTGCTCCTGGACCACTGAGGAGCAGCAAACTGAGGCTGGGTGCAGCGGAGACTTAGGCTGTAGGTGCAGCAGTGGCTGAACTGCGGGTGCAAAAAAGACTTTGGCTGCAGGTGCAGCAGTGGCTGGGCTGAAAGTTAAGTGGAAACTTAGGCTGGGGTGCTTTGTTAAAGCAGTATGCAAAACCATTTCGGTAGCTAGTTCAGGGATCATTTACACACTTTGCTACGTGGTAGCTGGTGTTTTGCCAGGGAGATGGCTCAGCAGGGGCTCAGCCTATGGATGTAACAGGACCTGTAGATTGTGGGTTCAATGAGGAGGAGTGGAATCTGCAAGAAATACATGCCAAAACGTACTGCCTGTGAAGCTTGGAAGCTATTCTTTCATCGCTGTATAGCATCATTTTATGCATATGTCAGAACAATCAGATGGAGTCAGGTGAACTTCTAACAATCTACCTTAATTATCTTACACATTTCTAAAGAAATTTTACTTTAGATATCTGTCTTAAAGTTTTTATTTAAAAAAAATGTCTTACTCCATTGTCCATTGGGGGATGCAGGAAATTGTAACCTTTGGCTTATACTGCCACTAACAGGAGGATTGGACACTGGCAAACAAAAAGATTACTATTACTGCTAGAGCTGGTCTCTACTTTGCATTTGCAAACTCTAGTCAGACCACTAGGTGCATTTAAAATACCCGCTTTTTGCTGCGCACTACCAATAAGGGATGCACTGTGCGGGACCGAAGTACTGTTGTCATGCACTGGGTGGAGTGTTACGCACACATGCTTTACGCTTTTTTTTTTTTCCTGCTGTTCAGCATAGAGGAAGCATCACCCCACTGTTTTTAATGCTCTGCAAAGAGCCATGTCGAACTCCATTCTTTAGTCAGTTCCTACTGCCCGCAGTCACTACAGCAGTCACCTCTGGCCTCCAACCCTCACCTGCTACCAAAGGTTTGGTTTGTTGGTTTCGAAGATCTGGCCAATTCCTTGAGCTCGTGTTGCCTTAATGCCAATTACGCAGTCCCAGGTGTTCTAGATCACACTCTAATGGACTGGGGAGAAGTTCTGAGCACGCTGTCAGTGCAGATGAACTTCATGTTGCAGCCTTGTCCGCCATCCAAATACCAGACGTAGACAGTTGGCAGGCAGACTGTCTTAAACTGGGGGATAGGTCCCTAAACCTGTAGGTGTTCCAGGGCCTGTGTTACAGGTATAGGTGGTGGCAGATGGGGACCTTTTGGCCTCCAGGTTCTTCTTCCTCGGCTGCTATGCAGTTAAGATGAAAGGCATTCTGGTGATCCTCATTGCTCCGAATTGGCACAGGCAGATGTGGTATTCTGACCTGATAGGACTCCTAGTGAATGAAAGACATACTTCACTTGGTGGCTTCACTTGGGACTTTCCCCATAGGAGGTTCTTCCCCGTGGGATGAATCCTCTCCTTCCTGCAGTTGGGTTTAGACCAGCATTTGACTTTTAGCATTAAGGGTGAGGTTTCTTATCCTTAATGCTTTTTTTCAGTGCCCTTTTGGCTTCTCAGTTCTTGATTAAGACCTTTGGTCTCCCATGCAGCCCCCCACCTATTTGTACTCCTGTGTTTCCATGGGATTAGCTTGTCATTCCACCTTCCATAGGTGGCTCACTCAGACAGCCCATCATTCAAGACTATGGAATCAAGGATCGGATTCGTCAAGGTGCATTCTGCTAGATCTCTGAGTGCTTCTTGGACGACTCTACATCAAGCAGCTGTTTCCCAGATTTGCAAGGCTGCCATCTGGGACATTCGCATGTTCTCTAAGTTCTACCAGATTGATGTTTAGGCCTCATCTGATGTTCGCTCCCAGAATAAGGTCTTTCAGGTGGCCTTTAGAGCTGCAATCATTCCCCAGTTCTGTTTTGTTCTTTTGGACCTGTTAGCATTTGTTTTTATGTTGGCCACCCTTCAGTTGGGTTGCTTTAGGAGTGCCGAAGGTTAAGACTATCCTATGTTCCTTAATGGACATGAAAGAAAATAGGGTTTTTGTGATCATTGTTCCACCACTCTGTGTTTTGATCATGCTCTTAGTACTTCTTTGCTACAAAACAGGCATGCTGATAGTAGGAGGGGCTATTCTGGGCTGGCCTATCAATTTTTGTTTGTTTGCCAGTGTCCAGTTGTCTGGTAGGTAACAGTATGACCCGAAGGTTAAGACTTCCTGTGTCCCTTAATGGAATACAAGAAAATGATTTTAGTGTAGTAAATGATGGGGCTACAAACAAATTTGGACCTTACTGATAATTTAACATTCTTATTGTTTGTTAGAGGAAACCTCGGGTTTTGCTGAACCAAGTTCCTACTTCTCCAACAAATAGTACTCCAGAACCAGACACCAGCACTGTACCACAGGACGCTGCCACCATTCCATGTGCTGCGATGCAGGCCCCTACAGGTAAATGGAGAATTATTCACTCATGTTGAATATCAAAAGCATTTCTTGTACTTGTAACTACACATTTAAAATGTAAAAAAAACCCTACCTAGAACATACCTGTATTCAGGTTTTCTTGATGGCCCATGTCCCTCCGCTGGTTATTACCTTCCCCAAAAATGCTGCCAATGGGGAGCAGTGGTGGCATATGTTAGGTCCTGCCATCAACCCAAAAAGCAAGTTAGTAGCATTCATCAGCCAGAAATCTATCTGTTACTGCAATCTCCATCCTGAGCATTACTAAAGCCAGCTCAGTTGGATTAATTGGTTAAAAAAAGACTCATCACCTTAACAAACCTGTAGTAAGGAAATATGGAAGCTGCTGTTGCTGACCATCTTTTGTGGACAAACTAGTTCACTTGCTGCCCATGCTTAACCAATGTGTATTTTCTAAATCACTGACCCAGTTTTAAGTTTATCAAACAAAGAAAAGAAAAGGTATTCAAGTGTTTTGAATAGGCTTAACTTGTTTATTTTTTGTCCTTAGTTTGCATTTACCTAAACAAAAATGGAGATTCTGGCCCTCACCTTGACCGGAAGAAAGTTCAGCACCTTCCAGACCACTTTGGACCTGCCCGGGCATCTGTTGTACTACAGCAAGCAATACAGGCCTGCATAGACTGTGCATACCACCAGAAAACAGTCTTCAGCTTCCTCAAGCAGGGTCATGGGGGGGAAGTTATATCCGGTGAGTCCTGTTTAATTGTTAGTACAGAAACCTCATGTTAGAACATTCTAAATTGCTTGATTCCAAAATAGATGCCTTCATCAAATAATGTGTTCAGTAGCAGTAAAGACTTGGTAATGAACCAATAATGGTAATGGTAATTGAACTGTATTGATTGCACACCAATGTAATATTTATGCATTAAATTGAATATTTTCACAAGGAAATCATCTTTCTATAAAATAAAGAGCATGGTAAAATATTCCATTCACCTTCCATTCCAAGAAGGTTGACTGTTAAAGTGAACATGAACTCCATTGTGAGCTTGTAAAGGAGCCATTGTCACACTATGAAGCTATTGCCTTCATTAGCCAGAAAAGCCCCTCTCTAGTTTAGTTTCACTTACTAGGGCCTGACTTTGAAAAGTGAATTCCTGCCTAAGAGGAGACACCACAAGATGCTACTGTTATTTTTGTTTGCTTTCTTACTGGTGCCTTATTTACCCCGACTTCATGGCGGCACTATGAAAACTGACACCCCTCCTCCGTCCAATGAGACTTTCTCAGTGACCACTCTTATTTAAAAAAAGGATGGCAGAAGGCAGTTTAGCTATGAATCAGGGAAAGTGCAGCACCAGTAAGAAAGTGAAACAAAATCGGAGGGACCCAGAAGATTTGATGGCTAATAAAGATAATAGCAACATTACCATTCACAGTTTAAAATGGAGTATAATACTACTTTTAAAGTTTTATCATTTAAATTATTACCTTTAGGGCTTGACACACCATTTGGCCTAAATAACCAGTACAATTAAAGCTGAACGTTAGGGAATAATAGAACTACCCTTGCAGTGGGGCTCCCACCACATTGCAAGGGTTAAATGCTTGTTTTTGCATTAAAAAGCGGGTTACAATTCTGTGTTGTGGGTGGGCCCTCAGCGTCTTTCCTTAAAATGCAGGACTGCAGTTCCTGCATTGTACATGATGACGTTGGAGTGCAAAAGTGAAGTGGCTTTGCAGGACCCAGTCACACGGAAGGGGGGAAGCTTGTGAGAGTGAGGGAAAAGGTAACTAAAACTGCATTTAAAGGTACCCTAGATAGAAACGAGCGTTTAGCCCTTGCAGTGCAAGCGTGAACCCATTGCAGATTTTATTGTTCCCTAGAGTTCTGTTTTAAACATTTACATCTGTGGCTTAAAGTGACACTAACAAGGGACTATTAACAAAAATGGATCTTATTTGTGTATCACTCGGCTGTAGATCCTCAAATCATCTCTGAATTCATGCTGACACCGTCCTTCCTTATGGAGGGTGGATACTTTTTGTTCTCCGTGGTCCCAAGCTCGCTCCTGTGATTGATTATAATTTCAATGCAAATTAGTGGTGAGATTGTAGTCCATCACAGGAGTGAGCTTGGAGCGGTGACTACTGTACAACACACACAGGGACCATGTGGAACAAAGGTAGCCACCCTCCAGAAGGAAGGACAGTGTCGGCACCAAGTCAGAGATGATTTGAGGATCTACAGCCGAGTGATGCACAAATAAGATACATTTATGTTAATAGTGAAGGTACTTGAATGCATTTTTAAGATTTAACTCCTGAGTTTAGTGTCACTTTAATTTTCTCAGGTTTGGTAGATTGGTCTGCCTGGTTGCTATACTTTTAGTATTTCTAAATTGCCGCTAGTGATCAGGATAAGTAGTGGATGGTAGTCATTGGTCTCTGTAACTTTCTTTTAAACTAGTCCCCACGGACCATAGCACTTCAAGGCCTACCTTTTGTAAAGCTATTCATCCAACCATGGCGATGAGTATTACCTTTTGGAACCATGCTGTTACTTTTTATTTTTAGTGTTAAATTTGCATCTTCTCTTTCTAGCTGTATTTGAGAGGGAACAACATACACTGAACCTTCCAGCGGTGAACAGTATTGGTTATGTTCTTCGTTTTCTGGAGAAACTATGTCGGAATCTACATAGTGACAACCTGTTTGGTAACCAGCCCTTTACCCAGAATCCTGCACAGCAGTTGGGGTCATATGACAATGAGCGATATCTAACAGGTAATGATACCAGCAATCTTTCTTATGTGACATCATGCTTATGCTTTAGTACACCTACAATGACACACTTTTTTTTTTTTCCCTCTCTGCAGAAAGGTGCAACTCTGAGGGCAGTGTCCATGGACCAGGAAGAGGAACAAAGAGATACTCTCATGAGACCCCTCCATACAATGCCCCACTGTGTCCCAAAATACCAAAGAGTGACTGCCATGCATCAGAAGGTGAGTCTTTGCAATGTCTTTTTTATTACAAAAAAAATGTTTCAACAAGGAAACTCTTTTGTGCTACTTTCGTGGAATCTTGTCCATTATTGTTTTTTGAGTCTAAAAAAAAAAAGAATCCCAAATGAAATCAATGGCTTTTTATGGCTCTAATAATTTGGGCTCTAGACCTAGAAATTTGTGCAAGTGGACCAACCTCAATAACATTGACAATACCAGTGGAAAGTTGTCAACAGGAACAAGGTTCAGGGACTCTAAAACAACTCCCAAACCTGACTTGGGGACCAATAACAGAAATACATTTCCAGACCTCTTTACACAATCACATGTGAAATAGTTTCACTGAATAACTGGCATGGCTTCGATGCTGACCAGTAGATTGAAAACATGATCTTTTTTGGTCCTTGAGGACTAGAGTTCAAAAACATTGCTTTAATGTCTCTCTATGAGATACAACTCTAGAGTGAAGATCTGGGTAACGTGTGCTTGGCCAACTTTAGCACTAGTTGGGGTTATTTAAAAGGGATCTAAAACTAAGGTGGACCTACATAGTTACATAGTATTTGAGGTTGAATAAAGACACATGTCCATCAAGTCCAACCTATTATGTGTATGGTCCTATTGGTGTGTAGTATGTATAGGTCCGTTGTGTGTTTTCAATTTTAATAGTACTTGTACCCCTGTATATTACGGTCCCTGAGGAAATCGTCCAATCGCCTCTTGAATGATTCCACACTCTCAGCCGAAATCACAGCATGTGGCAGCGAGTTCCATACCTTGACCGATCTAACTGAGAAGAATCCCCTTCGCCCCTTGTGCTGAAATTTTTTCTCCACCAATTTTAAGTTTTGGCCTCTCGTCGTTGTCATTGAGTTCATTGTAAAAAGTTTGCTGCTAATGTTACAATCCCCGGTAAACATTTTATACATGAAAATCATGTTCTCCCTTAATCTCCTTACTTCCAAGGAGAACATGTTTAATTTTAGTAGCCTGTTCTCATAACTCAGGTCCTCCATCCCTTTTATGATTTTGGTTGCCCTCCTCTGGACCCTCTCCAGTTCAAGGCCATCCCCTCTGTGTACTGGTGCCCAAAACTGGACCACATACTCCAGATGAGGCCGAACCAGTGATCTATAAAGTGGCAGAATTACGGACTTGTCCCTGCAAAACATTCCCCTCTTAATACAGGAAAGGACTCTACTTGCTTTGTTTACCCCTGCTTGACACTGCGAGCTGTTTTTCAGCCTGTGGTCTACAATGACCCCCAAATCTGTTTCCCTTTCGGACTTTCTGAGGGGAGCTCTCATTAGTGTGTAATCCGTTTTTTTGTTTTTAACCCCAAAGTGCAAAACTCTACATTTATCTACATTAAACCTCATCTTCCATGTGGTTGCCCACTCCCCCTATTATCCAGATCCCCCTGTAATGTTATAGTGTCTGATTCAGTGACTATTCCCCTCCCGATTTTGGTATCAGCAAACACTGAAACATGGCTGTTTACCCCCTCCCCAATATCGTTAATGAATAGATTAAACAGCATGGGGCCCAGCACAGACACCTGCGGAACGCCGCTCATGACCCTAGCCCAATCCAAGAAGGTGGTATTTATCAATACTCTTTGTACCCGTTCCTTTAGCCAGTTCTCTATCCATGTACACAATAATTCGTCTATGCCCATAGACCTCAGGTTGTTTATTAAATGTTTATGTGGTACCGTGTCAAATGCTTTAGCAAAGTCCAAGTATACCACATCCACCGGCCTCCCTCCATCCAGATCTCTACTTACCCCTTTGTAAAAAGTTAGCAGGTTAGTCTGACAAGAACGGTCTTTCCGAAATCCATGCTGGTTGTCATTTACTATGCCATTTTCCCGAACAAATTCTACTAGGTGGTCCTTAATCATGCCCCCTAACACTTTACAAACCACCGATGTAAGACTAACTGGTCTGTAGTTTCCCGGTTGCCATCTGGACCCTTTTTTGAATATCGGAACTACCGTAGCCCTCCGCCAGTCAATTGGCACTCTGCTAGTCATTAAGGAATCTTTAAAAATGATGAATAATGGTCCCGCTATAACCTGGTTTAGTTCTTTAAGTACCTTGGGGTGCAGGCTATCTGGTCCTAATGCTTTATTTGCATTAAGTAGTTCTAGTCTGTGTTGTATCTCGGTTTTTGTCAACCACTGTGGAATATTTTGAGATGAACTATGTGCGTTCTTATCTACATTAAACCCGTCTTTTTCCTGAGTGTATATTGATGAGAAGTGCTCTCCCAGTGCTGCCATTCCTAATGCCAGAAAATTGAGGAGGCCCAATGATGACTTACAAATTAAGTTTAATCTGCTTATATTTTGCCTTTCTGTCCACCTTTCAACATTCCAATTACATTTTTAAATGACCAAGCAGATCATGACTGGTGGGAGAGGCCTGCAGGGTGCTGTCATGTTTTCAGGAAGCTATGTACAGCACACTGCTGGTTGCCTCAGTGCTCCTTTCAAAAGCCCTCAACTATGATGCAAGCAGTGGGCTCCTAGGAGGAGCTAATGCAATTGTTAAAATGCCTTGATGGGTGAATGTCTGTCTGGAGGAGTGGGTGTTCCTAGGTAGAGTGCATTTCCATGTATACCACCATAAGTAATACCCACATGTGATGCTGTGCTGCCATGATTGAAAGAACTGAAGCCCAATGAATCAAAGGGGTGGGCCACCAATGGTCAGTCTAGGGAGAAAAGAGCTAGAATATACTGGAGATTCTCAAGCCAGGAAATGAGGCTTACAGCGTGCAGTGAAATTAGAGAAAGCACTTAGTACAGGAGCAGGGAGAGGAGTCTGTACAACTGTGCAAGACTCAAGGTAAGGCCAAAGTTTAGATTTAGCAGCGCAGGGGAACCTTAGTGGTTGACACTTGTGAGATCCTGACCATTGCATTAGGTGACTGGGCATTAAAAATCTATTCAACAGATGCTGGGAATAAAAGAAATGGGCTACAGTTCAGTTCAGGGGACTCCCTCCTGAAGCACTAGGATGGCATAGCAGGGGGTCCATATGTTTATGTCCTCTTGCTACAGAAGTACTAGTCCATGTGCCAGGTGTGTTGGGTGGCATCAAGTAGGGTAGTGGCGACGTGCATTTATTTTTTGTACAGTACATTTTTGTTGTTGTTAATGGGAAATCAGCCATGATTTGGGAAATATTTGTTTATACTGTATTAGCTATATGTGAACTGAACCAGCGTGAACCTCAGAGGTCAATTTATTAAAATAGCCGTTGTCTCATCCAAAATCTCTTACTAGAAGATGTATAGAATATATATAGAATGAATATAGAATAAATATATGTCGAATATATAATTTTGTTGTGTTGCTTTTTATTTCACTACAGGAGAAACGTTCCTACAGGATGCTGGTCTTCCAGGGTCTGTGGAGCAGCGTTTGGGTCCAGGAGACTCTCCCAGCAGTCCAAACACATGTAGAATCTCCAGGGAATATCGATCTCCGGCATACAGAAACCACCACCAGCCTAGCAGTCTCTCACAGGGAGGCGTGCGTAGGCTGAGTTCAGCTGGTAAGTACTAATGAGATTCCTATAGACTAGACGGTACCCACCTGACACTTATTAGTTAATTTACTATGTGTACAGTATTAATGCACTTTAAGTGAAAAAAATATATAGCTTTACAAAGTTCCTGTTTGAAATCTAATGGTATTAGTTCCTTACATGGAGATATTCAGGTTTCAGTTCATGGTGTTTGACCTCTTAAGCACAAAAAAAACCATTATGTACCATTTCATTGATGTGCCAGTGGTGTTGATACAATGTGTCAAAGCTCATGGTAGGTTTAAAGCGACTAAAATAAAAAGATCTCCATATAAAGAAAAGACTTCAATATAATGAAAAGCAGCAGACTAGGCAGCAGGACAAGCAAATATTAAAGAAATACTGCTGGTTGAAGCGTTTTAGTCATAGAGATAAAATATGTCTGCATCTTAACCAAGTTCCATTTCAGCTATAATCTGGTGCACTGAAAGCTACATACCCGTTGCCTTTTGTGCATCTACCCCTACCAAAGTGCAGATTGCTGATTCCAACCATCTTCTTTTGTTTTTCTCCATTACCTCTAGAGTCAGAGAGGTACGCTAACAGTCGGCAAGGGCCTCGTGATCCTTCTCAGTGGAACATGGAAGACGTAATGCAGTTCATCAGAGAAGCTGATCCACAACTCGGATCCCATGCTGAGCTCTTTCGTAAACACGTGAGTTATATTTGTTGTAACAAAGCTTTTCAGTCACCGCTTTGGTTTAGCATTGGCTGTATCAGTTTCAGGGTTGGTGCAGTGTATGAAGAGCAACATGGCTTGTCTGTAGGTTAGCTAGTAATGGTTATAGACTCTGCCTTCATAAGGCTGAAGCACAAAGTAATGTTGGCTATTTCACTTTTATTGGGTGATTTCTGGGCGATTTTACAATATTTCTTTGGTATTGTTTATAGAGATGAACATTCATTATGATGCTATTAAATAATCTAAATTTACATTTTGGAAACTATTAGAAAGGTTTCTGCTAAGACTGGAGATGGCTTAATTTAACATTTGCTTTGGCGTCTCAAGCTGTGAGGGCTGTTATAAGCCTACACCCTAAAGCAGACACCAAGAAGTACTTGCTGTCTGGGGAGTCAGTGAGGAGTGATGCTGTGCCTGTGTCCACTACCAGCACTGCATAATGGCTGAAGCACAAGGCGGCATTCTCCCATTTGTTCATGGGTGCAAAGCTTTGTAATGTTCCTGATTTAAAGGAGGGGCTGAGCCAGCTGTCAATCACGCAGCTGGGTGGATCTCGACAGTAATATCGGCATTTGTCCCGGCTGCGGCGGACTCAGTATACCGCTGGCTTTAGCTCGCGGTATACTGAGCTTTGGGTCACAGGGGGACACAGCTGGGCGGATCCAGACATAATTGTCGGGATCCGTTTCAGCTGTGGCGTCTCAGCATACCGCGAGCTGTACTGAGCTTAGGGTGACGGGAGGACGCTAGTTTATGTCCTCCCGTGACCCTTAGGAGAACTATGGGGAAAAGCACTGACCCCATTGTTCTCTTTTAAGACCTGCACAGTATTGATGTGCTGAGAAGTGGCCCCATATGGGTCTTATTTTTTTTTTTTTTGTAAATTCTTCAGATATGTATGACTGTTAGGACCATAGGGACCCTATAAAGTGTTTTTTGTTAGTTTTGCACAATGACAGGACAATCCTTGAAATCCACCAAGCATTATTTACATCTAAATAGTGCAATCTTCTGCTCTAAACTAGGCTTTCCAGCCGCAGCCTCATTTCTAATAAACTAGATATTGTAAAACCATTTGAAAAAAAAAAAATTCAGAGATTTGAAGATGTGGAAGAAAAATCTGATTGTTCTTGTTTGGTTAAAGAGCACAAAGCGCTGCGCATAGCTGTGCCAGTCTATAATGCTGTCCCCTTCCTGTCTTCTGCACATTCTTGTTGGCTAATAAGGCAGACCATCATAGTAATAGGGCCAATTGGAGTGTGTGAGAGGGGGAGGTAGCGGCAAATGCAAAACTACCCAGAAGAACTATCCTACATTCAAAGTAAAAGCAGGGTATGTTCTGTGGTTTCATTTACCAACGCCTACATCGTACAGGACATAGTGGTGACATACAGGTAGGCAGATTGAACCAGGGCCCTCAGCAGGGGACCAGGCATCCACACATCTGGAAGTGTTTTGGAGGCTGAAGATTCTTCACCCTTTGTAGCTCTTCAAAACAGTAAAGATCGGCATTATGGCAAATCTATGCTGGTTATGTGGCTTTGATATCCATCACTTCTCTCTCATTAGTTATTTTTATCTCTCCTATTCAGGAAATAGATGGAAAAGCCTTGCTCCTTCTGAGAAGCGATGTCATGATGAAATACATGGGGCTAAAGTTGGGTCCTGCCCTGAAGCTGTCTCACCACATAGACAAATTGAAGCAGGGAAAGTTCTGACCGTGAAAAGGGGCCCAGTTATCGCTCACTGAATGGTCATGTATTGGACTGCCTCAGCAACTTTTTGTAAAGTCACTTTTCAAGAATTACGTCCCCATTTTATGGGGCATTTCACACATTGTTGACTTTTCAAGCTACAAATTCCCAGTTTCTGAGATGCTCCTCCAGTCCTGTGAACTTGTCCTTTATATTTCACAATATTGGGAGATAAAGACTTTATACTTTTGGATGGCCTTTTGGTTGTCCTTCTC
The DNA here is from genome assembly GCF_000935625.1 of Nanorana parkeri. Classification (NCBI taxonomy): domain Eukaryota; kingdom Metazoa; phylum Chordata; class Amphibia; order Anura; family Dicroglossidae; genus Nanorana; species Nanorana parkeri. Next base: position 576,833 of record NW_017306488.1, read on the forward strand.
CTTGATTAAATCCATATGATACTTTTCTTATCTTATATAGCACTGGCAGTGCACACGGCGCTGTACATAGTAGAATAAATGAGGCACAATGAACTTTTGGCCGGAAAATTTTTGAATTTGATGCTTTGTTAGGTTACCGAAAATCCACTTTACGTCTTGTATATGGGATAAAATGAAGGGGTCGCCAATATATGTATTAATAAATTCAGATCCAATTACACAGGCTTTGTGCATAAATGGCATTAATCTGATGTTTCCCAATTCAATTCCTTAGGGGATGCTAACAGTACGGTTTCCAGACTTTGTGCCGTTTTGCTTCATTTTAACCGGAGTGGAAAACTCCTGCGATTGGTCACAGATTGTTAATGGTCAGTCTCACTAGCCTTCAACCTGGGCTCTGAGAATTCAGCTTGTTGTAATGTCTGAGGCACTTATTTGCATGATAGCTGACAAAAAAAACTCACTACTGAATAAACAACCAGTTACTAATACAGACACAAGGAAATGTATGAGCAGGTTATAGACAAAACTCCATGTAACCAGTTGCATTATTTTAAGACATTTTGCAGTTCATCTCCACAGTGGATGTAAAAGAGGAAGCTGCATAGTAATATAATGACCCTACAGAAATGTTTTTGCTGCATAGAACACTTGATTTTAGGATTACACTATCTATGGCAGGTGGCTTTTGGTTGCACATATAGTCTGACTTCATATTGCCGGTTTGCCTGTCTATTAACTATAGTGGGCCTTGAGGACATTATTGTGATAGTCTGCATTATGGTGTGTATGAAGCAGCATGCAAAAAATCGGCACCATTTTGAAACATTTTGAAATCTATAATTGTCGCACCGACGATCTTAACTCTTATCTTGTTTTAGAATCCATTAACTGTCATTGTTACCGTGGTCTGTGTGTAAATGCTGTCACCAGGTGTGACTGGGGCCTTATCATACAATTATTGTTTTCTCTCTTTCCTTCAAGTTTGCCTACACTTACACTTTAAAATGTTAGGTAGAAACTGCAAAATACATGTATACTTTGTTTGCAGTTAAGCCATTTTACAAGATCCTGACCATTTACTTTTCTTCACCACACAATCAAGACAATACAGCTTGGTTAAGACTGATTTGGATAGTGAAGTAACAGCAGGTCACCGATGAGGTCATCTCCATGCTCTGCCATCCAGTCGGCAAGCTCAACGTGTTAGAATCAGTGTTGTGAGATGCAGTAAAGACTGACATATTAAAGGAGAACTATGGGGTCAGTGTTTTTCCCCATAGTTCTCCTTAGGGTAACGGGAGGACACAAACTAGCGTCCTCCCGTTACCCTAAGCTCAGTATACCGCGAGCTACAGCTCACGGTATACTGAGACGCCGCAGCCGGAGCGGATCCCGACTTAGATGACGAGATCCGCCCAGCTGCGTGAGTGACAGCTGGCTCTGCCTATCTAGAGGCAGAGCCAGCTGTACCCGCCCCGTCCGTTCCGCCAGTCAGCGCTGGCAGATCGGAGAGGGGAATCCAGCCCCTCCCCCTGTCACGGCAGAGAGCCGTGACAGGATCGAGAGGTGAGGGAACCCGGTATGTGTTCGCTCACCTCCCGATCTACTGAGCCGACCTGTGACAGTCTCATTGTCACAGGTCGGCTAGAACTATCAGGTGAGTGAAAAGCGCTCCTCATAGTTCTCCTTTTAAGAGTGCTGCCCTCTCCTCTTCCAGTTTGAATGATGTGTGCAGGGAGGTAAAGCAGGCAAGCACAAAAGACAGACTGAGATGGTATTTATAAATACAAAACCCTGGATTAAATGGGAGGTAAGGGAATTCTATCTGCTTACACTTTAATGACCTGTATAACATCACCCAGGTCTGAAACACAACGACTTTTAATAGCCCCTTTAATTTACATTAGGGAATGCATAATATGAATCTATCATTTTTGCCTCTTCAAAATGGTCTGGCAGTGTTGCTCCTTACTGCTACAACTTGAGAGCTGATCTAGTGGTGAATAATTAAGATGGCTGGATGTCATCTTTACTACTTTGTATATCTTGCTTGTCTCCATATTGACCAGGTCACACCTAAATGCTGTTCTTGTACCCACATTTGACATGGCTGCAGTGTAGATTCTCTAGAGAATGGAAGGCAGTGTCCTTGAAAGGGGACTGTCGGAATGGAAGTTGCATGTCACACATTTAATGTATTTGCTAGAAGGGCTTTCATAAGCTCCCTGGATTACAGTAATATATCAAATAAGTTATCTGTAACTTGTGCACCTTTTGCTTGAGCCCTGCGGCAATAGCAACTTCGCTTTTGTCACTCTTGAACATTAATACTTCACCAGGTCTAACAAAATGTGGTGGGCACAAATGGAACCCAGTGGCTAGTTTTCCATTCATTATTATTATTCAGGGTAAGAAGAAACTTGAGTGATATCTTTCTACTCTCGTACCACGGCCACATTTCAGGCAGCCTCTTTCCTCAGCTGACATCAATCTTGAAGAAAATCTCTGCAAAGTGCCGTTTGTGTCTAAAACTTTTTTTTTTATATGTCCGTTCAAAGATGAATGTTGTTAGGGTCAACAGGCTTCTTTTTTTTTTTGGCTTCAAGTTGGTTTTGCATTCCCGTACAAATCTATGGGAATGACAGTTCTGCTTGAAGGAGATTAACTGCAGGTAAAATGTCAGAGAATTCTGAATGATCCGAGAAGTGACTCACACTAATGCCATCGACACAGGCCCTTAGGAAAATGTTTTTTTTAATTATAAATATGATAAACCAGGCCACTCCCCTTTAACACACTGGACCATATTTTTGTGATATTGGATAGAGGGATGAAGACTTTCTTCAGGTTTTTTTTTTTTTTTTTAATACTATAAAACACATGTACAAAGGTTGCGGGTGATTTTCAGTAATCTATAGAAATCACTTTTAAAATTGTATAGGGGCTCCATCTAAAATGCAGTTCTGCTTTTTTGAATAGAATTGTATTTTCATTGAACCTGACCCTAAAAAATTTTCTTTCCACTTGACTGTGGTAACTGCTACCAGAAGACCATACACAGGGGGTAAATATGGGGTTTTTTGTTTTGCCTTTCTCTGGACCAAAACTTTGACTTAAAGCGTATGTGAGAGGTTGCATTTATTCTTTTAACCTAAAACCAATTTAGCACATTTAAAGTAATAATAAGCACTATGGAAAATTCCAATGCTTGATGTAAGTCCTCATGTAGTCTTAAGTGAAGAAAAGGATAACTGAGATTGAAGCTTTCGTACGTGGCAGGCGATGCCTCGGGTTAAGATTTTCAACCACTTAACCTTCTGCACTTGTACACCCCTTATGAACCTGCGCAAGTTTTACGTTTCCGCTATGGGCCTATTGATTTGGCAATAACTTTTTACTTTTGATAATGAAGTCATACATACTGTATATCATTTGTTGGGGACAAGAAGGGCTGTTCTTGGCATTACTGCCAAAATATTTTCTATATATTCTGACAAAAAGATGTGTAAAAAATTTTTGTTCTAGTTTGACCAGTGTTAGTTTTCAAATAATTAGTGTTATGTTACTGTAGATAAAAAGTGCAAACTTTATTATGTAATTTTTCCCGTCTATATTGACACTAAAATGACTTGGTACAAAGACTTGCAAACTTATTTGCAAATGAAATAAAGGCTTTTATTAATTTTGTGTTTTTTTTAATTTTCTTTTTAACACTGTCATTAACAAGTGATGCAAACAAGAGCTAAAAAAAAAAAGTTTACATATGAATGGTAAATATAAATAGCTAACAGGAGTAGAAGAGAAATGAATTTAAAATTGAACAGCGTTAAAACTAAAGCTTTAAATGAGACTAATTTTTTCACCACTTACAAAATTGCCGAGACTGATGTTGTGTAGGATCAGAGAACACACTTTAATTTTTTGGTTAGAACACCTTTTCATGTTTTTATTGCTGGTGGTGTACCCATTGGAGATGTACTACTTTTTGTCCTAATGACCCAACAGGAAGTATGGAAATCTAAGGAGGTACAACAAAATCCTGCCACGTTTAAATCCAAACGTGTTGGAGATTGCTAGAATAGTGCTTTTTCTTGATTTTTACATCTCGGGTCATAAATAATTTACCTTTCTAACCACAGGAATATGCAAACACTGGCAAATAAATCAAAGCTGCAGGACAGCGCTGCATAATCTCTCCCACTCGGAGGCTGTCTGTTTTTTTCTTTATTAGCTTCCTTAGGTGTTGAATACCTTCTCTCATCCCTAACAAAAAAAAAAGTGCACTCTTTCTTTATTTAATCTACAAGACTCCTCTTCTAGCAAGTTTCTTTATGTCCTGCAGCTGCATCCATGGTGAGGACCAAAAGCCACTGATGTAAATCGCAGCCTTGGCCCCCCAGATACCCAGAAAGCAGCCCCAGTTAAGTCTGTGGCTCTGGTGAAGCTCTTGTCACACCCTTAGCAGTCTTTAAAATTTTTTATTTTATTTGGTGCCAGTTTAATTCCCTTGTGGCCTAGGAGCCATGGACTATGCCTGTGTAACGTAATGACCCTGCCATTAGGGCTGCAGCTAACAATTTCATAATTGATTAGTTAGCTGAGTATTAAGTTCGATTAATTTAAAAAAAAAAAAAAATTATACAGTCATTTAAAATAAAATACACATACAGCATAACAGACAAAGTTTA
>NW_017306488.1:581660-621487 GCF_000935625.1 Nanorana parkeri
ATATATATATATATAATTTTTTTTAAATAATTGTATGCATATTAGACATTTTTAATTAGTTTATGGATTTAAAATGTGAATTGTAAAACTCTAAGCCACTATAATAAAATAACCAAAAAAGAAGCGCTACTACCAACAGATTTATAAATATATAATGGGTGAGGTTAAAAAATAAATGGAGTGTAATTCTCATAGGCATATGTGAAAAAAGAGGGGAAGGTGACTCACTGTTTGATGGACGTGGTGAGTCCTCGCTGGTGGAGAATCAATAGTGATGGCGGCTGATGGGAAAGTTCAGCTCCCGTGGCTGGAGCGCGGGGAGAGGCGCCATGGCTGAGAACGGGCTGGGCACTAGATGTGTTAGTGCTGTCAGGGTGCCAAGTGGACTCAGCTGGCCAGGCTGAGTCCTGGTGGCTGTTCACCAATTCTTTTGCGCAAAGGACGCATAGTGCGTCCAACATAAACCATGCCGCAGGGGCATGATAGCCCGTATATCACATGGTCATGTGCACAAATGATAAATTGTTTAATGTTGTAAGAATTGTTGCGATGATCGCTGAACACCGTCTGCCCATGGTGAATGAACTGACACGTGAGGCACTTTGTTTTTTTTTTACACCGAAATGTCCCAACCCTATTGTCGAACAGAAAACTTTTTTGGCCTGTTTTGGTTTGTTTGGATAGCTTGCTGGGCGCAAGTAAATTCTTGATATTTTTGTTCTTGAAATTGATGAATGGTCTGGGTGTTAAAAGGGGACCTAATTTGGGATCTTTCAATAGGATATGCCAGTTGTTATGGATCACCTTCTGAATGGCTTTATGACTGTTGTTACACGTGGTGATAAACCTAACTTTGTTACCTTCTCGGTCATTGCCGACGGTTTTGGGTTTATCTGGTTCTAGATACATGGAAAATGCCTCTGTAACGAGATGTTCGGGATTTTCTTTTTCTTTAAATTTGTTTGAAAGGAGGAGACTGGAGGCAGTATAATCTGATTTGTCCGTACAATTCCTTTTCAGCCGACAGAACTGACTTTTTGGGATATTATCTTTTGGGTTTTGTGTGATTTCTTGTGATGATGTGGTTATCTTTGGTGGTAAGCTCTAACACAGGGGTGGCAAACACAAGGCCCGCGGGACCTTGTAATGTGGCCCGCACAGCAGCCAGGGCCGGTCCGCTATGCCGACTCTGTGCAGAGCAGTGTCTACTGTGTTAGAGCCGGCACTACCACACAGTAGACACTAGAGGGCGCTGGTGGGGGAGGCCAGAGAAACACCTCCTCCCCCAGCCCTCTCTACTCTGTACTCTTTCCGGAGCTTGCTGGTGCTGTTCCTGCAGCCTGCACTGTCCCGGTACCGGTGATCGATCAAAACTACGAACTTATCGAGTTGTGGGACCACATTACTTCCGGTTTCCTCACAACTACGAGGTTTTTACACAAAACATGTTGTGCACGAGCGCCATCCACGGCATTGCCCTATAGACATAGACCACAGCAATAAAGTAATAAAATGATGTAGGATGACAGTAAGCCAGCGCGTTCTTTATCTCAGGTGCCCCACTCAAGCGGCGGCCATATTGAGTGGGGCACCGGAGATAAAGAACGTGCTGGCTTACTGTCATCCTACATCATTTTATTACTTTATTGCTGAGCAGAGGCAACTATTTATGATAATAAAGAGTAGATGCATAGTCCTATACAACCGGCCCTTTGAGGGTAACCATACTGCTGATGCGGCCCCCGATGAATTTGAGTTTGCCACCCCTGCTCTAACACATCTAGTTCTCAGCCATGGCCGCCTGATGCCATTTCCAGCCAGCGGCACCTCTCTCAACGCTCCAGCCATGGGAGCTGAACTTATCCATCAGCCGCCATCACTATTCATTCTCCACCAGCAAGGACTCAACACGTCCATCAAACAGTGAGTCACCTTCCCCTTTTTTTTTTTTTTCATATATGTCTCTCATGAATTACACTTCATTTATTTTTAACCTCATCCCTTTATATATTTATAAATCTGTGGGTAGTAGCGCTTCTTTTCTGGTCCTTTTTATCTCTATGCACAGGGTCCCTCTCCCTGCTTAAGGAGTCTGCACACCCTATACCATCAACTGTAAACATCACAGTAGTGCGCTTACCATTTTTTCTGTTTTATAATAAAATAACCAACCTTTCTATTTAAAATAACACCAAAAACATTTTCTATTTTTAATTTGTTTTTAACTAACTTTTTAATTTATATTTATTGCTGGGAGCAATAGCCGGCCTGCTATTTGATCTTTCAAATTGCAATAGCAGGCTGGCTATTGCACCTGCTCACTGTGAAAGGGACACAGACTGCTGCAGCCAGCACCAGCGGGGAGGAGCAGCACGGCACCAACTAATCAATGATGAGAATAGTTGCTATTGTTTTAGTGGATTAGTTGTAGAGAGGGAAGGGGAGAGAGAGAAGAAGCAGAGCCCCCTGTGCGTGGCCGAGGATCGGTACATATCAGTGATATGTACCAATCCTCTGTGCAGGACAAACACTGGAGCGATCGCCTGATCACTCCAGTGTTTGTAAATAACTGCGGACACATAGTACTATGTGTCCCCAGTTATAAATGAACAGGATGTGATTTACATCACTTCCTGTTCATTCATGAGTTTCTCAATGGGGAGAAGCACTCTGTACAGAGGCTCCTTCCCATTCAGAAACTAGATGATAGTAAATATTTTTTGAATGAATGGGAAGCCTCTGTGCTTTCCATTCATTTAGAAAAGAGGCTTCATAAAAAGACATTGAGGACTGTGTCCTCAATGTCTTTTTCTATTTTAAAAAGGGAAATATCAGGGGGCTTTTTAGATATTTCCCCTAAGCCCCAAGAGTAAAAAAAATTAAAATTGAAAAAAATCCTGGATGCAGGGCACTGGGTGACATCACACACCTGTTTTGGGGGGGCGACGACACGGTTTTATTTCTTGCCTCGGGCGCAAGAGGAGCTGGCTATGCTCCCGTGGTGCTCGTGCGGCCGCCGACTTAATGTGGTAGACGCTGCAGATGGAAAGGGGCGGGACACCTCTCCCCATGTGCAACACCGGCTACAGGAGGACAGGACGCACTGGAATGTAAGCCGGCCGACTCCCTGCGTTTTAGGGGCGTGGGGTTGTATTGAAGTCAATGGCACCGCAGCCATGCCCCTCGCCCACAGCTGGAACGCAGGCACATCAGTGCCTGCATTGCGGTCCAGTGCGATTTGCAAAAATAGTGCTTGCAGCATTTTTCCGGATCGCACTGGACTGGAATGCAAGCACTAATGTGGCTGGGTTCCGGGTGCAGGCAATCGCACTGTGGGCGAGGGGCCTGCCTGCAGTGCCATTGACTTCAATGCACCGCCATGCCCCCTCCCGCCCCTGAACGCAGGTGTTTTTTCGTTGGTAGATCTCATCATTCGAAAAGTAGATCTCCAGCTGAAAAATTGTGGGCGCCCCTGGTCTAGAGCGTATGCCCTTTGCTGCAAAGTGCCTTTTCAGCGTGAATCCTTGGATACTCAAGGAAGTCATTGGTGGAATTAAGTACATTTTACCTTCATAAGAAGTCTAGGGCTGGCCATCAGTGACCTGTTTTTTTTCCCCCCATTCAACCCGCAGGCTGAAGCAAAAAAAAAAATTGACTCTATTCCTCCAAAACTAACAACGTGTTGCTCAAGGAATCTTCGCTGTTTGGTCAGATATTCTGTCAGGGTTCAGCAGCACCTCTCAGAATACAATGTAGAGCGGGCAGCTCATTGGCTACCGGCTCTGATCGATAGATCGGAAAATCTTTAATCAGCTGATCAAGGGTGCAGACAGCGGCGCACTCTGCGAGTTTCGTCTGGTTCCTCAAAAAGCTCCCAAAAGTGGAAGTGTATGGGCACGTTAGAGGAGTGATTTCCACTCACTTCATAGTTTTAGCCGACCTGTGACAATGAAACTGTCACAGGTCGGCTCAGTAGATCGGGAGGTGAGTGAACAGATACAGGCGTTCGCTCACCTCTCGATCCTGTCATGGCTCTCTGCCGTGACAGGGGAGAGGCTGGAACAGCTGGCTCTGCCTCTAGATAGGCAGAGCCAGCTGTCACTCACGCAGCTGGGCGGATCTCGACATCGGTGTCGGGATCTGCTCCGGCGTCTCAGTATACCGCGAGTATACTGAGCTTAGGTTGACGGGAGGACGCTAGTTTGTACCCCATAGTTCTCCTTTAAGGCTCCTATGCAAAATCTTTTGCTTCCACTTAAGTTCCTCGTGACCTTCCAAGGCCTCAGGTTAGAAGCCCAGGTGGGGCGCACAGTTGTGCTGCAAGGCCTAGTCTTCCAAGCCCGTGAACCGGTGGCCTTTTCGACACTGTAACCTTAGGTTATGAAACTGTGGGCTTGGGGCTTTCCCAATGCCTGGATTCAAACTAGAATTTTACTCCCTGCCTCCTCCTTGGATTCCAGTTATCCAATATGCCAAAATCTCCTCAAAGGTGGACAGAAGGCAATGACAGGCCTGGCAGAATTTTTGAGCTTTAAAGAAGGTATTCGGTGCTTTGAGATTAAAGATTGGGTAAAAACCCCCTTTGGGTTTTTGGAAGTGTGAACAGGTTGGAGTAAAACCTCTGAAACTGTTGTGCCACAGAAACTGGAACAATGGCGCCATGATTCAACAGCCCAAAGAGGGCTACACGGAGATCTACTAATCTGTGTGTTGACACAGGAAGGTTGGAGGTGAGAAATTTTAGCTTGTACCCCTAGAAACCACCTCCTGCACCCAAGAATCTGAGATCCTATTGTCTGGAAAGGCCAACAGGCATTGCGTGCACCTTCATGCTGAGAAATATGTATGAGGGCTTGGTGGACTTTGAGCCCCAAACCTTGTCGGGTGTGGATTTGAAGGTTGTGGGAGTGGTGTAATATAAAGCACTCCAGTTAGGCCTCTTGGGCTGAGGTACATGGGTGCTCTTGCCACCAGTAACATTCTCAAAAGTACAAATCTGAAATCATTTACATTGTAGTAGTTGGTATTTGGATAGTATGGGCACAGGTTTGTATTAAGCATTTCTTTGGCAGGATAAGCAATACAGCCAACTGCACCCTAGGCTTTACTCCTGTGCATCAGGAGGCAATTTCAGTTTAGTTTTTGCACACTATAAAGGATCAGTAGACCCTACAAAATAGTTTTAAAAGGTAATTTAAGAGTCTATGGCCTATGTACAGTATAGCCCCCTACATTTATATGGTCCTGAAACATGGTGTAGCTAACATCCTTAGACCGACAGTTAGAATGGATCTGTCAAGCCATTAGTAACCCTACTTAAACTACAGGAAACATCCAATGACCATTCACACACACCCAGAACAGCAGACTATTCGTCATATTTTTCTAGAACCTATGCATTCATTTCCCATTATGACAAGCAACATATATATCTCAACATAAGTGAAATCATCACTGCATTTTTTTTTTTAGCATTGCGTTTGCATTCTTAGATGCATCAGACCAATAATTTTGCTTCTGCTTTAAAAGGCAAAAATAATTTGCGCACAATAAAATCTTCACTAATTCTGCTCTTTGCTGTACAGTTAAACCCTTGTACACAAAATTGCGAATCGCCACAAGGACACCACACCCCTAGGTATACAGAATACAAAAACAAAATAGAGAAATGGGGTCATTTAAAAGTGTCATTTATCAAATGCAAGGAGACCCAGTTCAAAATTACACAAAAGTCGCTTAATGTATAAAAATATATATATTCTTTTTTAAAATACATACCGTGTTTCCCCGAAAATAAGACAGTCTTATATTTTTTTGGGCTCAAAAAAACACACTAGGTCTTATTTTCGGGGTAGTTCTTTTTTTTTTTTTATGTACAATCCACAAACAGTTAAACCCTCTTCAGTCCAAACACCAGGATACTTTATTGGCAACTGTGGTTATATGATTCTGTAGAGTAAAGTCAGGCATAGAAATCTGGTGCACGGCGATGGCAGATTTTATTTGTTTAGAGAGCACACCGATTTAATAGCTGTATAGTCAGAAAGGCAGATTAATCCAATAATACTGGTAAAGGATACTGACATTCATTTCACAAAACACAGAGGAATCATGTTTGGCTTTAAAGGAAAATGACAAAACAAATGAGGTCTCAGCATCATTCATGTAAATAAAAACAAACAAAAACTGTACAACTTTCTTCAGCTGGTGGACAACTTCACCTGAAAAAGGGAAAGTGAACTTAAATTATTAGATGCCATTTTGAAGCAAAATATTAATTTTAAGGCTTATTGAATAAATAATATACAACTATAGTATGTTCAAATAATCAGACATGATTTTACACAGGCAAAATGTAGTCCTCATTGTCTCTCACAATCCAATCACAGGCTAAGGCCAATGCCAGACAAGGTTGTATTGTTCAGCTACAATGTAGCAGGTCCAGATAGAGTTCTTAGGGCAACATAGAACCTGACAGAAGGGCCGAGATCAGTGATGGCAAACCTATGGCACGCAGAGGCCCCTCTGGTGGCACGTAAGCCTAGGAGCCAGTTGCTGGGGCCCGCACACTCCAGGTTCTCACCTGATGTGCTCCGCGCGGGCCTCCGGTGCTCCATGAGTCTCCAAGTCACGTTAAGTTTTTAAAGATGGGTGCTGCCAATGGCAGTGGCCATCTGTAAACCTGGCAGGTGCCCAGATTGTATTTAACGTATTGCCAAACCGGCAATGTACTAAAATGAAACTCATCCCGTCGTGGTCCAGTGGAGGATCAGTATTATCTGCATCTCTTGCTGATGCAGATCATACTGATCACTCTGCTCACAGGTAGGAGCAATTAGTATGGTCTACATCAGCCAGAGATGCAGATCACACTGATTTCTCCCCCCCTCCCCGCCCACTGGACCACCAGGATTATCCCAGAGTGCCCCACTGGACCCTGGGGATGCCACCCCCTCCCTGCAAAACAGGTAAGCAGGAGAGTTTTTTTAAATTAATAGTCGTGTATGTTTTATGAGTCTGTTTTTAATAAGTGTCTTTTTTTTAACTGTGTGTGACGTGCGTGTTTCATTACATGTGTGATGTAGGTTTTTTTTAATATGTGATGTGTTTCATTACAAATATGTCTTATTGAGTGTATAAATGCTTGAATATGTGTTTCCCTATTTAGCATAAGGCAGTGATGCTGAACTTTTTTTTTTTTTAAACCCCTGTGCACAAACTGCAACACCAAACTTATTTTCAGTGTTGGCACTTGATAAATTCATTTTGCGTTGCAGTTTGGGCACTCGGCTTCAGAAACGTTAGCCATCACTGGACCAGATCAATAGCGGAATAGAAATACAAATTTTGTGGGCAGCTCAAACCCCCGCACATGCTTTCTTCATGCGAGTGAAACTTTTGTAACAAGCAGGGAGGGGATACTTAATTGCTGTTTTTTTTTAATCTAGGTAACTTTTTCTACAAGTAAGCTCAGCCAGGAAATGCCAGCTGTCTGCGTATATAAGACCACTGCCTGATCTGACCGTAACCAGACAAACTTTTTCCTCGTCAGTTCCAACAAAAAATATCCCTTTCAATGAACCTTTGGAATAAGAACGGTATCTGTAACTCACTAAGAAGCATATGTAGGTCTTGTAGAGGTGGAATCCTGGTAGACTTATTTTGAATACCAGTGTTTTAGTTAGCTGCAACATACCTTAATATATATTACATTCAATAAAAATTACTATATTAGAACTACAAAAATGTCACTACCATATGGATCTATAAAAAGTGCTTTGCCAATAAGTACAGGTGCTAATTACCGAGCATCATTCATGATTTATGACTGGTAATTTCAGCTCTGCAATTTCTGTGTCAGGAGAACTGTTCTCGCTTCTGTCACTGTATGTATCCCTGTTTCAGCAAATAAAATGAGAAAGACATGTTAAAAGCAAACCTGTGGGTATCTCACAGAATACAAACTGAAAACGGTGGCGCTGTTAGCCAGCAGAAAATGCATATACACTATTTGTAGCAACCGCTCAGATTTCTAAACTTCCTAGTCATGTCATAGCTTAAATTGTATGGAAACCCTAACACGGAACTCCTTTTTATGCTCCGTTAAATCAGTTTGAAAAGTGCAAAAAAAACAACCTGTTGACCATGTCAGAAATTCAGAGCCATCCTATGTCCATTGCTCACTTGCTGCGTTGTCTAAAACAGTAATTGGCACTCCTAGTCCTCCTCTGGGGACTACAAAATGTAGCCTTTATGTTAAAAATGGGAGAGTAAGCAGGCCTGGGTAGTAAGGCAAGAGAACTGGGATGAGCTGAAACCAGTCCGTCCAAAAAATTATTTGTGGGGAATTTATCAAAACTGGAGCAGACAATTTGGAGCAGCTGTGCAGGGCAACCAATCAGCTTCTCTCTTTCAAATCTTAATTGAACACACTGATGAGAGAAGCTGATTGGTTGCCCTGGGCAACTGCTCCAGATGTTTGTCTGCTCCAGTTTTGATAAATTCCCCTCTTTATGTTGTCAGTCCACAACAGGGCTCAAGAGCCAAGTGCATTTCTGTCAGATAGTCTGTGCTTGCAGGGGGTCTTTAAAGGGATTAAATATAGGGAAATGTCCATGTATTGCAGTGATGTACTGTATATGTTATTTTGCCCCGACATTCACACAAAAGGGCCTGATCAACCTATCAGCAGGTTGGGGCAATACCACAAGAATAGAGGAACCTATAAAAAAGCAAACCACAACTTTGCAAGAGCCATTATTTGAATATCTAGTTCGGTTGGATGGTGATACCAGGGTATCAGAACAGATATGAGCCAACAGCTGCTCTTGGCATATATCCGGTTAGGAACTCCCGATTAATTTAATGGTTCGTTTTTTCACTGAAGGAGACTAGTCAGTTTAGAAAGCTGTAACAATGAACAAGAGCCTCACCTTTAACAATATCGCATGTTCTATGGAACGAAAACTCCAAGTACTAAAAAAAATAAAAAATGCTTACCTGCTTGACAGCAGTGTTTTGTGAATGTGTCACTCAGTGTACAATCCTAGCATCTACAAAGTGCCAAGATGAAATTACTCCCATCACCCTAGGCTGGCCAAAGATGATGAACCCGGAAGAAAACGGTTGCAGTGCTGAAGTGGGGTGCTTTGGCAAGTAAGCCTGCCACAATGTGCATATTTGCACATTATAGAAGAAACCCTGGGCGCCAGAAGTGGCTTTTTAATTCTGCATTAGAGCAATCCTACCAGCCCTGTTACATTTTAAATATAAAAGTGAAACATTTTGCCTAAGAGCAGGCACAGGTCATTTATTGAACACTGCCATCATTTTATTAAAGGAAGTACAGTACCCCTGTTAACCGTCATTCCTCTGTTTATGGAAATCATTATGGCCACTTAGGCAGTTTTATAGCAATTAAAAAACATGTTTTTTTAGGAGCCAAGGTCACTCTATTTTAGCAGTAGATGTCCACAGATATACACAAAATACTCCAGTAAATGTTACCTGGGGGAGAGGCGGCATCCCCTCTCAATATACTGGGCTAGCCTCCCCACAGAGGCAAGCAGCAGGCCAAAATATGGAGGGGAAGGTTTGATTGGGCGGGATGTGAACTCTGGATGATACTGAACGCCAACAAAATATGGGTGATCTAGAAAAATAAGAATTTATGTTATAAGAATTAAAATCCAAAGAGTACAAATAAAAACTAATAAGGAGAATTATGGGGTGAGTGAAAAACATTCATCCCCATAATTCAAGCCGTCCTGTGACTCTGAAGCCGTCACAGGTCGGCTCAATTGATTGGGAAGTCAGCGAACACATACCGCCGCTCGCTGAGTTCCTGATCCTCTCCCTGCAGAGTGGCGACTGTCAGTCACCCCTCCCCGCAGCCTGTTATATGCTGAGTTTTGGGTCACTGGAGGACATTAGTATATGTCCTCCAGTGACACTGAAGACAACTATGGGCAAAAAGGTTGCCACGTAGTTCTCCTTTAAATATAATTCTATATGTTATGTGCAAGAATACAATATTGCAATCCCAGCATAACCTCGGTACTTGAACGTCTAACACTTCTCATGATTGCAACAGATGCAACAGATGCAACAGATGCAACAGATGCAACAGATGCTTCCATTGTTCACAACTCCTAAAAATGCTAGCTGAATGGCATGAGTCGCTGACCCAGAAAAGGTCAACTGAAGCGTTTATGACTTTCCTCATTTGTATATTTGGACTGGTGCTGTGACTCAAAGTATTGGATGGAGCCTGCGAGAACATGACGGCCAGGTAACTAGTGCTTTTTAAAAGGCAAAGACAGCCCCTGTTATTTCTCTCACAAGTTAACTTTAAATATAAAAAAAAAAAAAAAAGGTAAGAACACACAGTAGTCAAGTTTAGAGACACTCACCTTCTAACTCTACTATCTCCATTCGTTCTCCTTCTGTGTCCTGTCCAACAAATGCCAGGCCCCGAGCCTCCAGGTCTTGTCTAAGCTCTGGGTTTACCTAGAGAAGAAGAAAAAATTATATACAAATCTGACACAAGAATGACATTAAAAATAAAGGGACACCGTGACTTTTTGCCAATTGAGGGCAAAGTGACAGTGTTTCCTGATAGAACCCCAACCCAGGACTACTTTGTTAAACCTGCTCTTTTGCTGCCTACCCCGTCAGCTCCCTTACTCAATTCTCTAATGAAGCCGGGTTTCCAGGTATAGGGGAGCATATGACCATGCTCGGACTTGAATAAGATGTAGGGTTAAAATCTTTTAACAGCTTTAATGGTACTTAAGGGGCACAGTTGGGAAACCCCGCCATAATGTAATAGATGTAAACCCATATATCAGTTCAACAGGTGAAATGCAGTAATGCATGTAGTGAGAACGATGCCAAACTACAAAATAACTCCTTTATATATGTGGCACTATGAAGATGGATAGTATAGATACACACACATCCAAAAGGGGAGTTTTAGACACTCGGTCTATAATTTAACAAAACCACCACAAAGCTTACACAGTACTTTAACCTCTTCACGACCCATGACGGGATAATCCCATCTTGAAGTCTGAAGGTGTTAAACAGACTCCCGGTGGAGTCTGTTCAGTTTTGTAGAGCCGGCGGCCTGCTTTACAGTAGAAGCGATTCTGGCGGCTCAGCTGCCGCCAGATCGCTTCTACGATCCGGTAACCGTACTGCCCCCCAGAAGTGCACTTCAATAGCTTATTTAGAGTGTAAAAGTGATACTAGGGGGGTCTTTTTGGACCCCCAGTATCACCATAAAGAGGACCTGGCACTGCCAATTTGCTATCACATGGGCGGGCTTATAAGCCCCCCTATGTGATGGGAAGTAAAAAAAAAAAAAGTTTTAAAAATAACAAAAATTAAATGTAAAAATAAAATATTTTGTAAAGTCCCCCGCAAGCTTGCACATTGTCACAAACACGCGTCGGGTATCGCCGCACATGCCAGAGTGAGAGCAATAATTCTAGGGCCAAGATTTACACACATCTCTAAACTGATTACCTCTAGGGGCTTTTAAAAGCGTAATCTATGGACTCCTTGGGGTACTGAATTTTGTCAGTTTCACGGACGCACACAATTTTTAACCTGGGCATGTTGGGTATCTATTTACTTGTTGGAACCTCATCTTTTATATTTTACAAAACAGAAAAATGCTTTTATATAATATTTAGGGGCACTAAATTTAACTTAAGTGCATTTTCACTACATTTCTGGGTTTGATAAGTTGCGCTATTGTCGTGCAACATAGAAATTTGCCACTGCCACCATTTTATTCTATAGGGTCTTGGCTTTCATAAAATATATAATGTTTGGGGGTTTTAAGCAATTTTTAGGCCTAAAATGTGGATTATAACATGTAAACAAAAAAAAATGAAAAAAAGGCCTTCGTCCTTAAGGGGTTAAAGCTGGATTCCAGGCAAACCGCTAATTACACAAATAAAATACATATATGGGAGCGGTTTTACCTGCCAAAGGATATTTCTACCCATCCAGCTCTGTCACACAGCACAACCCTGTCTGGGAGGTGACCTGATTTTTCTCTGCTGCAGTTAACAATTACAGGTCGTGTCCCTTCCCCAGCCTTTGACTAGGCAGTAAAAGTAGCATAACTAACTGGCCCTTGTGCTGCTACTACCTCTTCCAGTCTGAGCTTACTAAATAGGGAACTACAAGAGGCTGCTATTAGGTGAAATCAAGTACTTACACTGCTTTCATTTAAAAGTATATTTCATGTATTAATGATTGCAGAGCTGCATTCATTTGTATGTTTGCCTATTTCAGCTTTAGGATTCTCATTTATCCAGGTCATGTTAGTAGTAGTAAGCCATATTCAAATAATGCTTTTACAATCGGGCGGAGACTGATAGTTGTAAAAATTAAAGGAAAAGGAAATATAATGTTGAAAGCTGATAAAGTAGATAAGATGGGGGATAACACAGATAGGTATTATAAAATAAATACAACAGAGACTGAAGGATACAGAGGTAGAAAAACATTATACTTCATAAGTGAATTACCTCATATCTGTGCCGATGTCTCTCCTCTACGTACTCATGGCCACCATATAATTTCCCTACAAAGACAAACGAAGAGCTTAAAAAATTAGGGGGGGGGGGGGGGGGAGATTAGTAAAGAGTGACAAAGAAATAAAGCTTGTGCCCCTCTTCTAAACTGAAAAAAAACAGCAGATCCTGCTCCTAATAAAAAGGGCTTATCCCTTGTTAATTAGGAGCAGTCTGCTCCATTTTCTAAGTGCCTGAGCCAGACAGCATAGTGAGCAGGATACATGGAGCTGCTATAGTTGTCTATTCTGAAAACTGCCATTATCTATTTCTTAATTAGGCATGGAACCTGCATCAGTTCCTGTTTTACCCTGAAATAGAAAAAGGCATGGGTGGCACAGATGGACCAGAAAAAAGTGTGCTTATTGCGAGATATATTATCCCACAATAGTCTACATTCCAAGGTTCAGGTTTACATATGGCATTTATTATTAGGTAACCTGTGAGGAGAGACATACCACTAGCCTGTTACAAGTATATTAAGAACAGTATAGATCAGGTATCCTTACACCTGATAAGTTAATGCTTGCCCAGGGCAGCAGCTGAGTGCATACAACAGGATTTTTAGCCTACTGTAAAATCCGATTCTTGGCGTTTATAAAGGGGCACAGGGTGAGAAGAATTCTGAGACAACTGGGGTATATTGCTGCCTACAGGAGATTGAGCACTGGCAAACAAAAGCTGTTAGTCAAATATAACCCATCACACTCCAATTTAGCTTCAGATCTGTGGAGAACTAGTAGTAGGAGGGGATCATAAGGCAGAGGGGTGGGACCGTTAATGAATGATTATGAAAACAGGATTTTTGACGTTCCAGGAAATCCTTTTCTTGGAGTTCATTAAGGGACACAAGGTCAGAAGGACTCAGACAACTGGGTTGTTCCAAGGCAGCAACTGAGGGGTGGGCAACACAGCAAACAAAATGTTAACAGGCCAACAAAAAACTAGTTGAAGCTCACAGAGCTACCTGAAGGACCAAATGGTAAAATTTAGTGAACAGACAACCAGGTAGCAGCCTTGCAAATTTGAGAAACAGATGCCTAATGCTGAAAAGCACTTACTGAACTAGTGGAGTGCACTTTGATAGGAAAAGGCAGAACCTTGTCCTTAAGCTTATAGGCTTGAATAATGAGCTGCCTATGCCACCTAGAAATGGAGGAATAAGAGGCATATAGTCCCTTATGGGGAGCCTCCGGAATGAAAAAAAAGTCAGTCTGATAAGTCATAACCGAGATATAAAAACCTAAACAGCTCACACCCTCAGCCAAACAATAGAGGGAAATCTAAAAGGGTCTTTTTTGAAGTGTCAACAGAACCAGGTTGAGATCCCACAGAGTCACAGGCAGACGTACAGGAGGAACTATGCGAGCATAACCCTGTACAATGAATTGCACCAAGGAATGGGAGGCAAGTGGTCTTTGAAAAAGAATTGTGAAAGCCGAGATCTGACCTGTGACAGTATTTAAGACCTAATCTTCATCCAGACTGGCGAAAGATCAGTATGCAACCCGCAGAGTATGTCCTAGAATGAAAATTCCTTGCCTCACACTGTGACATACACTTTCCAAGTGCAATGGTAAAGCTTGCAAGAGGTGGACTTCCTAGCTGTTACAGTGTGTGCACAATTATTAAGTGAGTATTTTGACCAAATCACCTATTTTATGCATATTGTCCTAACTCCAAGCTGTATAAACTTGAAGGCTTATTGGATTTAAGCATATCAGGTGATGTGTATTTGTGTAATGAGGGAGGGTGTGGCCTAAGGAGATCAACACCCAATATAAAAGGTGTGCATAATGATTAGGCAGCTTCTTCTCCTCAGGCAAAATGAGCCAAAAAAAGAGGTTTTAACTGACTCTGAAAAGTCAAAAATTGTAAAAAGTCTTTTAGAGGGCTGCATCCCTCTGGAATTTGCCAAGATATTGGGACGTGATCACAGAACCCTCAAACTTTTTGTTGCAAATAGTCAACAGTGTCGCAAGAAACTGCCAAAGACTTAAGAATCAAACGTGAAGCTCCAAGGAACCAGTTATCCTCCAGTGCGGTCATATTCCAGAACTGCAACCTACCTGGCGTTCAGTGCTCAGAGACATGTCCAAGGTAAGGAAGGCTGAAACCCGACCACCACTGAACAAGACACAAGTTGAAACATCAAGACTGGGCAAAAAAATATATAAAGACAGATTTCTCAAAGGTTTTATGAACTGATGAGAGAGTGACTCTTGATGGGCCCATGGCTGGATCAGTAACGGGCACAGAGCTCCACTTCGACTCAGACGAAATTTTGAGTTGCTTGTTTATTATTCTCACTTTAACAGATGAAAACAAACAAGTGAGATGGGAACATTTTCCTTTTCCATTTAGTTGCATAATAATTGTGCACACAGATGTTCTCCTAAGACAGCCAAAACCTCACTTTTACTTTCTTAAATATTCAGGTTTGAAGTTTAACATTTAGGATCAACTGAGCACTGTAGTTGTTCAATAATTAAATTAATCCTCAGAAATACAACTTGCCTAATAATTGTGCACGCAGTGTAGTAGTGTAGGAATAATGGAATCATAGAGGTCCCCATCTTTTAGGAAATGGCCTTCAACAGCTATACCATTAAAGCCATCAACACTAAAGAGTGGTTAACCAGTCTGAGACAAAAGATTTGGGCAAGCCTCTGGAAAGTCTGATGTGGTCCGTGTAGCACATCCACCTGGGCCAGTTGGGCGTAATAAACAATCGGAATGCCCTCTATTTCAATTCTGTACAGTGGATGAAGCTTCAGAGAAGGAAAGGCATGGATCTAATTAAACTGACTCCACAAAGTCACCAGAGCATCCACTACCACGGCTAGAGGATCCCTGGACCTGGAAACAAACTTGCCCAGTTTGTTGTTGAATCGGGAAGCCAGGTTCCCCACCTGTGACAGAGGTGTTGAAATGCCTCCAGGTGAAGAGACTATTCCCCAGGGTGCAGACATTGATGACTGAGGAAGTCCACCTGCTAATTTTCCACACCTAGAATGTGCATCATGAACAGGGATGGAATATGGGCAGCTTTTCTTTAACTGCAAAACGTTTGGTTCCTCCCTGGTGGTTGCCATACTTCAACAACCAAGTCTCCTGCATGGATAACATGTCAAAAAACGTCCCCTGATCTGTTAAGCTGGCATTTGTTATGAGGATCTTCCAGACCGACGGAAGGAAAGATTTCCCCGACTCCAAGGCTGGATTTGTGAGCCATCAGGACAGGGATAACTTATGCAATTGTGCAAAGAGTGTGCCTTTTTATCCAATGCAGCCAGAATGCCAAGTTGCAACGGTCTGGAGTGGCCCTGGACATATGGAATTGCCTCGAAAGAAGCAAACATCAAGCAAAAGTGGAGGGCTGGATGACTCCTAGACTGCAGTTAAACATGGGAGCAGAAGAAACACCCTTGACTGAATAATATATAGAAGACCTAGATACTGCAGGTGACTCAAGTCTGATCCAGTGCTGACTTCTGAAGGTTCAGGTCCAACCAAACCTCTATAGTGTCTGAACAGTTGGACATCGACAGACAAGGTCTGTGCTGACTGTTCGCTCCGGAGAAGGTTGTCTAGGTATCCCACTGCTAGGATGCCCTGTGAACAAAGCAGAGCAAGTATAGGGGCGGGCACATTGGTGAAGACTCAAGGCAGAGTGGACAGACCAAAGGGAAGGACAATGAACTGGCAGTGTTGGATGCCCACAGCAAAATACAGATAGCGTTGGTGTGCTGAAGGATGGGGAAATGCAAGTAGGCACCCTTGAAGTGCAGAGGCCAGAAAGTCCCCAAAATGGAAGGAAACAATGACTGACTCAATAGATTCCACGTGCAAATTTTGCAATCTTTAAATAAAGACATCGAGTGCCTTTAGATTCCAAAAGGGGCAAAAGTCACCTTTTGCTTTGAGGAAAGTGAACAGGTTCGTGTAGAAAATCCCAAAACCTTTTTACCAGAACCATGGCTAAAACAAAGCTTAAGAGGTTGAATCCTCAATACGCGTTTCCTTCTTCACATTCCGCCTCACCAGCACGGCCCACAGACCCTCTGCCATCCCAGTGTCATCACTATTCCCAGGACCGTCCTGGAGTCGGCTCCCCCTTTACACTACGCTGTCATCTCCAGCTGCCACTCTGCTGTGTCGGCTGGTGAGAAAGAAATAGAAAGCCGCCGCTGCCATACTCTGCAGGCTCCCCTTTATTCCCCCTGGCACCAACAACCACCGCTTCACCACCGCGTTGTCTGTCGCAGCTTCAGAGAAGCTGCGACAGACAACGCTTCTGTTTCAGCGTACCTCTTCTCTCCACAGCACCGCTAACTCCAGCTGCCGCTCTGCCTTGAGAACCAGTGAGGGAATAAGGAACACAGTCGTCGTTGGTCATCTACAGAACTCCTTCCTGACACCAGTGTTTACAGAGAAGCAAGGCTATATACCCATAGTGGAGTCACAGGTCGTTATCATTGACGGGCAACTTCCCAAAGACACACTAGGGTGCATGCAATTTTATGTTTTCCTGTTTATTGGTTACAACCTTGTGTTCCTTTACCAGATGATCAACCTGTCATTTTGATCTAAACAAATATTCCAGGAGCCTGTCAGGCAAACTACTGTGGATGCTATATGATATTGAACATCTACATTGTTACTGTGTGAGTACCATTTAGTATTCTTTCTCCCCCTTCTCCTTGTCATCTCTTAGTGCGCCAGGTTGTGGTGCTCACGTTTCATTTTATAGATGACAGTTCTCCTGTCATGTGAAATCTAACATGGTCAGAGAAAATTCCTTTCTGAATAACAAACAGGTCTGTTAACACTTAAGAGGGTGGATTAAGGAAGCCTCCAAGGAGCGTGAGTACTCCAGCAAGGGGCAATTGTCTAGGCTTTTCGTTTCAGGCCCTGCAAGCTGTCCAAAAGCGGTTAATGGAGCACAAGCCGGAAGTGCCCAGAGGACATGCCCGATGCCCAGATGATCGGCATACTGCTACTATTTACATTCAGTATGCAGGTTCCAGAAAAGGGGTACTTACAAACCAACTGCAGCAGAAGCATATAACCTAATTTCGGTGTTGCAGCCAGAGCTCTGAGCATTACCCCTTGTTTGGGGGCAGCTGAAGACGAGTAGGGGGCAGCTGAAGACCAGTAGGGGGGCAGCTGGAGAATGCCAGGCTTCAGAAGGGCAAAGCTCTGTAACTTGGGGTGGTCCAGAAGACACTCTGCAGCCACCAAACACAGTCAGTGCTAGAGAGTGCCAATGCATAACCCAGAGAACAAGCCCCTGACAGTGTTCATCCCTCCAGTGGCATACACATTAGTCAATCTTCAGGGACAGGGTTCCACTAGCCAGTGTACTACGCCCTGGACCTGTAAAGCACTGCAGCTAATTCAAACCAGATGTCTGGAGAGCTCCCCAAGGTCACATTACAGGCCAGTTGCGCATTTTCAGCACCCCAGGGTGTGGGTAAAGCCTCCAAGGCTATGCCGAGGATCAGCTGATCCAGAAACCTGCATAAAAGTTCTTTTGGCTCGGCAGTAAATGAAGAAGCTTAAGCAAAGAAAGAAAAAAGCCTAGTGGGAAGAGTTTGCTGGTCTCAGAGAGAGCATACATCCAGTCTAAGACAGTAGCATTAAAATTAAGCATTATGGGAGTCGGAGGGGTTATACTTGACTGATTGGACACTAACTGTTGATCTCCGTTAGGCAGCAGTATAACCTAGCTGTTTCAAACTGTCAAGACTCTTTGTACCTTAACGAATTAATGCATTTTCTGCTTAAACAATTGCATGGAGCCATCCCCAGCCACTAAACTTCTACGCAATGATTGTGGTAGAAACTCAAAAAACTCAAAGCATTAGTACAACTTCTGTTTATCACTGTATAAAGAAAAGGCGCTGGCAAATGTTTTTGGCACACACCAGTTCGCAAACATCATTACTTACGTAAAACTGAATTCTGAGAATGAAATATAGTTCTTCTCTTCCCCAATCTCATGGTGCCCCCCATCTGACCTGGATTGTGCTCAGGCATGTCAATCACCTGAAATACATCAAATAAACAAGAATTACCACTACTATACCACTGTTTACAATGCAGTAATCAGAACAATATAGCAAATGCACTAACAATTATTCATAGGAAAATAGTATCTACATTCCAACAACCGTTAAGTATGCTGAAGCATTTAAAGGAAACAAGATAGGAAGAAGAACAGAACATACAGCCCACTTCTGATTTAATTGACTAAAATGTTGTGAAATATAATCTTCCCCATCATAAGGCCTCCTCTACCATCACTTCATATTTTAGTCTACTCGCCTTGTTATCTTGTCTGCCAAAATGTGATAATGCCAACTACTTCCCATTCAGACAACATTTAATTAATTAAGCACTTTAAAAGGTCAACGTGTACTAAAAAAATTTCACAGCAAGAGAGATGGCAAACCATTTTACAAGTAGACCTCATCATAGCCATAATTATATAGACTGTACAAAGTGAACACTTACCACTGGATGACTTGTTTTTGGATTAAACTCTGTAGAGTTGGCATCTGTTGAGAGAAAAAGTCTAAGTATATAAAAAAAGAATTTGGATCTCTGCATGTACTCTAATTTATCTCTATAACCCAAAGAGCTGTCTAACTGAAATGTGGAGGTAGGTGGCTTTCCTGTTTAGTTCTATGACCCAGAGGCGCACCTGTAACAGAGGTGTTAATCTCCACATAAAATGTAAACACTACCTGGTAAAAGGATGAAGCTATAAATAGCAGGTCTGTACCACAGCTGAGATCTGTTATAACATTTAACTTTTGTTATTATTATTAGGGGGCATTGACACCATGAACTGGTGTATAATCACCCAAATAGTAAGCAAAAGTGCCATCATACAACAAAAAGGTAGAATCAACACTACAATTTCTTAATAAACAAGCCTGATATACAATACCTTTCCAGCCCAGGACTTCTCTTGAAAATTCAACAACTGCTAGCTGCATCCCCAAACAGACCCCTGCAAATGAGAAAACATAAAAAATCAGCAATGTAAAATAAGCATATCACTATTACAAATGTTAAAAGGTAACTAAAAATGGATTACATGTGTATATAAAACTCACCTAAGAATGGCTTTTTCTGTCTGCGTGCCCAGGATATGGCTTGAATCTTGCCCTCGGTACCGCGAACACCAAATCCTCCAGGGACCAGCACACCACTAAATACAAATTCAAGATTACTTAACCATTTGAGTACCACCCTGTATTAGCTCTTCATTACCAGGCCATTTTTCAGTTTCCAATACTGTGATTCTTTGACTAACAATTACTCCTTCACACAATACAGCACCACTAACCGGCTAACTGTAGTGTGGGAGCCGTTTCCGTACAAGTTACCTTGAATGGCTGTACAGCCGTCCAAAAATCTCTTGTAAACCGGCCTAAAGCTCACTCCCCCTCCCCTCTCTCGCCGGCGTCCGGGGGTGTACCGCTCCCGACTCCCTCTCTCTGCACACGGGCTTCCTTTTTGACGTGGTCCCCCGCTCTTGTGGGAGACCTGTGACCACAGCAAATTAGATTAGGTTAGACAGCACGGAGCATAGTAGAGAACGCTTCTCTATTATGCTCCGTGTGAATAGTGACACAGGAATGCAGCCTTCCTGTCACAGGAGAACGCACACAGAACTGTGCTACAACTCCTGTGTTGGAGGTGATAGGGTCAATAAAGAGAACCTGTCACCTCCAAAAGCTATCACACAAGGGCTTGTTACCGCTGTAAAAGTCAATAAAGGCAAGTCAAAAAAAAAAGAAGTAAAAAATAAAATATATATTAACCTCTTGCCGTCCGCCCGTAGTAAAAAAACGTAGTAAAAAAACGGACGGACGGCACTGCAGCATCTGCGGGCAATTTTTTTCTGCTCGCGCGCCCCCCCTAGCGGGCACGCACGGGCACGCACGGGCAGAAAAGACCCGCTAAATGCACACACCCGTTACCGGGTGTTTAAATACAGAAAAATGGAAAAAAATGACTAATAAAAATGGGGAAAAAAAAAAAAGTGATAAAAGTAGAAATAAATGATAATTAAAAAAGAAAAAAAAAAGAAAAAAGTAAAATCAAATCTAAAAAATTAAAACCAACCACGCTGCACCTCTCTACATGCAAATAAATGCATGCATGGGGCATTGTGCGTGTGAGCGATCAGTTAACGCACGGCAATTGTGCACAAAATCGTGTGGATGGCCAGGTGGTCACAGAATCGCACACCACCACTGATTGCACTGGTGGTTAGACATTATTGTCTAATAGCACCCCAGTCGCACCAGGCAGATTGTGCGGTTTCCTGCTGCAATCGCACATATCGTGGCTGAAAACACTGCATGGTGCGTGTCGCAAAAAAAAGGTTACCATGCGGATGCAACCCCATTGAAATGAATAGGGCCGCATGGCAACCACATATGACCGTCCAAGTCTGCACCCGCCCCAAAAGGGTAAATTCACTTTCCCAAGTAATTTGGGAAAATGGAATTACCGGCACAAATCTGCACCCTCTCCCTCCCTGCTATACTTACCTTTCAGCAATCGGTCCTTCCCATCCGCCAGTACGAGTGTACTATCTGTACCATGTATTCTGACTTCTCAGCAGTCGTTGGTCAGCCCCGTCACCTGACAGCACTGACCAATGAGAAGCTCTTCTTGGCACTGCTAAATACGGTTTTGGTTGATTTTTTTTTTTTTGTATCAGGACAAGTAGATCGGGCCCCCGCTTTAGTCCTTGGACAAGTAGTTTAAAAAAAAAATTCCATACCCCTGCTCTTGGTTGTAATACAATTATAATGTTTATTAAAAATGAATCCTTTTAGTTAAGTGCTCATGTCAGTCTGGGGATGAAAATAAAGAAGATATACTCACCTGATACTCTGTTCCTCCTGACTGCTAGCCCCTTCTCCACCCGGGCTCCAACGGTCTAAGGACCCATGGTGTCATGTCTAAAGGTGCTCATACACCTTAGAATTATCTGCAGATTTTCTGTGGTCAGATGGAAAAAGTGAAACAGATTGGCCCAGGTGGAGATTATTCCATCCACACAGTTAAGTGGAGATGGAGGAATCTGTTGCACCTTTTCCATCTGACCACAGAAAATCTGCAGATAAATTGTAAAGTATGTGGGCAGCTTTATACAGGTCTATTAGATGTGAGGACACTGAGGGACATATGACAGCTGGAGTGGAGGAGGAGGGAAAGGGGGGGGTTGAGGTAAGCGGTCACTATATCTTTTTTTTTGTCCATTAGACCAAAACATGCACTTAACCCTTGCATTGCGGGGGTAGCCCCACTGCAAGGGTTAAATTAAATAAAACCTGGATTTCTTTAACCACTAGGTTTTTTTAAAACTTTTTAGTATATATGTGTGGGGGGGGGGACCAAAAAAGTTTGAAAAACAAACCCTGTTTCCCTTATTTACTGTTAAAACAAAAAAATCCAGGACATTACAAAATGACCCCATTTTTGGGAAGTAACACTCCAAGGGGATTTCATTATTTGGCAGAATTTTTTGGAAATTAAGAAATACACTATATTGCCAAACGTATTGGGACGCCTGCCTTTACACGCACATGAACTCTAATGGCATCCCAGTCTTAGTCCGTAGGGTTCAATA
The DNA here is from genome assembly GCF_000935625.1 of Nanorana parkeri. Classification (NCBI taxonomy): domain Eukaryota; kingdom Metazoa; phylum Chordata; class Amphibia; order Anura; family Dicroglossidae; genus Nanorana; species Nanorana parkeri. The sequence continues at coordinate 603,912 of NW_017306488.1, forward strand.
TTGAGCTGGCCCACCCTTTGCAGCTATAACAGCTTCAACTCTTCTGGGAAGGCGTCCACAAGGTTTAGGAGTGTATCTATGGGAGTGTGTGACCATTCTTCCAGAAGCACATTTGTGAGGTCAGGTACGGATGTTGGAGGAGAAGGCCTGGCTCGCAGTCTCTGCTCTAATTCATCCCAAAGGTGTTCTATCGGGTTGAGGTCAGGACTCTCTGCAGGCCAGTCAAGTTCTTCCACCCCAACCTTGCTCATCTATGTCTTTATGGACCTTGTTTGTGCACTGGTGCGCATTCATGTTGGAACAGGAAGGGGCCATCCCCAAACTGTTCCCACAAAGTTGGGAGCATGAAATTGTCCAAAATGTCTTGGTATGCTGATGCCTTAAGAGTTCCTTTCACTGGAACTAAGGGGCCAAGCCCAACCCCTGAAAAACAACCCCACACCATAATCCCCCCTCCACCAAACTTTACACTTGGCACAATGCAGTCAAGCAAGTACCGTTCTCCTGGCAACCACCAAACCCAGACACGTCCATCGGATGGCCAGACAGAGAAGCGTGATTCGTCACTCCAGAGAACACGTCTACACTTCTCTATAGTCCAGTGGTGGCGTGCTTTACACCACTGCATCCGACTCTTTGCATTGCACTTGGTGATGTAAGGCTTGGATGCAGCTGCTCGGCCATGGAAACCCATTCCATGAAGCTTGCTACATACTCTGGTTGTGCCAATCTGAAGGCCACTCGAAGTCTGGAAGTCTGTAGCTATTGACTCTGCAGACAGTTGGCGACTTCTGTGCACTTCAGCATGCGCTGACCCTGCTCTGTCATCTTATGTGGTCTACCACTTTGTGGCCGAGTTGCTTTGTTCCTAGTTGCTTCCACTTTGTTATGATACCACTAACAGTTGACCATTAAATATTTAGTAGCAAGCAAATTTCACAGAAGATCTTAATCCAATGATTTGAAGGGGTGTCCCAATACTTTTGGCAATCTAGTGTATGCTGGAATGGAGTGGATTAAAACATGGAGCTTGGTAATGGTGTACTAAATACAGAACTAGACAAGGATTTTGTCACATCCGATTTCAGTAACATGTAATAAAAAAAAAAAATAAAATAAAAAAAAAAAGCAACCTGGAAAAATGTTCAAGTCTGAGAGTCTGCCACCATTTATAGACAAAAACATGTGTAAGGTGCAACTTTGTGTGAAAATGACGATTGCCCCACATACATGGGGCTATGGGGTTGCATATTGCCACAAACTTTAGAGTGAGAGCCATAATTTTAGGGCCATTACTCACTGGTAACAAATTTATGAGCGGCAAGAGCTTTTAAATTTTAAATTGTTGCCAAATAGGCAAATTGGGTACCGTACTTTGCCATTTAACTGAAGGCTTGACATGTTTGATATATTTACCTGATATGAAACCATCTTTTAATTTTTACCTAAAATTGGGTATAATATTCTGTGTGCACTAAAATTAATTTTAGTATACGGTTTTCCTAAAATATCAATTTTTTGCAACATTTGCGCAAATGCTACTGGCATTTTTTTTTTATTCTTCAGGGCCTCTGCTTTCAGAAAATGTTGTTTGGGGGTTTTATACCCCTTTTTCTAGAGCAAAATTCAGATGTGAATGTGTGCAAAAATTGAAAATTCCTCTGGGAGCAAAGCAGTGAAGCTACATTACAAAAGGAGCTTGATGCCACTGCTTGGTCTTGCATTGGCTGTGGCAGTGAACAGAACTGTAATTTCTGCTGAACTTTAAGGGGTACAAGCGAGAAATGTGAATGTAAAACTTCACAGCAAACATGCAAAACCGACACATCTGTTTTGGTTAATATTAGCCTTTAAATAATTGTTACAGTTAACAAAATACATCAGCAATCGTGATGTTTTCTATGTTTTTACTACTGGTATTTAAATAGTAGAAACAAATTAGTAAACCCGTGAAACCTAACAAATGTGACACTCCACTACCACAAATCAAACAATCCACTTCCAAGTTTGGAAAGGTCATTGAATATTAAAGTGACCCTCGACCCATGCTGTGTGCATTAAAAATGCTGTAAAAGCACTTTTATATAAGCCCAAAGTTCACAACAGAGGCACTGAAATTAAGTTGCTTCCTCTTTTGCGCTACACGGAGAGAATCTGCCAGCCATCTAATAATATAATAGAAATAAAACACACAGAAAGTGTTTCCGTAAGAAAGAGAAACCTTTGTTGTGATCTTTAAGAATGAATTACGTAAAAGAGAGATCAGTGATGGCTTGTTTTAAAAATCTTTTGCTGCATATAGGAATGTATAAAATACTTTAATGTCCATAGTCTGGGCGCAGGTCATTTTCTGGGACTTAACAAGCCTTGCTTTATGAGAATTGTGTCTCAAAACAAAGGTTTGGAGACTCTTTAGGCATGTGTATGATGTAGCCCTGCATTTTACTTACTTTGCGCTACAGAGCTTCTGCCATGCTTCATGATAGCGCACAGGCTCCTCCTGCAGGGTGTTTGGCTCCAAATCAGCAGAGTCTATATACTGTCAAAACATATGTACAAAAATCAGCTTTGTGTAAAAACAGGGGCAACATAAAAATTACACTGAAGAAAATGCTACTGGATCACATAAATGTTAGCACATTTTTGATACACGAGTACATGAGCCTGCAATATAACAGAGAATACAGACGACAAAAATAGGATTTTTGTACTCACCGTAAAATCCTTTTCTCTCCGTTCATTGAAGGACACAGGGCAACAGATCGTAGATCCTGTATGGTAGGGTATATCGCCACCTGCAGGAGTAGGACGCTAGGCACATAACAAAAAGACAAAAAACAGCCTAGGGGCGGCCCCTGCTGGTGGCCCAACCCCCCACCTGCTGACAAGTCTCCAGTTAGTAACAAGCAGTTAGGAGTGCACCCCCATAAAAAGAGGGCGGGACCTGTGTCCTTCAATGAACGGAGAGAAAAGGATTTTACTGTGAGTACAAAAATCCTATTTTCTCTCCCGTTCATTGAAGGACACAGGGCAACAGATCGTAGATCCTGTATGGTAGGGACGTCACCAAGCAGTAACTCAATGAGGGATGGGCAAACACAAACAACCCAAGAAGCACCCAAAGAGCCGCCTGCAAAACCTTGCGCCCCAAACCAGCATCCGCCGATGCTAAAACATTCACCTTGTAGAACTAGACAAAGGCGTGAACAGAAGGCCAGGCAGCGGCCTTGCAAACCTGAGAAACAGAAGCCCCATGGCGAAAAGCCCAGGAAGCTCCAACAGCCCTAGTAGACTGGGCAGTGACAGGGAAAGGGGGCTCACGCCCCCCAACGGCATACGCCTGAACAACCATATCACAAATCCATCGTGAGCGGTAGCCGCCGACGCGGCCCAGCCCCTACTAGGGCCCCCCGTGAGCACAAACAGGGAATGCGTCTCACGGAAAGAAGCAGTAGCTCCCAAGTAGACACGAAGAGCGTGCACCACATCCAGGCAATGTAGCGCCCTCCCCTTTCCTGCGGACAGGGTGTGGGCACAAGGGAGGTAGAAAAATGTCTTCATACATATGAAAAGCCGACACGACCTAAGACAGGAAGGCCGGTCGAGGACGGAGAACAGCCTTGACCCCATGAACAGCGCACCCGACACAGAGTATAAGGCGTGCAAAAAACCCGCCTCAGCCTACCAACCGGTGGGATCCTTAAAGGACGGTGATCCACCACCGGAATAAAGGTAGCAGTGTTCAAGCGGGAGACCGGTGAGGCCCATTTGGACAAAAAGTCCTCCGCAACCTGCTAGCAAACCGCGAAACGCACTGGAACCGCAAAGAACTTGGTCGGGCGTTTCCACTGCTTATAGATAAATCAAAAAAGGAATGTAGGGAAACATCTTGTCGGAGCGCTTGCTCTTATGCGTCCCAAACTGCACCGAGGACAGCGTAGAAGAGCCAGGAGACACCTCAATTTTAAGAAACACACGGACGGCGCGCACCCGTGCCGCAACCAGTACACATTCCTGAACCATGAGCGCCGACGCAGAAACGGCCACCCAGGGGAGACTACAAGGATCCATCTCTATCCAGCATGTCGCCCTGGTGACACTTGCTAGAAGAATCGCGAAAAAATAAAAACGGAAAAAAGTAAAGAAATTTTCCAGAGAAACATTTTAGCTCCTTACTCCTGACGCTAGGCAAAAAACTGGAGACTTGTCAGCAGGTGGGGGGTTGGGCCACCAGCAGGGGCAGCCCCTAGGCTGTTTTTTTGTCTTTTTGTTATGTGCCTAGCATCCTACTCCTGCAGGTGGCGATATACCCTACCATACAGGATCTACGATCTGTTGCCCTGTGTCCTTCAATGAACGGGAGAGAAAGTGTCTGTTTTCTATAAACAAAATACAGACAAACATACACGATGCTAGTACATAGTTCTAGCAACATGAAACATTCTTCTTGAGTTAAAACCATCTAAAAAGTGTTTCTCGTTCACTGAACAGAAACAAAGATGGGGGGGTATTTGGGGTGCGTGCTAGAATCAGTCTAAACTAATTCAGCATGCCAGAAGATAGCATGGTCAGTGTACATTAGTATATCATTAGATGCCACAAGTCACAATGTAAGCACACTTGAATTTATCTGAATGCATCATCTGCCAAACCTGACAAGTTATCAAAATGTTTATTCATCTCCATACTTGTGCTCAGCATGTCCCTTATTCTGTAATACAACTACAAGGTTCAGAGACATGGTAACCACACTGGGTACAAAAATCCCAGGTGTGTCCGTACAGATGAGGCTGACAATGGCTACATCTGTCCGTGGCTGTCGGCAAATAATCATACATGGAATGATTACTTGCAGATCGAGAGAGATGCTTGTCCCTGGATGCAGAGAGGACGCATGTCATTAACTTGGATGGGCACAACGGCCGCATCTGTATAGACACCTGGGATTCCTCCCGAAAGAATCCGCAGGAATCCCCAGCTGCAGCTTCGGATGCCATGTTCATGAGGCCTTAGGTTACATTATTTTGTTTCTAATCTGCAATACATGCAATATTTTAATACAAAAACACAGTTATGTAAACAAGATTACTACTATACATTTTACTAACAATAGAAAATGGTTTACCTTGATCTCTAAACGGTGGTTTATTGCTAGTGCAGAATGCTCTAATGCTTTGATAACTGATGCATAGGAATCTGAAAATTTGGTATACTTTCCCACAAGAGCAATGCTACAAGATTCCAGCATGCGATCATATCTAGATAGAAAACAAATATATAACGTGAGACAATATAGTGTACTCTGTGGCCGTTTGAAGGAAAAAAAAAGGGTAATATACACACACTCGGTTCATGATCTTAATTTGTTCCACGATTCTGGTTGCGAACCGAATCAAACTGATCAGAACGCGCTCTCGACCAGAGGAAGCCACGACCATGTGTGAGCAGGGAAGATGGCTGCGGTTGTGTTAGCCACCCGATGCGGAGTTCGCGAACGTAAGCTAAATTTTGCCGAACTTCATGTTCGAAGAAGCGTTCGTGAACCGAGGTACGTGTGTGTGTGTGTGATTGATATATATTTTTTTTTTATAAAAACACAGCCCTCGGATTACAACGGTTATATCACACACAGCCCTCGGATTACAACGGTTCAATTTGCACCGATTCAAAATAGCACCCTTTTCTGGAGTGTTGAAAATTGAAACCAAATATAAAAATTGTATGTCAATGAGAAGTAAGGGAGTTGGGTTACAGGCCTCTCCTCAAAACATGGAATGTTTCTTTTTTTTTGTGGAATGTTTCTAAATAGAAAATGGTGTAAACTGAAACCCAGTAAATAATATTAGTCAGTGGAAAGGAAGTTAAGTTCCAAGCCGATTTCTATTTACAACCATTCGCTCAGGAACCTAACCCAAGCGTAAATTGAGGGCTACCTGTACATGTACACACACAAATAAATGTACCTATTACAGAACCAGGTATCCAAACAGTCATACGGTGGCTGCAGTGGGTGGGTACCCAAGATGCACCCAAGCCGTATTTCGGAGGTACTGCCAAGCCCATTTCCATGCAGAAAGGAAGGTATTAAATGCAGCTATTTTTTTCAGCAATGGCAAATCCCCAAAGATCTATTTAAGTCTGCTCTAAACTATGTTCGGTTTTAAAACTGCTGTGGATTGGATTCCAGTAAAAACACTAACAATGATAATACAAGCTGGTCTTTGATCACCTGTCTGACATCTCTTTCCACTTCATAAGCATCCTGCGGGGCTGACGACCAATTGGAAGATCCAAACGCGTGCGAAAATAGTCAACCACCCCCTGCTCCTCTAGCAAGAGGGGGACTTTGTATATAGATGACACATCATGTACACAGATTACCTGGAAAAAGGAAGAGGAGATATTCCTTTTACTCAATGATAGGAGCATAGCACAGGCTTTAGATGTGAAATTATATTAAATATATCAACATACAACTAGCAACAGTTCTTGCCCAGCTGCAAAGAAGGCAGTGTCTAATATTTTAATCCTTTCAGTGCTATATGAACCATTTAAAGCCACTCAAATGTTAAGCCATGCACGAAGGTTTTTGTTTTTCACTACAAAAATTACTAACTGCCAATGGAATCATTTTTTAAGATCACAACTCCAAAACATACATTAAAAAGAAAAAAAATCTCATGTAGGAACAAAACAAAAAGGAAGGTATATATGAACATATTTGTCATTTAACAATGAACTTTTTATATTGCCTCAATTTTTACTTTGTACCCACTTGTCGCCAATATATAATAACTGACTGTTTACCAAATGCCTGAAGTATGGTCTTTGTTGTCCAACTACTGAAGAGAATCAAAATCCAGCATCTTCTGGTTCAGTTGTGAATTGGATAGATGTTGAGTGACATCACAGACAATAGTAAATGGCCTCTATTCTTCATTAAAAAATTCAGGACCCACATCACCCAACCATTTCTATTGCCATCACATTTATATTAAAGTTAAAACCTTAGGTAATAATGCATGTAATGGGTAAATATAATACAAATATAAAACTATTATACTTGTGAACACATTTAACTTTAAAAATATGAATGCTTAATACAAAAACAAAATATAACCATTCCAAACCAGTGAGTTATTTGGTGACTTTAGCTAGCTACCAGATCTGTTGTGATAATACTAGGACTCCTCAGAGCTCACCTGCGTAGAAGCGGGTTTTAGATTTCCTTGGAGCAGTTGACTTTTCTGACTGGACTGTTACATTTAATATAACCCGAAGTGTAGGTCATGTGACAATCTTAAAGTCTAAGGGTTCGTTCACACTATATGCGGTGGCATTTTTCAACAACAAAAAAGCAGCTAGAACACAATTAATTTTTATGTGCCCCATTCACACAATGTGGGTGTTTTGTGCGAAGAAATGTAGACATGTGTCGCACTGCAGGGCACCACCCTGCAGTGCTGTGTGGGAACCTGAATGGAGTATATAGTTTGTACACTCCGAATAAAGTAAAAAAAAAAAGAAGGAGTAAGCAGTGTGATGATCTGAGACAGTGCATCATAAAATCTCTGCACCCCGTTGGACCTGTCCCACCATATAAACTACAAAGGCGGCCTTCTATCACAAAGAATAATGGAAAGCCTATTTCCTTCCAAGCCTAAAAGACTCTATGGAGGAATAGCCAAGCATGCGCAGTACCATGTGTTTTTATCTTTGATTGTTACCTTTAATGTGGAAACAACATGGAATTATAATTTCACTCCATTTAGGTACAGTATTTGTGAAGATGGTATACTGGGAGTTCAACGTATTGGCAATGGCATCAAGTATAGAGGCATTATACTTTATAGTACAGATGCAGCAAAACATTTAGACTCACTTGCTGTGGTTCCACGTGGCAAAACATGGATATCTTCTCCTTTACAGACGTGTCCAAAGGTGTAGTACATCTGCACACAACCTGCAGAATAAATTTGTAATAAAAAGGAAGTTACAATTGCTGCCACAAGAGAAAGAAAATAGAAGCCAAAAATGGCACGTGCCACAAACAACAACTTACTAGATCTGGAGAGAGACCCAATCCTCGAAGCTCCCTGACACTGTTCTGAGTGGGCTTTGTTTTCTGTTCTCCTGTAGCACTGGGCTGCAAAACAGAAGAAAAATTATTTACTTAGAAAGAATAGCAAGGTGTTTTGTACAGTACTTAAAAGATTGCTCAATGTATAAAACATTTATTTCATTAAATCATATCTAAAACCTTACAATTAACTATTTTTTAATTTTAAATATATAATTTAAAGTGTTTTCATCTATAGTGTGCCATGTTCAAAAGAAAACCTGTAGATCTTGCCAGAAATATTGTGAGCAGATACCCTCCTCTCCTCAATTACATTGCTTTAAGTTAGCTCTGAGGACTACAGAAACATATACAGCTATGTTATTGACAATAGGAGAGGGGGGCAAGATTGTGTCCTATGTTTTTTCGGTTGCCCTGATAAAATTTGCATGAGTGAGTGTTCTGATCCTAGGACTGAATCATGCTACTGGCAGAATCATCACGTGCAAATAAAGTAAAAGGAAAAACAACAAAACAAATGCATCCCCCGTAACCCCCCAAAACAATGTTGTACTTCTAGAATTCCTACGATTGCATAAAACATCAGATGAGAATAATATATTAAAAAGCTAGTTATGCTCCAGATTGACGCCACATTTAGGACGCAAGGTATCACGTTAGAAAACTATCAGCAGCCACCACAAATACATCGTTTCGCTTTCATGCACAGAACAAAATAAAGGATAAGCTGGAAAGAATGGTAAAAAAATTGATCGGGGAATACATTTATCCATCATTAAGCATATATTACATTACCTGAGGTACAAGGCTGACATGGATATTGCAGAAATTCTCTCTTTTAGCTTTAAACTGGAATTGGCGGAAAGCTTCCACAAATGGCATGCTCTCAATATCTCCCACTGTTCCCCCTAGCTGCAAACATGAAGATTATTAGTCAAGTAGGAAAACATTCATTTCAAAGGAAATACATGGAACTATCTTCCAACTGTGATAAGAATACTCAAACACTAAAAAGGTGCCCATACACCGGAAATCCCGCGATCGTACGAGAATCGTAAAGTGTATGAAAGGCGTGCGACCGTTTCTACTGTACGGTCGCACGTCTTCCGTCGAACAAGCAGGCTTGAAAACCCGGCGAGAATCGTACGATTCTCGGCGGGTTAGTGGCCTGCTTGTTCGACAACTGCCGAACGGGCCGGTGTGCGCACGCGCACACTGCCCGTTTGCAGTGATCGGAAGCCCGCCCCTCAAGGGGGGGGGGGCTTTCGATGATCGCAAGTACGATCTGCCCGTCCAAGATGGGCAGATCGTACGAGCTTTCAATGAGCTTATGACCATCGCAAGACAAAAAGGTCTTGCGATGTTCGTAAGGTGTATGGGCACCTTAAGGCTGGGTTCACACCAGAGCGTATTTTTTCAGCACGCTTTTCCGTTCAGTGAAACGCGCGTTTCACTGGCGGTATAATGTTTTGTTTTTTTTTCTAATCTTCTCTATTGTTAAAAAAAAAAATATATATTTTCACTTTCAAACTTCCCGCCGGCTCCGCCCCCCTGCGACGTGGCCGCTCGCAAGGGACGGAACCTGGAAGTCGGCATCCGCCGGAGGACACAGCGGGGATCGCGAACAAGGTAAGACTTGTACGCTGTATTCCCGAGTTTGGCTCGGGGTTACCGCTTTGTTAACCCCGATCCACACTCGGGAATACCAATGGAAACGCTCGGAAAAACGCCCCAAAGAAGCTCCTGTACTTCTTTGGCCGTAGGGCGTTTTTCAGCACGTTCCTGCGCGCTGTAAAACGCTCAGGTGGGAACCATGCCCATAGGCAATCATTGGTTTTCACATGTTGAGCGTTTTACAGCGCGTAGGAACACGCTGTAAAAAGCCCAGGTGTGAACCAGGCCTAAAAGGTGTAGCTGGGGAATAGTTCTGTAGCTTGATGATAGCAAGCCAGGTGTATCACATTAAGCTAAGTGGCTAAATAATGCATCATATCTGACTACAGTTATAGGCCTGAAGTCTAAACTTGAGGAAAAACGTATGTTGAGGGCTTGTCAACAACCAGCAAATAGTGTCAATCATTAAAACAAAAAACAGGAAAGAATGTGTTAACGTACCCCTTCATGTGACCTCGTTACCAATAATACGAAAGCCTTATTTTCATGAGTACCAAAAGTAGGAGCTTGACAAGTGTCTTCAACACCTTTCAACAACTGAGCCATACAGCCAAGTACACACTTTTGCATGTACCATTATTAGACAAATTGACCTGAATGTTGCATGTTTAGGCTGCCATTCACTTCAGTGCTTCCCTTGGCGAGCTTCCAATTCAAGCAACAGCGCAGCCAAGAGATATTGCCAGATAATCTCCTACAGCCATCGCTAGTGTGAATGTATTCTTAAACACTTCTTCAGTGCATTTGGGAAAGGTTTAACAAAAACTCAGTGAGGCTCTTACAGCTTTCTGTGCCCTCCTGAGGAGCTGGTGGTGCCAATTCTCCAAATTTGTGGTCCTGGTTAACAGGAATAAACATGAGGTGACATCTCCCCAAAACACAGCAGCACCAATTTAACTCTGTTAACCCCTTCATGACTGAGGCCCTTTTTTCAATTTTTGCACCCATGTTATATTCCACATTTTAGGCCTGAAAATGACGTAAAACCCCCCAACATTATATATTTTCTGAATGCCAAGACCCTATAGAATAAAATGGTGGTAGTTGAAAATTTTTATGTTGCGCAATAACTTACCTCCTTTGACTAAAATTCACATCAGCGTACAGCTCTGCATGCTGATTTAAAATCTTATTACATTCATTAGTTAAAACAACCATGCTTTTCATTTCCTTACAAATAGAGTTTTTATTCACTTCCTCTGCCACTTTGGCACAAATGATGTAATCGTGCCCAAGCATTGCATCAGGAAGGTTACATCAGCAGAGCATTGCTGGGAAATCTCATCTGCAATCTCTCAAGATCTCTGGGGAGGAAAATGCCTTTCCCTTATGATGTGCATGGTCACATGTCCTAGTCACATGTGTCAGGGTTCCAGGAAGTAAAGGGAGATATATTAATGTGCCCTGGACACTGTCAGAAGACTGGGGAAGAAAGCAAAAATATGGTATGCAAATAATAACAAAGCCTGCAATTATCTAGAAGTATGTGTACGTAGATTGTCATTATTAAACATTTCTAAAGATACCTTTGTTGTTATTTTAAAAGACAACAAAGATAGTCTTTAACCACCTGCTGTCCGGCCGTTGTAAATAAACGGCCGGACAGCGGCTTCTTGAATGCGGGTGGGCGTTTTTAAATGCCCCATCCCGCCTGGATTTCCCGCGGGAAATCAGCCTGGAATGTAAACAGCCAGCGATGGCTGTTTACATACAAGCGTTCGGGCGTCTGTAGAGACGCCCGATCGCTTGTAATATGCTTGCGGGTGTGCGTCCCCCCCCTCCGTTGCCGCTGCTGCTGGCGATCCCGAGCTCCGCTGTGCCCGGTGCGAGCCCGGGAATAGCACAGCAGCTCTGCGGCCGGAGATCAAACGGAGCTCAGTACACGATCTCAGTTTGATCTCCTCCTCCTCTTCGGAATGCAGGAAGTGATGTGTATTACATCACTTCCGCATTCCTCTGTCACACTCCGGTACAGAAACTGGAGAGAAGCTTGTGAAGCAGGTGTTTGCTTCATCAGCTTCTCTGGGGGTCTCTAGGTGACATTAGCGGTCTTAAAGACCCCTGATGTCTCCATAAAAGGAGGACATGACACTGAAAATTGGCTATCACAAAGGGGGCTTGTTAGTTCCCCATGTGATAATAAAGCTAAGTGAAAAAAAAAAAGAAGGTTTAAAAGAATTAGTTGAAAAAAAACATTTTTTTTTTAATTACCTTTTATATGTGACTTTTTTAAAATATTTTTTTTAAGTCCCCCGCCCCCCACATACACATGCAAACATGCGTCGAGTGCGCCTACGACGATTGCATCCATTACGCCACACATGCTACATATCGCCGTGAACGTCGCAGTGAGAGCAATAATTCTAGGGTCATCAATCACTGATAACACTAAACTGATGAGCGGTAAAAGCATTTAAAGCGTCGCCTATGGCCAATTTTGGGTATGGTAGTTTTTGCGAGTTTGCAGGCGCACGCAATTTTAAAGCTGTACATGTTTGGTGTCTATTTACCCGACGTGACCCTGTCTGTCTTTTATATTTTGCCAAAAACTTGGGTAATAATAATTGTTTATTAACATAAACGTAGGGAAAACAGTTTTCGAAATTTTTCGGTATTTTCTTCATTATATAGTAAAAAATAAAAACCCCAGTGGTGATTAATTACCACCAAAAGAAAGCTCCATCTGTCCCCAAAAAAATGGTATAAAATTCATTTCAGTACAGCGTTGCATGATGGAATAAATGTCAGTCAAAGTACTGCAGCGCTGAACACTGAAAAATGGCCTGGACAGGAAGGGGGTGTAAACACCCCGGTCAGCAAGTGGTTAAAGAAAAAAACCTTCCGAATGCTATTTAAAAAGAACAAAGAGTTCTTGCTGGAGTTGGGAATAAAGTTTAACTCTGTTTACACACACTTGGGGGGGGATTTATCGAAACTGGAGCAGACAAAATCTGGAGCAGATTTGCACTGCAGCTAATCAGCATCTCTCTCTCATTTTCAAATCTTACCTGAGCAAACTGTAGAGAGATGCTAATTGGTTGCCAAGGGCAACTGCTCCAGTTTTTATGAAATTCCATCACTGTATTTTTAGGTTTATTTTAGCAAAGAGTAATAGGATGGGTAACGAGGTGGAAAGCTGAAAAAATTCACAGAACTTTATAACCAGAATATGTATACCTCAATTACACAGACTTCTGGCTCTATACCATCTTCATCTACAGGAATCAAAGCCTGCCGCATAACCCATTCCTGAATAGCATCTGTGATGTGAGGCACAACTGCAAATAACAAACAACCATTAGCCATCATTTATTTTTAATATACAAATAACTAATTCATCAAGAATGCTGTTCCAGGAATACATGAAAATTGATATAAGTGCAAGCCCTAGACAATATTATAAGGGTAATTGTGTTAGAACACTAACAAGATGGAGGCTCATTAGACCCATCAGATCTCCTACTGTATAATACATAGAATAAACAAAAAGAAAAAAGATCCAGAACTGCAAAGCTGCTGGCTATAGAAGGTAATTTGCTGGGATTTAAGAATATGTCACTCTAATACATCAATTTTGGCATACCATTTGACAGCAGCTGCTTTGTCAAACGCACAGCTTTCTTGTATCTCACCTTGCACAGTTTTCCCCAGGTAGTCTCCTCTTCTCTCCTTGTTAATAACATACTGATAAATCTTTCCAGTTGTTAGGTTGTTGTCCTTTGTTAATCTGATATCCAGGAAACGTTCATAATTGCCAAGATCTAGATCTACTTCACCTCCATCATCCAGCACAAAAACCTCACCTAAATTCAAAATAAGATTTTGAGTAAAGTATTCTACATATTACACAGCTGTGACAAGAACACAGACCAATTAGTAACAAACATTAGTAGTAGTCGTTTTCGCAGCTTTGTGTGACCAGCACAGTATGCACCACTGAAAGGCCTTATTAGGTTAGATATATTTCCATGTTGTTAGATCATTATAGCAACCAGCAAAGTTTGAAAAAGTAAACAGTGGAGAAATGTGGAATAAGGTAATCAACTAAGAAAAAGCACACACAGCAAATGTCATAGGTAGAACATTAGGGCTGCAACAAGTCGTTCCGCATCCACAAACACACCCCCCGCCTCTTTGTAGCTGCTGTCTTCCACCCTGCAACTCCCCCACCTGTATCAGCAGAGGTATTGGAGGGGACACCCAGAGAGCTGTCTGGACACAGTGAGGCACTGCTGGACTGGTCGGAGAGGCTCAGAGGCAGTGGGTATGTGCAATAGCCAGGTCTCCTATTGCAATTTGAAATAGCCAATAGCAGGCTGGCTATTGCAACCGCCCACTACAAATCAGCAGAGGACTCTCTCCTGCTATTGGCTATTTCAAATTGCAATAGCAGGCTGGCTAACACACGCACACGTTTACATTCCCTGGCTGAAGCTATTCACGCCATGTGTGCTTGAATAGCTCCTTTAGAGTGGAAAGGTGACCCTAGGGGTCTAATAGACCCCTAATGTCACCCTTAAAGAGAACCTGTCATCTCCAATATGTTATCACATGGGGGGCTTTTGAACCCCCCGCCCATGTGATAGCTATTAAGTTAACAAAACAAAAAAACAGGTAAATAAAATTAATTTAAAAATACCAAAACAAAAATGTAAGGTCCCCTACCCCCGTGAATGTGGCCATAGAAATGGAAACACAAGTCAGGTGCACCTACACACACACAAATATGAAAAATGTGCTATGCATGTCAGTTTTATTCTGAAGATTTATGTTTGTAACACTCTATTTGTGTATTTTATTCTAAATAAAAGATGGTATTTTTTTTATTGTCATACGGGTAAAGTCGGAAAAAAAAAAAAAAAATGAAATTAATCATTAGTGGCAGAAAATGTAACACATGTAGTACCGCTAGTGCAATCACAAACACAGGGAACATGGAAAATCATTCCTGAGATGTACTAAATTATTTTGAATGAAAACCCAAATTTTTGTTGTTGTCCATGTTCAAGACTGCCTCTAAGACAAGTTGCACTTGGCGTGAAAGATGAGGGGTTGTGCGAGTATATATTCTAAGATTTTTCTTTTTCATTCTTAAAATACTATTAGGCAGCGATTTCTACAGGAGAGGGCAAACAGACTTTGCACTTTACTGCAAGTCTAGCTTTAACCAGAGGCAAAGTGTGTATGTGTCCTACAGATTTGAGTACCTTGAAAAGAAAAGGAATGCCACCGACAGACATTTTTAAGATGGGTGTGTATGCAAGGTTTATAACAATTGGAATTAAACAACAAGCATCTATTTGACCTGAAGAAGTAATGAGCAGGTACATTTTGTACCTATTCTTCCCAAGTACAGGCAGTCCCCGGGTTACAGACGTCTGACTTACGGACAATCCGTACTTACGAACGGGGTCCACAGTACTCCTAAAATGTACCAGCAGCCGCCGGTACATTTAGGAGAACTGTGGCTGCAGCGGCCTTGCGTCCCTTCAAATCCCCGCTGTTCTACCCGCCTGTGCACAGACCGCTGCATTGCTCCGCTGCCTCCTTCCCCTGGTCCGTCGGCCACTCCGTTCCCCCGTCACCTCTGCCCCACCCCCCTGCCTCATCTTCATCTGCAGGCTGGGAGACATACCCAGCCTGCTATTGGATATTGTAAAATGCAATAGCAAGCTGGCTATTGCACCCACCCACTGCCTGCTGTCAATCAGCATGGAAGAACCTGATAGAGAACTTTCTCCTTCAGGCCCTTTCTCTGCTGATTAACAGCAGGCAGATGCAATAGCTAGCCTGCTATTGGCTATTGCAATTTGACAGTGTTGGCATACGAACAGCAGAACTATGGCCTCACATTAAAAAAAAAAAAAGAAGTGCTGAAAAACTTTATAAGTGCAACTGCACCAACAATCTTCTTAGTCCCTCTGCCACTGAAGTCTACCTAAAGCCACTTCTTGTAATGGTATGGCAACAATGTTGCACTACTGAATTGGGAGCCGAGTAGGCTTTTTCTGCTTGTACTACAGTGGGATAGAAAAATGTTGCTGGAGACATGGCTATCAGCATTGTCACTGTTGATTCAAAAAGCCTGTAGCTTGTCAATAAGCACCTGACCACACCTAGTTCTGCCCACTGCTTTATGGATTGCCAGCACTGCCACTGTTGCTGTGAGGTGCAAGGGGAAGCGCATAGGACACAAATAAAAGAAGGCTTGGCTCACAGCAGGGAGGGTGAAGGCAGTTATTTGTTTACATAATTAAGCTTATGCATCTTGTAGTAACTGGATCCGGGACTTTTTTTTTTTAGACAGTCATACAGCAGCCTTTAGATGTACTAATAAAATAAAAAAAAAAGCATCAACATCAATTTTCTAAATTGTATTTGTTACTACCTAGCATCTAATGATATTTGTGTACATTTGAGCTCTACTATGCAACATGGAGAACATTTAGAATGTTGCTTACTGGCATGAAAAAAAATTACATTTGCACTGTGCCTTCTGGAAGGCCATACCAACAGCTCTTACCTGTACACATCTCACCAACGTTCTTGAAAAACACTCACTGAAAACAACAACTTTCAGTAAAGACAGCTACACATATAGCTTCCATTCCATAGTTCTGAGAGTGAATAGGACTACATTTTTAATTTAAAAAAGGACATGGCGAATGCATTCAAGACACTAGTCTTTAACCCTTTCGCTGCCAAGGGCGTATGGCATACGGACCTACAAAAGTGCTTCCAGCTGGCCAGCTCAGTATGCCATACGGACCTGGCATTTACAGTTCCACTATAAGCTGATGGTCGCCTTAGCGACCATCAGCTTATAGTATAACTGTTCAGCAGACTGTCCCCTTTAAATTAATAGCTGTCATTAGCGGCTCACAAGCCGCTGATGACTGCTATTATCAAAAATACCGGGCGCCATTATTTATTAACTCAATACAGTTTTATCTTTTAGAATTTAGTCAAAAAATTATTTTTTTTTGTGCGCTGATACTGATTTTAGTGTGTTTTAACAATTGAATTGTGTATTTTTATCGGTTTAATATTAATTTGAGAAACATTTGCGCAATTATCGCAGGGCCTACAAATTTAGTATCACCATCTTTTTATTCTACCGGGCCTGCGCTTTCAGAAAATATATGGTTTGGGGGGTCTTTTACAAACGCTAGCAACGCAGCAGTTGAAAATCAAATCAATAGGAAAAAATTGCAGAAAATTCAAAAATGGCTTGGCCAGCTGATTTGAAAAATGTTCCGGAGGGCTTGGCAGCGAAAGGGTTAAAATTACACATCAGGAACACTGTTCACAATATGCATTGCAGTAATGTCCGTGTTACCACGTTAGGTACATTAGTGCAGTGAGGTGTCATTCAGAAACAGACTTTTCCGCTAAAATACAATGCGCTGTCAACAAATGATGCATGCACCATTTTCTAGCAGTGCACCACATTGACTATTAGTGCACTGCGCTGCAACACATGTCTGTCAGTAATAGTGCCTCATCACATTAACACGTGTTATGTGTTGCTACCGCAATAACCATCGTGTAAACAGGTCCTAACAGAACCTATATTAACACTCATCTCTTTTGTAGATTAACAATCATGCACACAAAAAAAAAACAACTGGTTTTCTTGCATACCGTGCTCATAGGGAGAAAAAGTTCCAGCATCAATGTTGATATATGGATCAATCTTGATAGATGTGACATGTAAGTTACTAGACTTCAGGATTGTCCCAACGCTGCTTGCAATGATTCCCTTCCCAATACCGGAGATTACACCACCTGTCACCAGGATATACTTGATGTTGCCTAAGAA
>NW_017306488.1:622510-626424 GCF_000935625.1 Nanorana parkeri
GGGAAGGGTTAATTAATAATTGTATTTTTGTTTTAATGGACAATAGCCCTGAACTATGCAACTCAGTACATTACAGATTTGTAAACAGTTATAAACAGCACCGGTGACATAACAAAACTTTACTGAAACTTGGGGGGGTGGGGGGGGGAATTATCAAAACACGAGCAGACAAAATCTGCTACAGTTCAGATAAATTCCCCTTTATGTACTTTGGTTTTTGGTACCAAGAACATGAAGCTGGTAGTTATTAAAAAAAAAATATATGAAACAAGCAATACCCCAGAGTATCCCAAACACCATGCACATCCTAACCCTTCCTAAACCTAAGTAACAGTCGCAAGTTTTACAGCAAATACAAAACTCCTATTATCTTTCACATCCATTAAGGGACACAGGAAGTCATTCAACTATGAGACCACCAAAAGCAGTCCAATCGAGGGGTGAGCAACACAGCAAGCGCCCACTAACAGACCCAATAAAGCAACAGAGAACTGGGGACTGCCTGCAGCTCAGAGACCTGCCCGAAGGCCCATGATCCTGAAGCTTGCTTCAGATGAGGCCACAATGACCACCTGGTAGAACTTGGAGAACATGTGAACAGAACTACATACTGCTACTTCAAAGTGTATACCTTTAGGAAGCAAAAATAAAAGATCAAAAACTAAACCAATATGGCTTAATAAAACTGTAAAACAACACGTCAAGGACAAGAGAGCGGCATTTATAAAATATAAGACGGAGGGGACGGCATTGGCGTTCCTTAACTACAAAGAATGTAACAAAAAATGCAAACTAGAAATCCGGGCAGCTAAAACTGAGTGCGAAAAGCATATCGCTGCAGATAGTAAAAAGAACCCCAAAAAATAACTCCATTACAAAAACTAGAGGCCACCACCTAAAATTGGTGGAAAAAAAATTCCAGCACAAGGGGCGAAGGGGGTTCTTCACAGTAAGATCAGTTAGGGTCTGGAACTCACTGCCACAGACAGTGATTTCAGCAAAGAATGTGGAATTGTTCAAGAAACTTTTGGACGATTTCTTAAGGGACCGTAATATACAGGGGTACAGGTACTCCTAGAATGAGATCCTAATAGGTTGGACTTGATGGACTAATGTCTTTATTCAACCTCAAATACTATGTAACTATGTAAGACCGGGTGGCAGCCTTGCAAATTTGGGAATGGTCATACTGGATGACAAAAAAAAAACAGGGAATCTGTCTTTATGAAAGAAGCAGTGGCTGAGAGACTAACAGCCCAAAACACACCCAGACAAAGGGACATTTCCTTTAAGCAAACTGAAGCCGGACAAAAAGGATGGAAGAACAATATCCTTGCTGTGGTGAAAGGCAGAAAGTACCTTAGGTAAGAAGTTCTGGGCTTCAACACTACCTTGTCCCTATGCAAAACCAGAAAAGGTTCCTTACAGGATGAGGATGTTAGTTCAGACACTCGTGTCCTAGAGGTGACGGCTACAAGGAATACTACCTTGTGAATGAGTAGAGAGAGGGATGTCTCTAATGGGTTGAAACAGCTGTTTCTGAAGGGCATAGAAAGACAGATTCAGATCCCATGAAGTTACAGAGTAGCAAACAAGGGAAACTACATGGGAGACTGTCTCTGAAACAAGATAAAAGCAAAATAATTTTTTTTTTTTAAAAAGGGTCTACACCCAGCTGCAAGGAGATGATTGCCCCCCTGATAAAACTGCTCATGTGGAAGCCCATGACATGAATATCCCTTCCATGTCAGGTAACAAACTTTGCGGAAAATAGTATCCTTTCCAATTTCTATATTAGCCCTTGGAGGTAGTAGCCTTCCCAGCTTTTAGCATCATAGGACTCAGATTCAGAGATGCCCCTGCCTCTCACAACCTAGAATTCAACGGCCGTGCCATTAAAGCCACAATGATAGAATTTTGCGTTGTAGAGGTCTGGAGTGAAACTAAATGGGACTGACTCAAAGGAAGCATCAGGCCTAAACCTTTCATGTAACATTGGAGAGTCAGATGACCCCTGGACTGGACGAATCTGGGTGCTGGAAAGAAGTTTATGTGGTAAAAACACTCTGGTCTGAGCCGTGTCTAGGACTAGACCCAGGTACTCCAAACAAGGAGTCGGTTTAGGCGATGATTTCTGATGGTTCAGGATCCATCCATCCAAACTACTGTAACGTTTGGTCAGTCAAAGCCATGTTGCTCCAGAGCCAGATGTTACCTAAACAGGAGGTAATCTAAGTATCCCACAATGAGGATGCCACGAGAGTGCAATAGGTTTTATACTTGGGCAGGCACCCTGAATTCTGGGCAAACAAAAGGCCAGAGGGCCTCATTCATATGAATGTGAACAGCTGTACAGCATGCACATCTGTGCAGAAGCCGGCACCCGGGAGGGACAGGTGCCTGTATATTTCTGTGAAAAGATAAGGCTGCACACAAACCTAAACATTCATATAGGTATGGATGCATGCATGCCCATGGACATCACTGACAGGACGTGGCTGCACGCAACCCGAACCTGCACAGTCTTACAGGTATGGATGAAAACCCTTGGGCGCAGACTGTCTGCATCGAAGGGTGCATATCTTTCTTGCATAACTTTAGCAAAAACCTCAGCTGATAAGGCACAGGAACTGGCCACATCTGGCAGAGCTAAAGGACTCCAATGACGGAATAGACTCTAGGAGGGCAGCAGGATTCCAAGGCTTCAGATGGTGGCACCAACAAGAAGTGCACTATAAGCAGCCTCAGAGCAGTTAGTGGACCGTGAGCTGAGGGCACCCATTACAGTGAGACTAACTCTGCCCCCCGGGGTCTAGATTTAGACATGTTGCAACCTTGTTGCAATAGGTCAACCTAAGGTTCAGGTACAAGGCAAGACCTCAAGTACTTACAAACCCAGATAGCTGGTAGCAGGTGAGGATGGTAACGGTAGGTAGGTAGGCAGGCAGCAGGAACTGACCGATGCTCCATATGGCTCTTTGCAAGCAGGAGCAGCAGCGGGGAGAGGCTTCAACTATGTTGAATGGCAGAAAAGAAACCGTGGATCACACATGCGACACCCTTCCCAGAGGATGACAGCACTCAGTCCCTCGTTATAAAGGGCGTTAACCCCTAATGAAACTGTCTGGAAAGAGAGATTTCCTACGTACTTGTGGCAGCTCCCATTGATCAGCTCAACTGGCTTACTCACACAGTGAGTTTACAGATACAGGAATTTCAGTGGCTCTGGACCTAGAAAGCTCTCTGTAGCTCTTTACCAGAACTAAGTATGGAAAGCAATTTATGTGGAACCCGTTGTCCAAAGGCCATTTCCAGGCTTTCTTGCTATATTTGAGTATTGTAGTTATAACATCTGAAGAACCACAACAAATTATTTTGGTGGTAGCTCTTTATAAAAGTCACACAGCTCTCCTTTGTGATGCCAACCTTTCCAGATATAGTTACACATTATACCATCATACGTAAAATATTATTTATAAAAGATTGCTACCACTGCATGCTATCAATATGATCAGCTCAATGTTATAGTGATGCCTGAGAGACCTAAGCGGCCTCTCATATTTTGGTCAGTTTCCTATTAAAATACATTTGGGGCCAGCATCTCTGGTCCAAGACTCTAAAGAGCTCCTCATGTCATGCTGCTGTCTCTGTACCTCTCAAAGGCTACAGCACGCACATCAGGAGGTGCTAAACCTGTGTTTATTAGAATTTATAATTTAGATGGCTGGAAAGTTTAATAACTCAGCCACCACATTTTGCTGGAATTTATATGTTCCAAAGTGTGTTGCATAGACATACATGTTTTCATTTGGGGGGGGGGGGGGGGGGTGACGCCCGCAGGCCCTCGGCTGGTGGTATTCAGCATTGCTGTATAATCATTATACCACCCAGTTACAGTCCCCCAATCCCCCCAA
>NW_017306488.1:626767-630814 GCF_000935625.1 Nanorana parkeri
CCCGGTGGCTGCATACGGGTTCACGCGTCCATAGACTTACCTTGCGTCTCCCGGCCGAAAAAAACGAACTGCGCATGCGCCTGCCCCAGGAGGCTTTGCGGCCACCCGAGCAGTTTTGGATTCTCGGACGGGAGCGCGCGGCAAAGACGGGGTAAAAGTTTAGAAACCCTTTAAGTCTGTGACATAAAAAAAAAGAACTTCTGATATTCCTCTAACTTTTCCCACTAGTATACCTATTCTGTGTCAATGACAAAAGCCAACCAGACAACAAACGGGGTATAAAGACCATCACCGGAGGAAGAAAAAAAATGCTAACGGTGGGGCTGGGGCTGCGACTGCACTGCAAGGATGAACTGTTCTTTCCTGTCTAGGGTAGCCATGTAAAAGTCTTTGACTTAGCTGGTACCGGCTCCCCTGGCAGTCCCTCAGCATCCTCACTTACAATTCACAGCTGCATAGTACACAATGACGTCAGCAGGCCTATGACTGCCAGAGCAGAAGGGGGAAACAGGCTGTAGGAGCCAGTCAGGTAAATTAAAGTCCTATACAAAGCTCCCCTTACATAAAAGATTGGTTAACCCTTGCAGTGCAGAGCTAACTGATATAGTTAGGCTTTAAACCTGGAAATTAAAAATTGGATTGAAAAGTAATTAACATGTTAAGAGGTATGACATTTTAGTCTGTGGGTTTGCAAATACTTTAAAAAAATAAAAGTCAGCTGACACTGAACAGTGATCTACCTTTATAGACCTGGCAGCCTTGGAAACAGCTTCAAACTATTAAAAGCCATGATAAATAATACAAATATGTATATTCTTGTAAGAGTTTCAGTGATTTTGTTACTACCATTAGTTATGACAATTCTTTGTGTACATATACATTGTGGGTGAAATACTACACTGTGTAGTATTGCGACCAGTAGGTTACAAAGGAATACTTATGAGCTTTTAATAATAAGACCCCCACTAGGGTCACACTCACCAGATGAGCAGCAGCGAGCCGGTGTCTACTTCACAGGGATGCTGAACCTCACCGGTCCCACGTGCTGTGGAAGACTGAAAACCAGCGAGAACACAGCACAAGCATAGAGCGCCCCCTCGCCTCACATCCGGGCATGTGCAGGCACTGAGCTTAGCACGACCCGAGCGCCTGTCACCCGGAGAGGAAGACAATGCGCGGGGAAATGCGTGAGCAGCAGGCGACTGAAGTAATATACATATAACACCCAATCACTGTAACACAGCTACATTGTCTGTGCAATACTATTTTCTTAACCGCCCTTGACACGCTGACAAGAGCACGGCACCCCATGTTTTACACTGCGCGCGAAGCACGGCAGTCACGTGCTGACGCCGTTTCTCGGACTTGTCAGAAGGGAGGCTGTCGCACAAGTTTCACGTCACCTGGGCGCCGCACGTGTTGAACAGCTGCTTAAAGGAGTCGCGCGCGGAGAAGAGCTAAGCTGGTGAGAAGTGCGTGCTGAGGTGAGTGTATGAATGGAGTTTATGCACAGTTAGGAAACTGCTTTCCCAGGAGTAAAGCCTCAAGTATGACTGAGGGGAAGTTGGGGAGTGGTGGTGGAGGACACCGGCATGTGCTGTAGGACATTGCTGCTCTGCCAATATTCTCTTTTTGCACGAAGAAGGCTCCCCCCCCCTTTTACACCATCTGCCTAAACGTTGTTTAAAAGCGGAACTCTTGGTTATTTTACAATTGGGTGTTTATTGAACTAATTCGGGTGTAGTGTCAATTGTTTGTGCTTTACAGCGGTGTCTATAGGATCCCATTCTGTATTCCCCAGCGGGCGGGGAGGAATGGGCCTCCTAGATACAGCTGCTGCAAAGGCCAGTTTCTTGACTCAGTTGTGATGTGCAAGGTTTGGCCTTATGACAGGCATGTTTTACAAAGGTCACATCTATGTGGAACTCCTGGCAAGCGCATAAAAATAAATCTACAGATCAAAATGGAGCTGAATGCAAAGCGTGAAGACTTTCTGTGGTAGTACAAATGTCTACATATCTTAATTGTGCCTAAGCATTATCTTGCAAAATATACCCTTTCTCTGGACTTCCTCCTGCGAAATAGCAGAGTAATTCCTGGTATATGGGGGTGTCTAGGCACCCCCTATACCTACAGTCTCGTAGCTTTGTAGCTACAGTGTGAGATTGAAGGCACTGCTGTCTCTGGCTGATCGTATCATAACATTTCGACTGTGATTTGGTAATGTCACTACTGTGCTGTCCCATAACTCCCAATTTGAGAACTTGAAAAAGAGGGACGGGAACCTGCGGCACTTGTAGCATGGTTAAATGCCCCTGAATATCAGATGCGGCCTGGCAGTATGTGCTTAGATCATTGCCCGCTGCAGGACACAGGCTGGATTTTGTTTAAATCCCAGGACAGCCCTGCTGAAAACGGGATGGTAGAGAGGTATGCTGCTCACTCTTCTTGCTGGATGCTTGGACGTGAAGAAGCTAAGCCCTGCCTCTACCAAGATGGTTGCCTCCACACAGACACTGCAGAAGAAGGCATTGTAATCCGGAAGCTTGAAAGATAAGCTACAGGAGGTCACAGGTAGTACTGGTGACTTGTCCTTTGCTCTCTGCCTGCTTAGGAGGCCAGTGCACCTGCTGAATGCCTAAACCAGCCCTCATTTTACAGCGGAGATCAAAGACAAAACTGAATGAGACAGTTTAAATGGCTCTAGCATGTGAGGTCACTGCAATGGCTAATTGTAGTGACCACATGTGTGAACTTAACTAGTACTATGCAGCCAGCCCTCCTCTTTCCACTCGGATCATGACAGAGGAGAGTTGTGCTGCCAATCCTGTCACTGGTACATTGCATAACTGTAATAACGAGTCACCAGTGAATGCATTCTAAATTATACATCAGATGCTAGAGCAGGGGTAGCCAAACTCTGGCCCTCCAGCTGTGGTGGAACTACAAATCCCATGAGGCATTGCAAGATTCTCACAGACTTGACTCCCGGAGAGAGATGCATCATGAGATTTGTAGTTTCACCACAGCTGGAGGGCTGGAGTTTGGCTACCCCTGTGCTAGAGAATGCATAGTATTATGGTGGTAACCAGCCATCAGATCCAGATTTAACCCTGTGCCTGCTCGGAATTTACCAAAAACACATGCAGCCATCATCCGTTTTGTCTTTACTTCTCAGTCGTTATCTGGCCTGTGTGACAATCATTTAAAGGGGTTCTAAAGCCTCCCCTTTTTTTGCCTATATCTACTGCTAACAAGCAGTAGATGTAGGCAAAAAAAAAAAAAACGCTTAAACAGCGTTTTTAGACCTTATTATCGCGGCGAGAGTCCGGAACTGTTCGTGCGGCCGCAAAGGATCTTGGGGCGGGCGCATGCACAGTTCGGATTCTCGGCCGGGAGATGAGCAGAGACGCAAGGTAAGCCTATGGACGCGAGCACCCGCTGCAGAGTGGAGTCAGCGCTGGATCGGAGAGCCAACGCACCGCTGGAGGGACAGATGAAAACATGGGGAAAGAAGAGGAAGATCGGATTAAGAGACATCTTTTAAGGTAAGTGCTAACATTAACATGGGGGGAAGGGAAAAGAATTATCCTTTAATGTCACTTTAATTTGGTCATGTTGCGGTCAACTGTGTGTAGTGTAGTTTTTCCAGACTTGATTGCCTGGCAAGATTAATTTTTTCAGCGTTTGGCTTAATCGCCTGGCAAGTATAATTTTTCCATCCCAGCCTTGATCTGGTGATTGTCAACTTTTTTTTTTTTCTAATGCGCGAATGTCCAAAATAACATGGTGTCCATGACACATGAGAATAGCTTGGATTTTGATCCTAACTGAACCAGCAGAAAACCGTGGCTCTAGCATACACCTGCTTCTGAAGATGAAGCGGTCCCTGAATAAACAGCCAGATGTATTGAACTACCTAGCACAAGCAGTGTGGTTTATCCAAGAAAGATGCCTGAAGCAGACACCATTAGTGTGTTGTAGTAGACAAACACTTTCCCAAAGAGCCCGTGTTCCTGCTGCTTCTGAAAATCCATTGTGTGTAAA
>NW_017306488.1:632248-648534 GCF_000935625.1 Nanorana parkeri
GGGGGGGGAAATCACATGCATGTGTGTTACTATGGAAAGGAGACACTTTGGCCAAGCTCTCTGGACACAATAGCAACTGGCTTGTAGAAATCCATCACAGTTCATCTACTTCCCATCCAAGAAGGCTTAGCCAAGGAGCAGAAAAGCCTACAAAAATCGGGTTAACAGTCTCTTATCTTTGTGGGTACCTTTAGAGTCCATAAATAGCTATAAGCGTCAGCACATAAGAACCATACGTTGCAGGCCAAGAACAATTACAAAATCTTAAAAGGAATCCTATGGTGAGACCTCTTGCTGTAAATATGCCGGCTGCCATGGTGATCGTCTCACTTCAGTACTTTAAAGTGACATAAAGTAAAAAAAAAATGTTTCCCTCCCCCCAGTGTTAATGTCAGCACTTACCTTAAATTATGTCTCTTAATCCGATTTTCTTTCCTGTCCTTTTCAGCCTTCTCTCCAGCGCTGCGGCGGGTGTCCGATCCAGCGCTGACTTCTCTGTCCTTGCTGGCAGTTCCGATCCCACGGTGTCTGCATACGGGTGCACGCGTCCATAGACTTACCTTGCGTCTCCCGGCCGAAAAAAACGAACTGCGCATGCGCCTGCCCCAGGAGGCTTTGCGGCCACCCGAGCAGTTTTGGATTCTCGGACGGGAGCGCGCGGCAAAGACGGGGTAAAAGTTTAGAAACCCTTTAAGTCTGTGACATAAAAAAAAAGAACTTCTGATATTCCTCTAACTTTTCCCACTAGTATACCTATTCTGTGTCAATGACAAAAGCCAACCAGACAACAAACGGGGTATAAAGACCATCACCGGAGGAAGAAAAAAAATGCTAACGGTGGGGCTGGGGCTGCGACTGCACTGCAAGGATGAACTGTTCTTTCCTGTCTAGGGTAGCCATGTAAAAGTCTTTGACTTAGCTGGTACCGGCTCCCCTGGCAGTCCCTCAGCATCCTCACTTACAATTCACAGCTGCATAGTACACAATGACGTCAGCAGGCCTATGACTGCCAGAGCAGAAGGGGGAAACAGGCTGTAGGAGCCAGTCAGGTAAATTAAAGTCCTATACAAAGCTCCCCTTACATAAAAGATTGGTTAACCCTTGCAGTGCAGAGCTAACTGATATAGTTAGGCTTTAAACCTGGAAATTAAAAATTGGATTGAAAAGTAATTAACATGTTAAGAGGTATGACATTTTAGTCTGTGGGTTTGCAAATACTTTAAAAAAATAAAAGTCAGCTGACACTGAACAGTGATCTACCTTTATAGACCTGGCAGCCTTGGAAACAGCTTCAAACTATTAAAAGCCATGATAAATAATACAAATATGTATATTCTTGTAAGAGTTTCAGTGATTTTGTTACTACCATTAGTTATGACAATTCTTTGTGTACATATACATTGTGGGTGAAATACTACACTGTGTAGTATTGCGACCAGTAGGTTACAAAGGAATACTTATGAGCTTTTAATAATAAGACCCCCACTAGGGTCACACTCACCAGATGAGCAGCAGCGAGCCGGTGTCTACTTCACAGGGATGCTGAACCTCACCGGTCCCACGTGCTGTGGAAGACTGAAAACCAGCGAGAACACAGCACAAGCATAGAGCGCCCCCTCGCCTCACATCCGGGCATGTGCAGGCACTGAGCTTAGCACGACCCGAGCGCCTGTCACCCGGAGAGGAAGACAATGCGCGGGGAAATGCGTGAGCAGCAGGCGACTGAAGTAATATACATATAACACCCAATCACTGTAACACAGCTACATTGTCTGTGCAATACTATTTTCTTAACCGCCCTTGACACGCTGACAAGAGCACGGCACCCCATGTTTTACACTGCGCGCGAAGCACGGCAGTCACGTGCTGACGCCGTTTCTCGGACTTGTCAGAAGGGAGGCTGTCGCACAAGTTTCACGTCACCTGGGCGCCGCACGTGTTGAACAGCTGCTTAAAGGAGTCGCGCGCGGAGAAGAGCTAAGCTGGTGAGAAGTGCGTGCTGAGGTGAGTGTATGAATGGAGTTTATGCACAGTTAGGAAACTGCTTTCCCAGGAGTAAAGCCTCAAGTATGACTGAGGGGAAGTTGGGGAGTGGTGGTGGAGGACACCGGCATGTGCTGTAGGACATTGCTGCTCTGCCAATATTCTCTTTTTGCACGAAGAAGGCTCCCCCCCCCTTTTACACCATCTGCCTAAACGTTGTTTAAAAGCGGAACTCTTGGTTATTTTACAATTGGGTGTTTATTGAACTAATTCGGGTGTAGTGTCAATTGTTTGTGCTTTACAGCGGTGTCTATAGGATCCCATTCTGTATTCCCCAGCGGGCGGGGAGGAATGGGCCTCCTAGATACAGCTGCTGCAAAGGCCAGTTTCTTGACTCAGTTGTGATGTGCAAGGTTTGGCCTTATGACAGGCATGTTTTACAAAGGTCACATCTATGTGGAACTCCTGGCAAGCGCATAAAAATAAATCTACAGATCAAAATGGAGCTGAATGCAAAGCGTGAAGACTTTCTGTGGTAGTACAAATGTCTACATATCTTAATTGTGCCTAAGCATTATCTTGCAAAATATACCCTTTCTCTGGACTTCCTCCTGCGAAATAGCAGAGTAATTCCTGGTATATGGGGGTGTCTAGGCACCCCCTATACCTACAGTCTCGTAGCTTTGTAGCTACAGTGTGAGATTGAAGGCACTGCTGTCTCTGGCTGATCGTATCATAACATTTCGACTGTGATTTGGTAATGTCACTACTGTGCTGTCCCATAACTCCCAATTTGAGAACTTGAAAAAGAGGGACGGGAACCTGCGGCACTTGTAGCATGGTTAAATGCCCCTGAATATCAGATGCGGCCTGGCAGTATGTGCTTAGATCATTGCCCGCTGCAGGACACAGGCTGGATTTTGTTTAAATCCCAGGACAGCCCTGCTGAAAACGGGATGGTAGAGAGGTATGCTGCTCACTCTTCTTGCTGGATGCTTGGACGTGAAGAAGCTAAGCCCTGCCTCTACCAAGATGGTTGCCTCCACACAGACACTGCAGAAGAAGGCATTGTAATCCGGAAGCTTGAAAGATAAGCTACAGGAGGTCACAGGTAGTACTGGTGACTTGTCCTTTGCTCTCTGCCTGCTTAGGAGGCCAGTGCACCTGCTGAATGCCTAAACCAGCCCTCATTTTACAGCGGAGATCAAAGACAAAACTGAATGAGACAGTTTAAATGGCTCTAGCATGTGAGGTCACTGCAATGGCTAATTGTAGTGACCACATGTGTGAACTTAACTAGTACTATGCAGCCAGCCCTCCTCTTTCCACTCGGATCATGACAGAGGAGAGTTGTGCTGCCAATCCTGTCACTGGTACATTGCATAACTGTAATAACGAGTCACCAGTGAATGCATTCTAAATTATACATCAGATGCTAGAGCAGGGGTAGCCAAACTCTGGCCCTCCAGCTGTGGTGGAACTACAAATCCCATGAGGCATTGCAAGATTCTCACAGACTTGACTCCCGGAGAGAGATGCATCATGAGATTTGTAGTTTCACCACAGCTGGAGGGCTGGAGTTTGGCTACCCCTGTGCTAGAGAATGCATAGTATTATGGTGGTAACCAGCCATCAGATCCAGATTTAACCCTGTGCCTGCTCGGAATTTACCAAAAACACATGCAGCCATCATCCGTTTTGTCTTTACTTCTCAGTCGTTATCTGGCCTGTGTGACAATCATTTAAAGGGGTTCTAAAGCCTCCCCTTTTTTTGCCTATATCTACTGCTAACAAGCAGTAGATGTAGGCAAAAAAAAAAAAAACGCTTAAACAGCGTTTTTAGACCTTATTATCGCGGCGAGAGTCCGGAACTGTTCGTGCGGCCGCAAAGGATCTTGGGGCGGGCGCATGCACAGTTCGGATTCTCGGCCGGGAGATGAGCAGAGACGCAAGGTAAGCCTATGGACGCGAGCACCCGCTGCAGAGTGGAGTCAGCGCTGGATCGGAGAGCCAACGCACCGCTGGAGGGACAGATGAAAACATGGGGAAAGAAGAGGAAGATCGGATTAAGAGACATCTTTTAAGGTAAGTGCTAACATTAACATGGGGGGAAGGGAAAAGAATTATCCTTTAATGTCACTTTAATTTGGTCATGTTGCGGTCAACTGTGTGTAGTGTAGTTTTTCCAGACTTGATTGCCTGGCAAGATTAATTTTTTCAGCGTTTGGCTTAATCGCCTGGCAAGTATAATTTTTCCATCCCAGCCTTGATCTGGTGATTGTCAACTTTTTTTTTTTTCTAATGCGCGAATGTCCAAAATAACATGGTGTCCATGACACATGAGAATAGCTTGGATTTTGATCCTAACTGAACCAGCAGAAAACCGTGGCTCTAGCATACACCTGCTTCTGAAGATGAAGCGGTCCCTGAATAAACAGCCAGATGTATTGAACTACCTAGCACAAGCAGTGTGGTTTATCCAAGAAAGATGCCTGAAGCAGACACCATTAGTGTGTTGTAGTAGACAAACACTTTCCCAAAGAGCCCGTGTTCCTGCTGCTTCTGAAAATCCAGTGTATGTAAACCCCCCCCCCCTACATTTTGAAGCACCAGTCATC
The DNA here is from genome assembly GCF_000935625.1 of Nanorana parkeri. NCBI lineage: Eukaryota > Metazoa > Chordata > Amphibia > Anura > Dicroglossidae > Nanorana > Nanorana parkeri. The sequence goes on from NW_017306488.1 coordinate 636,850, forward strand.
CACCTTGTTTACAGCCCAACCTGGCAATTCTTTATTTTTTTTTCCATCAAGTTTTCACTGATGAGCTTTTAAATTGTATGTCCACCTTTGCAGTCAAGTTTGAGAACCCCATCTATATGTTCATTCCCATTCACACCGCATACCTAAAAACATTTTCTACCTTTTTTGTTTTTGGAGGAATAGTTGCTCAGGTTAAACGTGTCATTTTTAGTTTACAAAGGTAAAGATGGCCAGTTGGAGCTGCCTGAATGTCCATATTACCTTGGTATCAACAGAAGGATAGTGTGGGACCTGATTCAGGGAAATCACCCCATCCTTGATAATTTTTACTCAAGCATTCCATTTTTTAGAAACCTTTTTCTGAAAACAGTACTATGGCTTGTGGCCATATATTATGGCCTCTGTAAAAACTATAATTACATTTTTTTAAATGCATTTAAAAGATAACTGGGGTAACCTTTTTATCCTATAGTTCTGTTTAGGGTCACAGGAGTACATACAGGTGAAACTCTAATAATTAGAATATCGTGCAAAGTTCATTTATTTCACTAATGCAACTTAAAAGGTGAAACTAATATATGAGATAGACTCATTACATGCAAAGCAAGATAATTCAAGCCGTGATTTGTCATAATTGTGATGATTATGGCTTACAGCTCATGAAAACCCCAAATCCACAACCTCAAAAAAGTAGATTATTACATGCAATCAATAAAACAAGGATTGTACATAGAACAATATCGGACCTCTGAAAAGTACAAGCATGCATATGTACTCAGTACTTGGTTTGGGCCCCTTTTGCAGAACTTACTGCAATTACTTTTGCACGTTATTCTAATTATTCGAGTTTCACCTGTATATTAACCTTCTCCAATGACCAAATAGCCCGCTATATACTGAGAGCGCTGCAGCTGGTATGGATTCTGACAATACTGGTGAGATCTACCCAGTTGGCTGATGGACAGTGGTTCTGCCTATCTAGAAGCAGAGCCAGTTGTGCCCTCCCTCATCCGTTCGTCCAGTCAGCGCTGGAGGATGGGGGGGGGGGGGGGGAGAATCCCTGCGGGGAGTAGTGACTGGTCACTCACCTCATAGATCTCCTTTTAAGTATCATAACTATTAACAAAATGTCTATGTATCGCTCAGTTGTAAATCCTCAAATCATCTCTGAATTCATGCTGACACAGTCCTTCCTTCTGGAGGGTGGCTACTTGTTCCCCATACAATCTCCATACAAATAAGTAAACTAAACGTGAGATTGTAGTCCATCACAGGAGCAAGGTTTTTGTTTTTGTTTTTTCTTTTATGGTCAGTCAAACTATCACAGCAATTAAACTGAAAAAAGGCTAAGTAACATAAGGATATATGCAGGCTAGTACCCCAGTGGTTTAAATGTTTGTTTACTTGCCAAAGTATTTGTAATTTGAGGCACCCGTTCACATGTCGGAGACTCTACAGCCGGGACACCGATTTTGTTTTATCTTTCCACCCCTGCTTTATGGTCTCTATCTCTGTGATGAATTGTTGTAAATAAAGTTATTTTTCTAATTGCCAAAGTTTGGAAGTTCGATAAACTTTATGGATATTTGTGTCCCCCCAATATACATGGCCCCATCCTGCCCCGATCATCGCAAGGTTCAATTAGCGGTAGTTAAAAAAAACAAAACACATGGACAAATTGCATTAATCGGTCACATGTATTTTCGTTTGCGCATGAGCAGTGTTAATCGTACAAATTTTGACGTACGGAAACGCCACCAACCTTGCATAAAATCGTGGTTGTACAATTTGCAGTTGTACTCTGCCCATCAACATTACGAATATTGGACTAAAACACGATCACAAATGAAAATCGGCCGATAATAGTGAGGTGTATGGGCAGCTTTTAGATTTTCCAGGATTTTAAGAAAAATAAAATATATACATATCTCACTGGATTTTGGTATTTAAACAAATTTGAAAATGACCAAGGCTCAAATAGAAACATGCAAATGTCATACGAAATAGATAATGATGTCTAAGTAGCCTATGAATGACAATACTGTACATCCTCAATTTGTACAGTGGCAGAAGTCTATGGGCATCCATGGTAACTCTTCTCTTTATTACCATCAGAAATATTATCTGTAACAGGCTGCAATGCGTGGAAAGAAACCTTTGAAGAGAAGCGTTCCTGCTGAAGAGAGCAATGGTACACCTGAGGTTAAGAAGTCTAAATGTAAGTATGAGATCTGTGAGCAATATGTTTGTGTATGTGTGTTCATTCATAAAAGCAATAAAATGTTGAAAGCTTGCAGTCCAGTACAGCCATAATTCTGTAGCGTGTTCTTCCTTTCCTTGTGTGAAAGTAATTTTGGTTGGCCAGCCCTTGGGCTGTTATTAGAGTTGACATTTACAATGCTTAGTTCACACTTGTGTTCTATAAAACTGTGAGCCAGCTTTGATTCATATCTTTAAATCTTGCGCATGGCAACTTGTTTACTGCAAACTAACCTGGCTTTTTTTTTTAATGCTTTTGGTCAGCACATTATGAAAATGGTGTGCTGGATACATTGTTTTTTGGTGTTGCAATTAGTTAGGATGCAGCTCTCCTATGTTTGGCTACCCTAACTCTGCTGTTAGGCCTTATTCACACACAACGCAAGAGCAAAATTGTTTATTGCCTATATACGCGTACGTATGTGTGCACTATTTGCAATCCCACAATGCATCATTCGTAATAGAAATGTTAATGAACTGTACGTGCGTATATGCACGTAATTACGCAGAAATACGCTGCCCGGGCGCATCTCGGTTCCATTCGGTTTTTGTGCATTTTTAGCTACGCAAATATACGGCTCCATACGCAGCTATGTGTATCGAGCGATTTATTTGCATATAGTACTATACGCATGTGAATGAGGCCTTAGCCTTGCTCGATATTATACAAATAAAACAAATTCTTGAAAAAATTTACGGCTCCAAATTGCTATAATGGTCTTGTGTTAACTGATGATTCCTCCAGATTTATTTTTATTACACGCATAGTGTAGAAACCTAAATTTAACTTGATATCTACAAGGTATGAGGAATGCATAGGCAATGGGGCTGACCAGAATTTAGCTACCCATTGGTGCTGATTCAGGAAGTGCCAGGTTGTTGAGATTTAGTAGTGGAAACAGAATTGTGTAGGATCTGCTATATCAAACTTGTGTGAAAGGTAGATGTTCATAAAACGATGGCAAAAAAGTGTTAGACTAGATAGACCAGCATAGATATAATCTTCCCTAAGCCTAAGGTGTGTATTTGCAGTGATAGCTGGCATTGCACCCGATTCTGAAAGACCGCTCCGGGTGTTGGTGTATGCTTTGTAGATATTGAGGGGAATTCATAATTGCAACCAGTCAGCATCTGTTTCTTTCAAAGGTTGAGTTGAACAAACTAAAGAGAAGCTGACTGCTCCACACTCCAGTTTTCATGTCTTCCCCCCCCCCCAAAAAAAAGTCATGCTGAGGCACGTATTTTTAAAGTTGACCTTTACCCCCTTAGACTAAAAATCACATCAGCATACAGCTCCGCTTGAAATCATCTTGCATTTATTAGCTAAACAAACATATTTTTATTTTACTTACAATTTCTTTTTCCGCTCTCCAAGCATTGCAACCTGGGAAGGTTACATCAGCAGAGCAATGCTGGGAAATCTCATTTGTGATCTCAGGGAAAGGCATTTTGCTCCCCTGAGATGATGTGCATGGTTACATGTGCCAGAGTTCTAGGAAGTAAAGGGAAATCTAGTAACCTGCCCTTTGTTATAATGGCCACTGCCAAAAGACTGGGGAAGAAAAATAAAATGAGGTATGCAAAAAATAAAAACCTGGCAAAGTATGCGTTTGTAGCTTGTCATTACTAAACCCTTCCAAAGGTGTCCTTGTTTGCTTATTAAAGAGGAACTTTACCCATATCTTCAAAATAACAAGGTTGCTAAGTAGATGGAATCATTTTGCACTGTTCAACCTTGCTGTATTTAAAGCATGTACCATGGCTTAGCTAAGCAAGGTTGAAATGTTAAGTCTGTCAATATTACAATAGATTGAGTTTTAAAAGTAGTGTACTGCTAGCTGGTGATGCAGACCGCATATTAAAGGTCTATGTAAACCTTAGATATAGCTGACCTGCAAAGGTTCACTGTTTCCTTTGGTAACTGTTTAGTGAGTATCTGTCTACCTTTCCATTTGTCTGGCTTCTGTTTTTGTGGGGGTTTTTTTTATATTGGTTCTTCATGCTGGACACTATAAGGCTGGGTTCACACCAGGCGCATCGAATATGCGCGTTTCGTGCCGCGATTCGCAGTTAAACACCCACGTGACAAGCGCGTGTTTCCGAGGGCTACCTGGCTGTATCCCAATGGATACGCGCTGCAAATACGCCCCAAAGAAGCTCCTGTACTTCTTTGAGCGTAGGGCATTTTGCAGCGCGTTCCTACACGCTGTAAAATGCCCAGGTGGGAACCATGCCAATAGGCAATCATTGGTTTTCACATGTTGAGCGTTTTACAGAGCGTAGGAACGCGCTGCAAAACGCCCAGGTGTGAACCAGGCCTAACCTAGACATCTTAATTGTTTACATGCACAATAGGGGATTCTGTAATACCCATGCCTTTTTGGAGCACATTTGCCAGAAATTCCTAATTGGCTTAAAGTTTTCTCTGCTCATGTGTTGTGTGTGTGAAAAATGTCATCTTATGCCAGGGCTGGACAAAGCCTAGACGCCAGGTAGCCAATACTCCTTAACACCTTCCCGACTAATAATGGAATTATTCTTTCAATTTTTCAATTGGTAAAAGACCGATGATGAATGAGCGCTGATCTGTTTTTCTTTTTTGTTTTGTTTTTTTAATTAAAGTAAAATATATGCATATGTCACATCAAATTAAAGCCCATTTTGTCCTTTAAAAACGGTATATAATATGTGTAGGTGCAATGAATGAGGAAGATGGAAATTGGTTAAACAAACACATGGCAAAATTGCTTTGCTCCCCAGGAACGAAAACATTTTCTGAAGCTGTCACTAAAGGGTTAATTGCAGCTGACACCTACATTTTAAGGGGTTTTTGTTTTGGTGTGGGGTGTTTTTTTGTTTTTTTTGTGAAACTGCCTGCCAGAATCAAACAAACTGGATTGGCCAGACTGGCTCCCGAATTCCAAATACATTTTTCTATCCGTCTTATGCAGTTTTTGAGGCATTCATCATTCAGATTAAGGAGAAAAACACACTGGTAGATCTGTATAGATATGTTGATTTTTGTTTTTGTCTTGTTTGTAATTACTATAAGGTGTAATCGAGAATATTGTGGGAATCCTCCAATAACTGACATGTTCTCTGCTCTTTGATTCCAGAACTAATGGTCATTACATTGTATTTTGCTTTTCAGTGGTCCATCATGACTCCCACCATACTGTTGGTGGTTTGGTGCTTACCCTTGGACAAGGTGATGTGGGTCAGTTGGGCCTTGGAGAAGATGTGATGGAAAGAAAGAAACCAGCACTGGTGCCACTCCCAGAACCAATAGTACAAGCTGAGGCTGGAGGAATGCACACAGTTTGTCTTGCAGTATCTGGCAGTGTGAGTTTATTCAACCCACTTTAGGAAGTTTTAATAATTATTTAACTCTTCCTAATTTACAGGTATCCACCTTTGTTATAGCTGTTTTATCTAGTCTCTCCCTCTCCTATGACTTCACAGATTTATACATTTGGCTGTAATGATGAAGGAGCACTAGGGCGGGACACATCAGAAGAGGGTTCTGAAACAGAACCCGGGAAAGTCCAATTGCCAGAAAAAGTTGTACAAGTGTCTGCGGGGGACAGCCACACTGCTGCATTGACAGAAGATGGGAGGGTATTCCTCTTTGGATCATTCAGGGTATGCAACCTCATTTTTTTTTCAGCCATTCACTTGACCCTAACATACATGTATATCCCTTTTTTCTCTAGTCACCTTCCAGGACAGCATTAGAGAGATAGGCTCCTCCAATGGTTGCCTCATATTTTATTTTCCTGTTTTCCAATAGGATAACAATGGTGTTATAGGATTGCTGGAGCCTATGAAGAAGAGTATGGTTCCTATACAAGTCCAAATAGATACTCCAGTAGTGAAAATAGCATCAGGTGAGATGGCTAAAAGGGCCCAACATTGCTTTACCTTAGTTTAAGCTTGAAATATACAAAGCCTTTACCATTTTTTACACAAGTAGTAATTGTAACCCCTTCAGGACTGAGCTTTTTTCAGTTCCTGTTTGTTATTGACACTTTTTACATTTTTTTGGCTGTGTGATTCTTCCACGGCAGTGATATACTTTCTTACTAACTGCATTAACACTAATACATTATATGTGTGTGTGTGTGTGTGTGTGTATGTATGTACATGTATTTGTTTTAGTACAGATAGGCGCAAATACTGTATGTTATATAAATATATAGCCCTAACGCCTCACTTAGTAAGAATAACAAGAATAACAAAAAAGGAAAACACCTAGAAAACCACTTTTTCCCCATTTTTCATTATTAGATTTTGAAAAATGGCACAACTAAAAAAAAAAAATGCATTAAAATAAATGTATTTGTCCTTTATTTGAAAACACCTCACATCCCTAGGATTTTGGAAATGTTTCTGTACTTTTTAGCCTAAAGCTAATAGTGGTTAGGTGGCCTACAATGTCACTGTCATTAAGTGTCACTGACTGCCACACTTGGTGACATGCATTGAACAACGCCGCCATGAGGGGGTAAAATAAAAAATTAACTTTTTTAGGGTGAAAAACAAATCTGCCGCTCAGCTACAGATTTACATTGTAAGGAGTTCATTTTTTAAAATAATAATTAGTGCTGAGAGAACTTTTCATTTTGTTAAAAAAATATATATTTTACGCTTTTTTTTTTTTTAAGTAGTCACTATGACTGCTTGACAATTTTAATAGTTTTTTTTATTATTTGGCTGCTCCAAACTTGGGAACATCCCATAATAATCTTAGGCCTGGTCCACACCTGAACGTTTTGTAGCGCGTTCAACGCTCGACGGACGCTCTACAAAACGCTCAAACATCTAAATCCCATTGTATTCAATGGGTCTGGTTCACACCTTGCCGTATTTCCGCCCGTCCGAACGCGATACAAAACGGCCTATGCCCAAAGAAGTACATGTACTTCTTTGGGGCGTTTTGGTCTCGCGTTTCCATTGGGATACAGCCAAGTAGCCCTCGGAAATGGGCGTTTGTCGCGTGTTTTTTTACCGCCAATCGCTGTAAAAACGCGCAACAAACGCGCATATTCAATACGCCTAGGTGTGAACCCAGCCTTAGTGATACTGGACCTGACATGCTGATTCTGCAGCGTGTCAGGACCAGATCTGACCAAAGGCTTTTGATCCCAGACTATCGGAAGCCGTGAAACACTGTTTCAGCATAGAAATATATTGTTACATATTCTGTGCTGAAGAATGGAACAAGCAGCCTGTACACATTGGGAAGTCCTGATCTCTATAGAGCTGTCAAAACTGAAGTAGCAGAGCAGTGTGCACACCATTCTGCTTTTTCAGCTGTCAAATACAGGGGATCTGATTTTGCGAACCGGTGTCTGGAACAGCTTAATTCTTTCATTAATGGACGCCTCAATATGGTAGCATCTATCAGTGAACAGTAACCGTTGATTCTCGGTGGTTACCGGCATTCCTGAGTCCCGAATAGCTGCTGGTGTTCAGTGTACGTGAGCATTCATTTGGGCACTTCATGATGGAGACGTACAGTGTTCGTCTCCAGTTGCGAAGGGGTTACAGTAGAACTCTGGACACCATGAAAACTGTTCAGGTCAGCAGCTAGATAGATAATGAAGCAGGGTCATGGATTAGATCCCTGGAGCATTAACCTCCTGGAAGAGGCCAGCTATGGCAGCTCCCTATATTTCCTTGACAGATTTCCGTTTTAGCAGTTCTTTCCTCCATTTGAAGTCTGTGGCGTAACAAGCCATAGCAGCCCACACGGGTTCTATGAGTACTAGGATAGGAGAGGGCCCCCATTAGGGAGGCTGTTAAGATAAAACTAAACCATTTCAGTATAGACTGGCTGAAGTCAGACCTCAGGATCATTTAATAGTCACGTTTGCTTATCTGTTTGTGTAAATGTATTGTCCTTTGAACTTCTGCTACAGACTGAAATTAACCCAGAATAGCTACTGCAGTAAAAAAAATCAATTTTCATCTCTGCTGAGTTTATAGGGCAGCTGAGTTTTATAGTTTACAAAAAGAAGCTAGAGTTTAAAAAAAGTGTATTGGGCATATACTGTAGAGTAACTGTATGCAAGTGCGTTAATAATTTTGTCGCTCTCAGGACTTCCAAATTTCTATCCACACTTCTCTGTTCGTAACGAGCTCCATGAATGCTTGTCCAATCATCAAGGTGAAGCTGCATGATATGTTTATTGATTCCATTGGTGAAGCTATACCGCCGATGGTGATCTATATACATCGGGATGTGGGGAACAGGGACAGCTGGGTCGTGTACCTGAGAGATTTACCAACCGTGGAGGACGCAAGGGCTTAGGTTTGGAGATTTGTGTGAATTTCAAATTGTTGCTGTGAATCCTGTTCTAAAGAAATGAAAATAACTTGGGGTGGGGGTGAAGGGAACGGAAGCTGCACTTCAAGTAAATTCACTGTAATGGTTTACTATAACACCAACACACTGGAACATCCACCTGGGCTCCTTCCTCTACTCGTGCTTATTTGTATGCTCCTGGTTCTTCCTATATTGATTGCATTGGAGGACAAGTTGAAAGGGAACCTTCAACTGATGTAATTTGCCCATGGGATGTTAAAGTGATAATAAAGCTTCCTTCTTTTTTTCTTTTCAAGTATTTGGTACAAGGAGGCACACCTTTTTTGTCTGAGGCTGTTGCTGTTTTTCTTTAAAGGTTTTTTTTCAATTCCTCATGTTCAAGTGGGTCCCCGCAGCGCTCTCACCCCGCCCCCTGAACAGGTGCCTCCATTGGCTAATGTGCCTCGTCCCTCCTGTCTGCCCACCAGTTCGATGGCAGAAGGAGCCCATGGCTCCTTTTGCCGTCAGTATCCTTCTCACTCCCTCAAGTTTGAGGGAACGAGGAACACTTCGGGACCCGGCGGCGGGGACAAGTGTTGCTGACAGGTAAGTGGGTGGGGTGACTGGACTGGGGGAGAAAAAGGTACAGGGCGGTATTTACCCCAATGCAGGGCATGCATTAAGGTAAAAAAAAGCCCAGACCTTAATACTACTTTAACTTTAAGCAGACCTGTGGCTTTTCTTGTTCAAAAGAAGCAACTGTACAACCGTTTTCTGTAATTTATGGCACTTTAGGGAGAAGCACAAGCTGCTCAAATTAACTCTTGGAGCAATGGTTAAGGCGCATTGCAGCGGTGCCAGAGCTCCTGAAAGCACACTTATTTGACTTGCTTCTAAGTTTGATGCTAGTGTACATTACCCTCCTCCGCAAACCCCCCCGCCTCATCTAAGCCTCCCTCCACCACAGCCTGGTGCGTTATGTCCAGACTCCTTTCCATGTTGGCTATGCTCCTCAGTGTTGCCAGTTTTTTGCTTAGATTCAGAATCTGGGCTTCCAAACAAACTCGCTCACATCTGGCGCAAATGTATTCCCCCTCGAACGCCTGTTCGAGGAACGCATACATTGCACATGATGTGCACCGGGTTTCATACCCACTCATGGAAGACATTATCCCCTTTTTTTATTTTATTTTTTTTATTCTATTTTTCTGTCAAGTAACAGCACTGGGGTTATTTTAATTTTATAGAAGTCCTTAGTTTAATTTAATTTACCCCGTGGCTAATTTAGTTTCATTTAGTTTCACTACACCCTGGGGTTAAGTTATTATGCTACAGCTCTGTGGTTTATTACTCTTTGGTCCGGTGGTTTATTACGCTAATGCTCTTGAGGGTTGGTTCCGCTACTGACCTGGGTTTTACTTTACTTCCATTATAGCCCAAGGGATATATTTAATTGCACTATGAGTCTATGGTTATTTTATTGAAACCCTTGAGTTCTTTCAATTTTTTTAAACTCTGGGATTAATTTACTTTCACCCTGGCCCTGGGGTTGTTTACGCTTAATTACACTAAGGCCCTGGGGTTGATTACGCTTAATTACACTATGGCCCTGGTGTTGCTTAATTTGCTGTCCTGGGGTTAAGTTAAATTTAAGTTACACTAAAAATACATTCAAATACCTTTTTAAAAGAGAACAATGGGGTAAGTGTTTTTTCCCCTAGTTCTCTTAAGGGTCGCGGAGAGGACATAATCTAGCGTCCTCCCATGACTCAAATCTCAGTATATCGCAAGCTACAGCTCATGGTATACTGAGACCGCTACAGCCGGGACGGATTTCGACAATGCTGTTGAGATCCACCCAGCTGCGTGAATGACAGCGGGCTCTGCCTATCTAGAAGCAAAAACCAGCTGTACCTCCCCCCCCACCGTTCCTCCAGTCAGCGCTGGAGGATCGGGGAGGGGGGAATCCCTGCAGGAAGCCGTGACTGACGGTCACTGCTCTCTGCAGGGAGTTGATCGAGAAGTGAGCAAGGGACGCTATGCATTCGCTCACTCCTCGATCTATTGAACCGCATAGTTCTCCAACTATTAACAAAAATGTATCTTATTTGTGTGTCGGCTGTAGATCCTCAGATCATCTCTGAATTGGTGCCGACACTGTCCTTCCTTCTGGAGGGTGGGTACTTTTGTTCCCCATGGTCCCTGTGTGTGTTGTAAAGTAGTCACCGCTCCAAGCTCACTCCTGTGATGGGACTACAATCTCTAAACAAATTAAAAAAAACTAAACCTGAGATTGTAGTCCATCACGGGAGCGAGCTTGGAGCAGTGGCTGCTTTACAACACACACAGGGACCTTGGGGAACAAAAGTAGCCACCCTCCAGAAGAAAGGACAGTGTCGGCACCAATTCAGAGATTAATTGAGTATCTACAGTTAAGCAATAAACAAATTAGATAGTTTTGTTAATAGGGTACATTTAAATACATTTTTAATATTTAAGTCCTGAGTTTATTGTCCCATTTTAAAAGGAACCAATCATTCAAATTTCTGCTTCATCTAAATCAGTGTGGTGCTAATAATGACTACAGAAAGTGTTTAAAGTTGATGAATTCGGCTCAAAAGGCCGCACTCTACATAATTACATATATGTGACTTGTCATACATTTAAGACACATTGATGAGATGGGTTGCATTATACATTATTATACACTATACATGTGAACAAAATAATTTCCTCATCCTTAGACTGCTTATTCGAGAACATTGTTGAGCACTATTTATATGAGTCACCTTTTACCTTTTAATTTTAGTATACTTTTACTTTATCTGCTACAGAGAGGCTGCTAGTTCCGCAGTGCATCCGCCTTAAGGTGAAAGGTTGCGGACGAGTTGAGTTCCGAGATGTTTTCTGTGGTGCTTATTTCACATTTGCGGTGTCACAGGAAGGCCATGTTTATGGATTTGGCCTCTCAAACTACCATCAGCTGGGTGAGTGGATTATTTATCTTGCCATCTGTTCTCTTTAGCTTTTAATATTCCTTTTATTTTTAAACTCTAATTCCAATGTGTTTTTGAACTACTTTTCTCCTCCCCTTTTTTTTTTTTTTTTTTTTTTTTTTT
>NW_017306488.1:648559-662015 GCF_000935625.1 Nanorana parkeri
TTTTTTTTTTTTTTTTTTTTTTGGGAGCTCATGTTTGTCATTCTTTGGAAAAAATGGATTTCTTTTCTTATGTAAAAATGGAAGTGTATATTAATGCTAAAAAAAAATTAAAAAAACAGGATCACTCTGTGACTTGTTCTGGTGGAACTCGAGTAAACTCCTGGCATCTGCAACTGAGCATGTACCAAGAATGAAGTCTGCATTTTTACAGTGGTAGCAAGTCACCATAGGTTGGGACATGCAAAGGAAGAGTTTGGGAACACAATTCCTTGACAGTTGTAATATGGGTATATTCCAATATTGTGGTTTTATTTTTCTGTTATCCTTACCCTCCATCTCACGCAGTTATGTTTTTCTGCTAAGGATGGGGGGTTTGCTGTGTATTGGTTTGGCCTCTTTGAGCTATATTTCCTCAATTACATTTTAGCATGTTTTAATTCTATTTTGTGCCAATATTTATAACTTTTGTTGATTTTGAGAGTGTGTGTTTTTTAATCTATGCATTTGTGGATGCTGAACATGCTTTCCAAAACTATTATTATTTTTTATTTTATTTTTAAAGGGTAATGTGACATGACAGTACAGTTAATATAAATGTCTAACAGAAATGGATTTTAATAAAGGTTAATTTAGGCCCCCTTGTTGTACTGCTATATGTGGGCTGTTTGGAGTGAAGTTACAATTGTTTTCATTGTATGCACTTCAGACACTTATCCTCTGTTTTGGCATGATGTAACAGCTTTCTGACACAAGTGCTATGTATGCTCTGTTCTTTTGTTTTATATGGCCCAGGCCAGAAAGGAGTAATACTGTGGCCCTTATTCTGACCACCCCTGGCCATCTTGATCATTCTCTGAACAAATTAATTTTAGGCTGTTTGTGTTGTTGCCTAATCTGTGTAGCAAAAGTGGAGTCCAGATTAACAAATCTTTCTGCAAAGAAAAAAGTAAATACCTCTCTTGCTGCCCACACTGCCAACCACCACTATGATTTTTTTTTAAAGAAAGTGCCTGCTGACGTTTCTTTACAAACCAATCCTTCTGTGATTGTTAATCTTTGTTTCCACTTTACTCGGGTTCTTCCTACTGACCCCATGTCACTACCGTGTCCTGTATTGATGTAGGGTTTGGTGGGAAGGACCACCAAGTGCAAAAGGGGACATAAGAAATTGTCACTTCCATAAATGTCAGTTTCTGGAGACACTTCAATGGCTGATTTTTTCTTTTCACATGTTCAGCTGGAGCAGCTTCTAATACAGCAGGAGAGCTAAATTACTACTTTATAGGAACATCTGCTACTGTTTTTTTTTTTGTTTTGGATAAGAGTGAAAGAGTTAGAATTTCTATCCGGTATATGTTGCTGTTTTGTATTCCTTTTGGAGAGATTTATGCTCATGGTGTCACAAGGACAGAAAGTAAGGAATTTCCCATTAACGTCTTCCAGGACAGCATCACGAGATGGAATCTCCTCCCCCACACACATCTCGGAGTGAAAATGGTTTTGTTGCTCTTTCTGCCTCTTGCAACAAAAGCATTTTATGCTGCGTGAAATGTCAGCTTTTTTTTCCATTGTGGTCTTGTCCTGGTGTCACGGAGACAGGACTTCAGGGGGACAATCTCCAATAAGGACACAGACAGCAGTAATGAGGCAGAGGGTGGGTTTTAGCTGGCATCAGGCCTTAACCTTCCTGGCGGTAACCCCGAGCCACACTCGGGATTACACTGCCGTCACTTACCTTGTCCCTTCGAGCCCCACTGTGTCCTCCGGTCGATGCCGGCATTCGTCTTCCGGGTTCCTTCCCTTGTGAGCACCCGCGTCGCAGGAGGGTGTAACCGGCGGGAAATTCAAAAGTAAAAAAAAAGAGAAAAATAACTGAGATAATCAGACCTCCAGGGAGGCTAAACCAGGAGAAAGTTTACATCTCTTCTTGTACATAGATTATGCTGTGATTATTATGTGTAATTCTTTTGCTGCAGGCACCAAGACTACCAGTGCATGCTTTGCACCCAAAAACTTGACCTCTTTCAAAAATTCTACTAAGTCCTGGGTGGCATTTTCCGGTGGACAACATCATACTGTGTGCCAAGACTCTGAAGGCAAGTGGGTGGTGTGTGGGGTTTTTTTTTTTTTGTTGTCTTAAACCTTTCTAAAACCTGTAAATATATTGAATACCTTCCATGCTTTAATTTAACACTGCTAGTATAATTTGTAGGACATGCATACAGTTTGGGGCGTGCGGAGTATGGGCGACTGGGCCTTGGAGAAAACTCTGAAGAGATGAGTGAACCTACACTGATACCCGGTCTCCCTAAAATTGCTTCTGTGGCGTGTGGAGCTTCTGTCAGTTATGCAGTATCTCGGGATGGGGAGTACTTTTTTTTTTTTTTTAAATAAATGTATAATATATTCTTTCTTCCAGTTAATTTCCCTTCAGATTGGAAACTGGAGCTGGTGCCCTCTTGTCTGTTTTTGCCTTTTAGCATGTTCAGCCCCTTTTTTAGATGTTATTCCTCAGTATGTAAACTGCATGCCTGTGTAACAGTTCCTATACAATTTTACCCTTTTTTTTTTTTTTTTGAAGGCCATGTCTTCTCCTGGGGTATGGGAACTAACCAGCAGCTTGGTACAGGTGAAGAGGATGATATTTGGAGTCCTTGCAAGATGACGGGAAAGCAGCTTGAGAACAGAGACGTGTTGTCTGTGTCCAGTGGAGGCCAACATACTGTCCTATTGGTGAAGGATCGCAGTTGACTGGCTCAGGATTTGGCAATTGGCTAAATGGGGACCGCTTCTAAGCCTCTTTTTCTCCAACCAGGCCCCCTGTGAACTTTTAATTGACCTCATATTAGCAAAATCCTCTTTGTGGGAGGCTGCCTTACCTGACATCAGCTTCTACTGTGTCTGGGCTTGTCCACATGGGAGTTTTTTTTCCTAGCCTGCATTTTTCACACTTCAGAAACACCAGTTTTCATATCTTCCTCAGACTTTGGAGAGAACGCACCAGAATGTATGCCTGTGTTTTTTTTTATCATTTTTCTTTTTAATTTTTTTGTTTTTTTTAATCCTCTAGCATGAAACATACACACCTGTTTCCATACTTTTACTAACTGTAAAACACTGTAACCACTTGTAGCGTTTTTATGAAAACTGGTAGTGTTCCAAAAAGAAAAAAATTGCTCATGTGGATATAGCTGTATTGGTATAATTTTGTATAGCTTTGCAAAGAGCTGTGATACACAGTGTCCTTCAGTCAACAGCTGCCAATCAGATTGGTTGGGTTACTGCAATTTCCACACAGCTCTTTCTCTTAGCCCATTAAGTGTCTATGTCTGATGTGACCCCAGCATCTATACCATCAATCATCTTTTTGCCCTCTGTCTCCGTTTAGAGTTACTATTTTCCCATGCATTTTTAACACTGTTTCCCCTTTCTGTGACCATGATTCATCTTTGTCATTACTACTCATTAAATCAGGTTGGAGAGCAAAATGTTTGCCCTGCTCCTATGTCTCTGGGTTTTGTTGGACATGCTAAATAGCTTTATTTTTTTAATACTCGGTGATTGTCAAAGGCATGGGTGTGTTTGACTCTAGGTTGTTTTCCTTTGCTGTTTAAAAGTATGATTCATTTGCTTGACAGAGATGCAAAACCTCTTTTTAAAAAAAACTTTGGAATAAATCTTTTTCATAAAGTGTACTGGCCTCTTCTGTTCTGTGCACAGTTGTTACTGAAAAACCTAAGGGGTAATGCTGAATACATAGATGAGCAATGACATTGGATTAAAAACCCCTAAACCCTCTGGTTATGGCTGAATGCTGGGCCATTCTGACAGGCAAAGGTTTGATGATCAGGGTAGTGTCAAAGCGTGCTGCTAAGCCCTGGTCTCACGCATTCCTACCAGGGCCAGTCTCACTAACTACCTTTTTTACCTGCAGCAGTTTGAGACTTCCTGTGTCTCTCAATGGACTATATAAGAAAAACGCATACAGTTGGGGTATCCTACAGGGGAATTTGACACTGTCAAACTGTTGGCCAGTCCAGCATAACTGCTACTCCCAGCACGCCTCCAGTTATTTGCTATTCTCGGAGTTATGGTGGCTTTTCTTCAGGTCTGATGGGGCAAAGTCGAACCATGTTTGTATTAACTTTTTATTTTTCCAATTCCCTTTCAAATTACTGACTTCATTGCTGCTTAAGCTGGTCTCTACATAACAGCTATCTGGATTTTGCCTCTCCTCAGCCTAACTTTAGAGTACCATACCTGTACTGGATGGGTAGGGCTATCCAGGAATGTGACCTTCAGGCTTGTGGCGCTTTCCTGATTTTTGTGTACTCGTTAAATGTTAGCCGTAAAAAGTGCTTTCCAGGCAAGAGCCATGGCATCGCCTCAGTGCTTGCTCTGTCTCTAAAAACACAGCGAGTAGGCCATTTGGGTTGAGCACTGGGAACTTCCTCTTTTTTGGCACTACTGAGTGCCTTAAATGTTTCTGCTTTCCATCTGTTTCAACACAGTAGGAATTAATGCTGAGGGACTGAATGCTGATGTCACCTTCATGGTCGAGTGTCTCATGCACGTAATCTTTCCTGCCAATCAGCCTTGAGGACACGCCTTCCCACTGTTTCTGCTTGGAAGAGCCACATGGAACCCTAATCCTCGATCTCTTCTTCTTCCGAGAGCAACTTTTGGCTTTCTGACCCTACACCTTCCATGCAACTGGATTCAGAAGTGCCTGAGGCCTTGGGGGTGATTTACTAACCTAAACACACACACACACACCAGGTGTGTGTGATTTTCACACAGCAAAATGTATTTATCAACCGAAAAGTCTCTAAAAGCATATTTCCACTAATGCAATATATGGAAAAATCATGCACATGATGCATATATAATGCTGCTTCACAGTTTAGACAAAAATGGTTAGCTCATGCATTTACATTCCTTGCATTCATCAACGCAAGCAACACAACATAGAGCTAATTTACCCAACATCACCTTGGAATTCATTCAGGGCTTTGCACAACACACCTGCTGGGTGTGTACACATTACAAAGGTGTTTAAATTCCACCCATAGATCATGCTGGGAGGGAACACAATGCAGAGGAGTATACACATTCGTGGTGTGTTTATAAGGTTAGTAAATCAACCCCCTTGTCTCACACCCTGAACTCTATTACGGTCTGTCTTGTCATACAACATACCTGATTCTAGACAAGGGGGGCCAGTTCCACTGTACCAGGTGCCTGGAATTTAGTCCTCTGCTAGAGTCTGCCATCTTCGGAATGTTCCCCAGCTCCGTTGAATGTGGCTGCCTCTTACTTTTATACAGGGAGGATTTCACTGCAGTCATGCAGGATTTTATGGGCCAAATAGCACTGGTGCTTATTCTAACTGCATAGGCCTCAAGTGTGCACCCACATCTTCCCCTGTAGAATCTCTATCGGTTCTTAGGGGCATCAGTTCCAGGACTCATGTGGCACAGAGTCGGATCCCGCTGGGCACTTCCTCGGATGGTGATAAGGTACAGGCAGAAAACTTGCTGAAGTCCTCTTCTGGTAATAGACATTCCTCTGTTACCGACTCACCTGCTTTGCGACCACTCGCACTTACGACGGACCGCCAATTGACCTCCGACCTTGTGCGTCAGTGCGACGTGTCGCCGGCGGAAGTGATGTCCTCCGATCTTCACCGGGTGTCCCGGTAAGTATTTTAATTGCCTGATGTACAGTACACTGTTCGGTACTGTACATCTGCAACGCTATACAGTACTGTATAGAGTTCCTCACTTAATGACAATTCGTAGAAATGGAACTCGATCGTTAAGTGAGGAATACCTGTACTGGGGGAGTAAACCGTAGCCAGCTACAGTGTTAGTACGGTTTCTTGTCAGTGAAGAGAACCGGTGTGGTGTCAGCGTGGATCCGATCCTGTCAGTTGTGCTCTGTGTAATACGGAGAGAGCAGGCTTCCCTCGGTGCGGCGGCGATTCAGAGGCTGAAAATGTGAACTCCAGTGCCTCTGTGGCATGGAGATGTGTGGTAGAGATGGGGGATACGATCGGGCAGGCAGCCTAGATGGGTGTGTAGAGACAGCGAGCAGGGGGTGTCCCCGGTTGAGAACATTTTCAGAAAACAATTATTGCAACATGGACATTTTCAAAGGCATGAACAGGAGTATGAAACCTGCAAAATAGGCATCCAAACCTGTTCAAAGTTCTGAAACATAAAGGTGACAGCTGCCTGCCCCAAATTATGTATTTCAAGGCCCTAAATGTCTTCATTCAGGCCCAGAAATTCTACAAGGAATCCACCAGGTCTGTCATAGACTCCCTCTGTCATGGAGACTTTCTGACCTCTATGGACAGGTCCAGGAAAACATCTAGATGCAGGGACCATTCCCCTGGGTACAAACACATCAAGGACATGTACCATTCTTACCAGCAATTTCTGTTTTGTTGTGGGTCCTCTGCAGTTTGTTTTTAACTGTGCCTATATTCTTCACTTCAAATATTCACCAAGGTGCTGCCCTCAGTACTAGCCTTGCTGGGTTCTCGGGGCTTTCCCATTGTGGTAAATCTAGACAACGTCCTGCTGAGGGAAGAGTTGGCACAGGTTCTGGCTCACTATGTAAGCCTTTCTAGACTTTGCAGAGATTCAGATACATCCTAAACCTTCAGGAATCGGTGTTCGTACAAGCAATGAGTTGGTTCCATTTGGGGCTAGTCCTAGACACTGCTCAAGCCAGAGTGTCTCCTCCCCAGGAGAAACCTTAAAGCCCATTTCCTCCGTTTGTAAGTGAATAGCATTTATTGTGATAATGTAGAGGCAGTAATGTATATGTGTGTACATTTTCATCACTCAAATTGCTAGCTTTCTTAATTTTTTCTATGGATTTTTTTTTAGTAGTCCTGAGTCTAAATTTTCTCCACCGGAAACTCAGCCTGACACTGGGGTCGGATTGTAGGTTTTTTTTTTTCTGATCTTAACCACTTCCACGCCGTAATACGTCTATGGATGCCGGCCCGCCCGTTTAAAATGGGCTTTCAGTGTGTTCCAGGGTGTTTGCATGTGTTTTAGATGCGTTCCAGAGCAAGTAAAATAGGGCTTGCTGCTTAGTTGTGGCTTTAGGGGACAGTGGTAAAAAAAAGAAAACTCAGAAGGTAGCTGAAAAGGTTGTATAGTATGAAGAGAGTCTGAAGTCAGCTGGAGGAAAGAGCTATGGTCTGGTGAGACCAAAACTGGTCCCTCAAACCAAACAGCTTGTTTTACAAATGCCTGACACTGCACATCATCATAAATGCACCATCCCCACCCTGATGCATGGTGGTGGCAGCATCATGGTGTGGGGATGTTTCTCTGCAGCAGGCCCTGAAAGGCTTATCATGGTAGAGGGTAAGATGATTTCAGCAAAATACAGTAAAACAATAACTCCAAACATAAAGCCAAAACTACGCAAAAACAGCTTTGAAAGTTCTGGAATAGCCAATTCAGTCCAGATGTAAATCCAATCACGAATTCGTGTCTGGAATTAAAAATGGTTGTTTGCTCACTATCCTCATGGAACCTGACAGAGCTGGAGAAGTTTTGCAATGAGGGATAAGGAAATATTGCCGTGTCCAGATGTGCAAAGTTGATTGAGACCTATCCTCAGACTCAGAGCTGTAATTGTTGCTAAAAGTGCAGTGTATGGAAATGGAACACCAGATAGTAAATAGTGGTATACACCCCTTTCCCGTGGGCACCGTGCCGGATCAAGACGCCCCTGACGACGCATTTGTGCGCCACCCAAACCACTGAAGTTTCCATAGATGCCGAGGAGTTCTCGGAGAAGTAAGAGCGGATTGTATTCTCTATCTCTGAGCGTATCCCCGGGTCCTGCAATGACTCATTTAGGCGCCACGAGGGTATACACCCCTTTCAATCGGTTTGTGTTTATTTTTTCATTGTAATTCAAATCACTTTACTTCTGCAAAGTGATTTGAATTACAATGGAAAAAAAGCATTTTAAAACAGTCTTTCTGTTGATCAGTGTAAATCCTCTGCAACTTAATGATCTATTAATAAAAGATGAACATTTCCAAGGGGATAGATATTTTTTTTTTATAGGTACTGTATCTGGTCTATTTATGTATGAAGCGATCCTGTATGAACATTGAGTTTAGCTGGGGTGAAAAGGTTTTATAACCTATTTATGCTTCCTGTTGCCTAATAGGTAGGAGACTGAATGCACTTGATAAAGTGCTCCAAAACATTGTGGTTCTCCAGTGATCATTTAACATGTTCCTGATGTAAACTTTTATGAGCTATAATAAAAATTATTATGTTATTGCGCTAAACTTCTAAATGTTATGTGAAGGTCAGGTTGACCAGACCATCACACATCTTAAGAGTTTAAAAAAACTTGTGTTTTGGTCATTCAGGGCAAAGATACTTACATCTACTTCATTAGCCCAACACTCCATTCAGCATTGCGAGCTGAGAAAATACTAAGCACTTACATGTGACCCACTGGGTCAATCAGTGCTTTCACGCACAGTGTCCATAGACTTTCCTTGACAGTGAAAGGAGTGCAACATCCAGGTAAAGGTGCCCATACACCTTACAATTTATCTGCAAATTTTCTGTGGTCAGATGTAAAAAGTGCAACAGATTGGCCCAGGTGGAGATTACTCCATCCACACAGTTAAGTGTAGATGGAGGAATCTGTTTCCCATCTGACCACAGAAAATCTGCAGGTAAATTGTAAGGTGTGTGGGCAGCTTAAGTATATGCTTCGTAGAGCTAATTTGAAGCTGAAGAGCAAAGCACAGTTTTACTTTAAAGATTATAAACTAACTTGATATGTAGGGGAAACTATCTCTCAGAGAGGCCTGTTCCATAAATGCTATTACCAGTTAGTAATGATACACTTTACTTTAACCCCTTCGTGACTGACGACGTACAGTGTACGTCGCCAGCATCGGGGCTGTTTAAACAGACTCCCGGCGACTTTTGCCGCCGGGACTCTAACGGCCCGCCTCAATGACCAGTAGGGGGTTTGGCAGGCCGGGAAGTCCGCTGTAGATGTACGTAAAACATAAACTGCCTATACCTACTGAATGTGTTGACATACAGTTTTTAATGAAATACTAATTAAAATCATACAAATGATAGAATGAAAATTTTAGTGCATGGGTAAAATACAGTTTTTCAAAGAAGGAGCATACAATACTTAAAGGGTATACCAATTAAAATGATAAAATAATGTTAGGGCATGATTAGAGATTAGTGAATCTTCACAAAGGTATTAAACTAATGCTTTAGTTAGATTGCTAAGCACTGCACTGGCAAACGTAGAGTGCATGAGGCCTAAATTGAAAAATCATCATGTTTAAATGTTTCAGTACACCACCAGAGGACAGCAAAGTTAAGCAAAAATCATGCAATCTTAGTTATGTTATGGTTTTTTTTTAATATATATGAATGTTGCATATCCTCGTTGTAAAGCAAGGTATACATAAAATAGATGTGTACAATGCATTCTGTAAATGGCGCTTCACATGTATAAATCAGTTATGAACATGTATAGGTATACACTAATATTTTGTGGTACATGGTGCCATTCATACGATTCTTCAGTTATTGTGCTTCAGAATACATTGGGCACACACGTTTCTCTGGGGCTATATGGAGTCATAATATACATACTGTAAGTCAAGTTAGTATGTTAAAGTAAAGTAAACTCTTACTGGATAACATCTGGTTGGCTAAACCATGGTGTATGCATATTTATATTGATAGCCTTTTTTTTTTATTTCTTAAATAAAATACTGTTTTCACCTTTTTAGTAGGTTTCCTGATGGTGACAACAGAGGACAATGCCCATACACTGTGTGTTGAAACAGCCACTTATAGTTTTCAGTAGAAGCTCATCTGACAGGGTGGCAACATAGATGCACAATTGACAGAATTATCACTCTAAAATAGGAGAGTGTTTAGCTTAACAATTTTCTCCTTAGCATCTTTATTGGCTCACATTTTAGAAAGTGTATGTTTAACCTTCTAAGGACCAGTAGCTTAAAGTTAACCCGTGTTCAGACTATGCACATTAAGTAATTACTTATTCTGAATGGAATGTAAAAGCATTTAAAACAAGGCAACTCATTCACCTCTTAAGCTATAGGCATTGCAGCGAAATTTGGTTTTAAAGTTTACAACAGAGGCATATAAATGTTAGCGCTTTTCCCATTACAACTGAATTTTGTCAGGCTGTCAGCCTTCTAATGTAAGCACAGCAGATGTCTACGCTGTTAGAAGTCAACTTCTTAAGGGCCCACTGACACTGCTGCGTTAGTACTTGCACATTATGCCGCACGTTAAGGTGTGTTGCATTAGGCAATTTAACGCCCCAAAAAAGGCGTTCCCAAAAGGGATTGTCTCCAAAGATCCTTCTCCTTCATCCGCTTCTCCACAGCCCCCTGGGGGACTTTGTGCCGTCTTCTTTCATCCACATGGATGCCTTCCCAGCGTCGATCTACCTCATCTGTCCGTCCACCTTGATCATACAGATGATACAGTCGTTTAGCTGATCGATCTCTTGTTTCCTGATGATTCTCTGCTGAGATGTTCTGCTGTTATGGTTTGACATTACACAAGCTTAAATTTATGAGCATTTGCCTACGTGTTGCCTATGGCATTTTTTGATCCCGATAATACTCTTCACTATATTGGAACCTCCATGCCCCATATTATGGGGCCGGTCCTTATATTCTCTTTTGTAACGGGGGGTGGAGGTGCCCACCGATACTAGTTGTGTGGCCCGGTTTGATCTAGTGCCTGGGGTTTTCCCCGCTGCCTACATCCATTTATATATCAACATTTGTTGATTTCGGATGGGTATGGACTTAACTCTTTCATCCTTTAGAGTTCTTGTCTGGTTTATTCCCTGGTGGATGCTTGGAGGGACCTCAATGCATCGGCTAGGGACTTTACTCATTTTTCAACACCCCACAATACATATGCCAGAATTGACCATATTTTTGTATTACCTACTCTACTGCCCCTGTTGATACCGGCAAAAATCAGAGATGTGGTTTGGTTGGATCATTCCATGGTGGTTCTTTCGGCTGCCGCCATGGGTGACTCTGGCAAATCGTTTTCTTGGAGGCTCAATAAATCCTTGCTCAATGGCTTGGGGGTTCCTAACCTTTGGCTGTATTATCAAGCGGCACATCTTACTCAACTTTCCACTATTTAATCACAAAAGGAAGTTCCTGATTGGGTGCTTATGGAATCTAACGGGTTCTGGATTACCCGTGGATTCGTTGACATGGATGGCCCTTAAACTTAGGCCTTTTAGTGTTGGCCCTGACGTTATCTCATTCTTTAGCTTTGTGGGACAGGTTGCAAAGGAGTTCTGCTTTAGCTTCCTCTCATGTGCCCCCAGCTCCTCTTTTTAATAACCCAGTTTTTACCCCCCGACTGCATTCGCTTGGTTTTAAATGGTGGCTTGATGAAGGCCTTTACCATATAGGACACTTTCAAGGAAGACAGACCTCTAACTCTACTGTATTGTAAAGGCAGGCTGCACTTGCCCCCAATGGAGATGTTCCGCGTCCGGCAAATTCATCATTTTTTTTTTTTATCTTCTCTTGGCTCAGAGCGGGACACCACCTTGGCTCTCACCCCTTATGAGAGGTGATTTTGGGATCCTAGTGACCCACGGGACGGGATTTCCCTGATCTACTCACTTCTCCTAGATCACCCCACAAAATTTCCTTACATGTTAGTTTGGGAGTGAGATATGTTCTTGTCCCTCCCCTTGGACCCCTGGTATCGTTGCTGCTCGAGAATTTCCCGTGGTCTGCTTAACGCTTCTGTGACCTAGGCAAACGTCAAGGTTTTTATGTGCTGGCACCTTGTCCCTTCTAGGCTGGCGATCATTTTTCTGGATGCTTCCCCGTTACGTTTTCGAGGCTGCTCAGACCCGGGTACCATGTATTACAGTTGGTAGCTCTGTCCTCGCCTTTGCCCATTCTGGAACAGAATATTTGCATTGATTTATCGAGTGACAGGGGTGCGGGTCCCTAGGGAACGGCGTTATGCACTTCTTAACCACTCTATCCCCTCGGTGATGAAAACCTCTGATAAATTGATTACTTTTATTTTTATAGCTGCTAAAATATCTATTGCCAAAGCCTGGAAGATGGCCAAGGTGTCCTACGCATATTTCAAGCGTAAACTGTCTTGGAGCGTAAACTCATGAAAAACTGGCATGCATATTGCAGGATAAACACAAACAATTTGCGGATGTCTGGGACCCATGGATGACTTATGTAGGATTGCGGGATGTTTCTTAATGTACCTTTGATTGCATTCTAGGGGGGGGGCGGCAACCTCGGAACCTTCTTTTTTCCCCCCCTTTTCTTTTTTCCTTTTTCACTTTTCTTTTCTGCACTGGTTCTTCAATCAGCTTTTTACCAACCTTTGACCTCACTATCTCTGGCTCTGATTAGTCCGCTTGGTGCTTGAGGCCTCAGTAACTTTGCCTATTATCTCGGCATATTTTTATTTTATTTTTTTTAAACAATATTGTGGAGGTTGAGGGCTGTCATTCCTGGATTATTGTTATTTGATGTTGATCGATTTTTCTACTGTTCTCTGATTTATACTTGTGTATTGCTGATTGTTACGTACTTTGTTTTCCTTAAAAAAATCAATAAAGAACTTTAAAAGTTGTTTTTTTTAAAAGGGCATGAGTAGCTGGGCACTGCCATGGGGAACATAGGGCCAAAAAAATACAATTTAGCATGGAGCAGGTCTAAAGGGCAACATTAAAAATACACAATTCCTTTAAATAACATGATTGGGGGATGCCCTAAACCTGCACTGGAAGTGGCACATCTGTACAATGTACTTCTGCTAAGGTAACATTTGAAAGAAAAAGAAAACTATTGCCGTGTGACTTTCTCTGGATGGCTTTGTTTTGTTTGTAAATAAAGCATGGGGTCCCTCTCAAAATCCACACCAAACCTTTAAGGATATGGTATGCATATTAAGTCAGTCTTTAGGGGGGGGGGGGGGGGGGTTGTAAATGCTGTAAGGCACCCCAAAATTCATATAGATGGAAAGATATTAGTAAGAAAAGCTTATTCCAATATAATCATGTGCTAGGTAAAAAAAAAAAAATACCATAAGCTTTTTTCCACATTGACATCGAGACACACAGGTAAAATGCATTAATCTGCTTTAAATAGTGTGGCACTATGATACGTATCGAGTCATGTTTAAGCAGGTGGGAATTGATGCACCACAACGCTTGTGCAGGTTTATAACTGCAAACATTCAGAATAATATTGTGCAAGCTTGCTGGAGCATTTTACACTCACCCAAAAAGCACAAATGTCATCTACAGCATCAAACTCACTTGTTGGGAGTCGTGGGGTAGAGTGCATATTTTTATTTTTAGTGGTTTTCTGTTT
>NW_017306488.1:662108-687932 GCF_000935625.1 Nanorana parkeri
TGCACTTCTACTGCAATAGATCACTTTTAAAAGGGCTTTACTACAGCTGTGAATTGCAATAGATCACTGTGACAGTGATTTGTTGCTGCAGGTTCATTTAAGCTGGACTTTCAATAGGATCTCCAAGTGCCAACTGAACTTTTACAATCTGTCTACACCGATCAGCCATAACATGGTTGCCTAAAAGCCTAAATCACCACCCTAAAATTCAGTAGGTCCCCCTTTTGCCGCAAAACAGCCCTGACCCGCCGAGGCATGGACTCCACTAGACCTCTGAAGGTATGCTGTGGTATCTGGTACCAAGCCGTCAGTAGCAGATTCTTTAAATCCTGTAAATTGCGGGGTGGGGCCTCCATGGATTGGACTTGTTTTTCCAGCACATCCAACAGATGCTCGATTTGAGATTTGGAGGCCAATTCAACACCTCAAACACATTGTATTCCTCAAACCATTCTTGAACTATTTTTGCAGTGTGGCAGGGTGCGTTATCCTGTTGAAAGAGTTCACTGCCATCAGGGAATACCATTTCCATGAAGGGGTGTACTTGGTCAGCAACAATGTTTAGGTAGGTGGTACGTGTCAAAGTGCCCTCCACATGAATGGCCAAGGTTTCACAGCAGAACATTTCCCAAAGCATCACACTGCCTCCATCGGCTTGCCTTCATCCTGGTGCCATCTGTTCACTAGATATGCGACACACACACACCTGGTCATCCACATGATGTAAAAGAAAATGTGATTCATCAGATCAGGCCACCTCCTTTAATTGCTCCATGCTCCAGTTCTGATGCTCGCATGCCCATTGTAGGTGCTTTGGTAGTGGACATAGGTCAGCATTGGTCCCCTGACTAGTCTGTGGCTACACAGGCCCATGTGCAACAAACTGATGCACTATGTGTTCAAACGCCTTTCCATTAGAACCAGCATTATTTTATTTTTTTAGCAATCTGAGCTACAGTAGCTCTTCTATTGGATTGGACTGCATGGGCCAGCCTTCGCTCCTCATGTATATCAGTGAGCCTTGTCCACCCATAACCCTGTCGCTGGTTCAGCCCGTTTCCTTCTGTGGGCCACTTTTGGTAGGTCCTGACTATTGCAGATCAGGAACACCCCACAAGTGCTGCAGTTTTGGAGTTGCTCTGACCCAGTTGTCTAGCCATCACAATGTGGCCTTTGTCAAAGTCACTCAAATCCTTATGCTTGCCCATTTTTTCTGCTTCCAACACATCAACTTCAGGGACAAAATGTTCACTTGCTGCCACCCACTTCCAGGTGCAAATATTCCTACGCTATTGACCAATGAAATGAGAATATGCAGTCAAAAATTAGACGGGATTTGTATTTTGTTCATCATATGAAAGAAAGGAGGAGTGCAGCATAGGCTTCTTTTTGTATTTACCATTGAAGAATAACTAGAATAATTTTTTTTTAGTTGCTGGATTGAATCGTGTTTCTAGTTATCTACATAATTAATGCAATCTGTACAGTAAACCACGCATTCATTTAGAGCTGTTGCAGAGAAGCACTTCAATGCTTTGGCTCCGAGAAGGTGAATGCATGGTATTGTTTAAAGGGGAGTGTTTTCTGTGTTGTTTGTGTGGAGCCCTAATATATGTCATCTAGATTGTAACAGGCTAGTAAGCTTATTTTGTTAGGTTTTAGGGCTCTCTAGTATATACTAGAGTTTTTTCAGCTGTGGAATGGTTCTTGATGAAAAATCAATGCTGGTCTGCCACATCTAATAGGCTATGCAGGAGACAGTGACTTCTTAAGCAGGTTGCTGAGACTCATGATCAGTTGAGAACGATTGCACAGACTGCAGTTGTCTATGATTACCATGAGCCCCAGCAACCCTGTAGCAGGGCACAATCATTTATATTTACAGAAAAGCCCCAAATCAACTGTGGGAGAGCAGTGCTGATTTTCAATCAGTAGAAAAATTGCAAAATTCACCTTTAACCTCTCAGGAATGCTAGAAATATTTTCATAAACCCCTAAAGCAGGGCTGGACAAATCCCAGGTGCCAAGTAGACAATGTTCCTTAAAAATGATAATTTGTGCCTAACTTCTGAGGTTCTCCTCTAGTTCTCAATGAAGCTGGTTCCTCGATTGCATGGATTCACTTCTGGATTCCATATCAATTGGTCCACTTCTATCCTAAGAGTAAAACTGGCTCTTCTTTAAAGTCCATTGAAGAAAATCTGCAGGGAGTATGGAGGCTGCCATTGCTAAACACTTCTCTAAAAAATACTAGTTGCTTGGCTGTTATGGCAACCCAGTGGCTTTAGTAAGTCACTGATCCTGGACGAGTATGCAAATTAGAAGTTCTGCCAGAAGGTTATCAACACAGAAATCTTATAACTGGTGAAGATAACTTCAATGGTCAGTGAGTTTCACTGTAACACATTCATTAATAGACCCAGTAACATACTACCCCTTATATTGTCTCCTGCACAGTTCCACATAGGAACAGCAATCTATGACATTTCAGCCACAATATGTTTGCATTGCCATATTTGTAGGTGTGGCTTTCTGAAATCAGACTGTCAGTCTTTTTTAAGTGGGGGTGCAATCTGGCTTAGTCAGGGGTGCTGTTAAATTTTCACACAGCATGATGTGTTTCTATGGTGCAGGCGGACCGGCAGCCTGTTACAATGAAAACGCATGATGTTAATCCAGGGCAGGTGGCATCCAGGTCCACCCCCCACATTCATAAGAGCATGCAATTATGCCTCTGTCCAGACCTGCTCCACCCCCTGCCTTCTGCCATGCTGCATCAGCCATGCTATGGTGAAGATTATACGGTAGGATTGTGGGGTTTTTGATGTGAAATGGGGCTCTTGATATGAAGACGGGACTCTGATGCTAAAGGTGGTGACTAATGAGAAAGGGAGGGTTTCTGAAGTGAAGGTCGGCTCCTGATATGAAGGGGGATGGCTTTTGATGTAAAGAGGTGCTCCTGTTGTGCAGGCGGGTTTCTGGTGCGAAAGGGGGGACACTGATGTTGATTTATTTTTTTGTGTGTGGGGTCCCCCCTAAAATCTATACAACACCAGACCCCTATCTCCGATAAGGGTCTGTTATGGATTTTTAGGGGACCACATGTCTTTTTTTTTAATTTACATTTTACTTGGTGTGGGTGCTGTGACTGAAAAACGATTGAGAAACACTGGACTAAGCAAGCAAATCTGAGGAATGGACACTTCATTTTAATGTGTAAATCATTTGTATGTCATATAAGTGAAATATGTGCAGATATGTCAGGGGCCCAGTCGTTTAAGTGCCAGGATAAATGAGGTCCCTATAGGGGCCCCTATAATGTTCTTATCCATTCTGTGCTTACAATGGCATATATGGCACTGCAAGCTGCAGGCCGTTTACTGTTGCAGATGATTACTGCTGCAGTTAAAGGTCAGGATAGTATTTCTGTTGAACCAAAGGATTAGTCCTATTAGAAATTCATGCAATATTCTTCCTCATGTATTCCCTGTTGTCTTCTGCATGATATTATTTTTGCTATTCGCCTTTTCCATTTGCATCCTGCTCCTTGGTTCTATTCCAGGTGAATCACAGAACATTTGTTAAGAGATTTATTGGATTTAATGCCAAAACCACTTCCTAGGGAATATAGAGTAAGGCACAGAAGCCTGTCTATACACCTGTACCTCATCCCTGATGAATATGATTTCTTCCTCATGGCAAGCCTACAGCCAGGACCTCAATGGTACAATATTATAAAAGAATAATTCTTGTATCTTGAAAATATATTTTTTTAGTCACAAAGTGGAAAAAATAGCTATGTCACCTTAAATGAGTCTTGACCCAATGCAAATCTTTTTATTTCTATCCTTACTGTGAAATACTGTTTATGATGTTCCTATGTCTCTAACTGAATTGATCCAGGGAGGTAATGGTAATTATTTACCTTAAAGTAACCCCCCCCCCTAATTCAAATCTGGTATTCTTCTAGCACTGATGGGACTATAGCTTGATCCAGACACATTATAGAGCATTTCTGCTTTAGTTTGAAACAAACTAGTGATGCTTTTGCTCTGAGGAAGTTCAAGTTTAAACGAAACGCATCAATAGTATGCAATATAGCACAAAAAGACCCATGCAGTCCTTGAAGCACAGTGGTCCAAAGTCCTCTTTTCTGATGAGAGCAAATTTTGCATCTCATTTGGAAACCAAGGACCCAGAGTGTGGAGGAAGAATGGAGAGGCACCCACTGCAACTGTGTGATTAGGAACACATAAGAAACATATACTGGGATTTTCTAAAATTTAATTGCAAAAATGGAAATATGCTTTAACTGTCTCCGGGCCGGCCGTAGTAAAAAAACGGCCGGCCAGGAGCTCTCTAGATCTGAGCGGGCGTCTCTAGACGTCCGCTCAGACACGCCCCCTTGCGAGCGGAGCTGAATACTGAAAAATGGCCTGGCCAGGAAGGGGGTCTAAACACCTGGTCTTGAAGTGGTTAAGGGGTATATTTATAAAAAAAAAGTTCACATAAGTTATTTGTCCAGCAAAACGGCATATAAATTCATCTCGTGTGAGTTGACCAGCTGTTGTGAGAATAGGGCAAAACAGTTTGTTGTTTGTGTTACTTCTCTTCTGCTCAAATATTCTTCAATAGGTATAGTCATAAAGGCCAGCGTGAATGGGGAAAATACTGCATTATGGCCTATGGATGGAACTGAGGGTCCTAAGAAGTAAATACATGTTAGTAAGGAAATACAGTTCAAGGGAATGAGCATATAAATGTAACCATTGATATTACGGTGATAGTATAATAAATAGTGTAGTGATACTGTAATAATTATTCTCTTGAATAATATTTTGTTACTAACATGTATTTTTTTTTATTTTATTCTTTATTTTACATTTTCAAAAACAAATGATAGATTACAGATAACATCCATAACTACATGGAATAGGAATAACAAAACAGGAATATAAAATAATATGGCTATCATCCAGTTCAGGTATTAGGTCTATAGATACATCAAATAATCACACATAGCCACAAAGATAGTCATCTTCGAAAAAGCAAAGTGGGGAACATATGTGAGTAGGGTAGTAAACAGGTCCAGTTGGCTATCAGGCAAACCCATCATAAATGTAATCAATCGCCAAAAATAACTCCTATGCTCTAAGTGGAACCAGAAAGGGATAAAGGGAAGAGGAATAACAGAACAATGTAGAGTAGTAAGTAAGTGAGAGAAAGGGCAGAGGCGTAAAGAAGTAAAAGATCAAGGAGCAGAACAGAAGTCCGCAGTGGGGAACCGTCCCTTGCAATGGAGATGGAATTCAAGCCGTCTGCAAGGAACCGTACTCCTGGGAGTAAAGGAATTCCAGCCAGTAGAACCAGTGCGGAAACAGGTCCCTCTGGTCAGGTCCCTCTCCCATTTAGCCACAAACACTGGTGTCGGTTGGTCGGAGGAAGGAGCAAGGAGTGCGTGTGCCCTACTCAGGTCGTGTTTGACATATTCACCCGCCAAACAAATTTCTTCAAAAGAGGTCAAGTTAGATCTCGGTTCTGCGGAGCCCAAGAAACGGGAGAGGAAATGGCACAATTGCATGGCCTGCCAACGCAAAAGAGGTGGGGCAACCATGTTATAAAGATTCTGTAGACTCTAAATACCAGTGGGGGACCAGATGTGGGCCACTCAAAATTTGTTGGACGGTCTGAATCGGGAGGAAAGTGCAAACATGCGCCCTTTAAACATGCGCTCTTTAAGGAATAAAAACCTAACCACCGGCTAAGGTGGCTAGATGTTGCCAACCGGTGCTCTTTGCCACTAGGATACTAACCCCCCGAGACTTAGAGTCGGGATTTACTGTGATACACGAAGGGAAATCTCGCATTAAAGAGTCTAGGGACTCGGAAATGTGTTTCCTGTAAGAAAGCCACATGCGCCTGATGTCTCCATTAGCAAAACAAACGACAAACGCACTCAACAATTTGTTACCAGTTATACAGTAAGGTGCACACGAAATGGGCTTTGAACAGTGGTACAGTAGAAAGGCATCATGGCACACTCACAAACCAGCATGT
This sequence comes from Nanorana parkeri, assembly GCF_000935625.1. Lineage (NCBI taxonomy): Eukaryota > Metazoa > Chordata > Amphibia > Anura > Dicroglossidae > Nanorana > Nanorana parkeri. The sequence goes on from NW_017306488.1 coordinate 668,166, forward strand.
AAAACAACTTGTCTCACCACTAAGGACAATGACAGAGGTTTGGATACACGTCTTCTGCAAAGGATGTGTAAGCCGCACTGCCGCGCCAAGGCACCTCTTATAGTGCGGTCCTAACTCTAAACTATGAGAGTCTCCATCTTGGAGCACATGGGGGCAGAAGATATCAAATTGGGTGCAGGCCTGTCAGGAGGACGCCCCACCTCCTTAAAGGTACAGAGACACACAAGGGATCCCGCACATCCCATTGGCAGCTGAGAAACCCCATGCGTCGCTGCACCAAATCGGTAAAGCAAAACAAACGACAAACGCACTCAACAATTTGTTACCAGTTATACAGTAAGGTGCACACGAAATGGGCTTTGAACAGTGGTACAGTAGAAAGGGTGTTTGTCGGGCTTTGAACAGTGGTACAGTAGAAAGTGCGTTTGTCGTTTGTTTTGCTTTACCGATTTGGTGCAGCGACGCATGGGGTTTCTCAGCTGCCAATGGGATGTGCGATCTCCCTTGTTTAGAGCAATGTCTCCAAATGTCACAAACGGAGAGACTGGGAACTCCCAGGCACTGGTATGCGTTACCAACCAGGAGACACCCATCCAGGACCAAAAGACCAAATACCCCATGATATTGAGGGCCACCCCCAAAAAAGAGAGAGTGCGTCCCAGGGCAATACGGTCCAGAAGCCCCAGGCAGTGTCTCCCCCCACCAATCACCTGCCCTCTGGACCATCACCCACACACACCCTAAAAATATGGCCAAAATGGGGCCCAAAATTATGCATAGGACTCAGTATAGTCAACATAAACCATGTACATAACTGCAATGGATCTCATTAACATTAAGAGTAATAAAACTTTGCCTGGTGTCCGACATAGGATCCGGGTAGTCTCCTACCCTGTCGCCTTCAACAGTAGTCCTCCCCGAGAACAGGCTGCTGTACAACGTTGAAAGTGCCAGGTCACAATTAAGGAACATATCCAACCCGCTCTGGGAGGCAGGCCACACAAGGGAGGGATCTATCAAAACCTGCTCACATACATTGTAGACAGTATGTGTATACAGTACATTACATTGGTATAAGCTGAACTGCATTCGTATTGTAACCTGCAAGATAAATCAGATTATTCAAAACTAACAAGCCGCTGAAAGCAGGCTATCTAGATATTGGGGCCTGCTCCTCACTCCGCACTTAAAGACCTGAGACCAGGGGTTGCACTCCGAAAGAAGGGTGTCGATTTGATCCATTACCCAGTGTAAAAGTACCATGTAAAACCTAGGCAGAGCAGAAGCAGAAGTCAATGGGGATATGTAACTGCAACATGGTGTGCCCATAACTGTTCCATCGGGTTAGCAGAAAGTCAGCGGCCTAATCAGGCCAGTAACCTGAAGTCGGACTGTTCAAAAAGGATGCAAACATCAATAGAACAGAGCACCGGAGAACTCTTACCTGCCCATGTGTGACATGAAGTTCGAGTGTAGCTGTTCAACAACGGTAAATACATGTAGAAGTATTATTGAAACAAAGGCCTCAGGTCCAGTGAAAGATCAGAGGACGGAAACTGAGCCTGAGATGGATTAGCGGTCATTCATGCCTGACTGGACTGCGGGCAAGAGCCCAAGTCGAACCCAGCCCTCGAGCGGGAACGCTGGCAGCGGGATCTCTCCATTCTAGGAGCAGGCTGCTGGTTAGGCATCTGAGACATAGGGGGGAAGAGCCAATTTGGTACTTAAATCGGATAAGTACCCAGCAACAGGAACAGCTTGGGAAGCTGCTCAGCTGTCTGCAGAGAAAATGCGGCTTTGGACTTCTGGATCTGTATGTGGACGGGGTGACCCCACATGTAGGACGCACCCGCAGAGGACATCTGAGCAAGCAGCGGATGAAGCAAATACCTGAGGAATAGAGTTTATCGGGATAGATCTGGCAGGATGGTAATTACTGCTCCATCAAACTCTACTGACTTTTTAATCCAGGCCTGCCGCATCATCTCTTCCTGTGCAAAGAAGTGTCTTCGGCAGAGCGTGTCTCTAGGCAAGCCTTGGGCCGTTGATTCTATGCACCCTATCCATCTCAATAGGCGTTGTCGGATCTCAGTCCATCAGCATGTTAAGGATAGCTTGAACCGTCGCTCTGAGATCAGCATTCGTGGTGGACTCCGGTATGCCTCGTAGTCGGATATTGTTCCAACGGCTTCTGTTTTCGCCGGCATCGATCTTAAGTTGCAGTAAAGCATAAGCTCTATCTTGAGCCACCGCTGCAAACTCTAGGGCCGAGACCTGATCAGCCAAAGACGAATGCGAGGACTCTGCTTCGGTTACCCTGTTGTCTAGTTGAGTAACCCTCTGGGCGACCTCCTCAATGTCTTTGCGCAGCACTCCCTGTACTCTTTGTGCCAGATTGTCCTCATTCGTGGCTAAGGATTGGAAGACCTCTCATAAGTCCGTACCCAACACCGAAGCAAGTTTCGTGGAGATCTGAAAAGCTGGGTCGGGTGAAGGTGGTTCAGGTGAGTCTAGCCTAGGCGAGCGGATTGTGTGATCCAACATGGCTGACTGGCCATTTGAGAAGAAACTCCCACCGCAGAACTCGGGGCCGCTGCCGGAAAATAACCAGGAATGGTGAGTGGGTCAGGTTGCCCGCTGGGTCTTTGTGATTTCCTGCCCTTGGCCATGGGGATCGGGAAGTAAAAAATGCATTCAGTCTATTGAAAAAAGCACCCCAGGGAGCAGAGCTCTGAGCGCGCACGACCTTACAACTACATTGCTTGACCACGCCCCCTGAAATGTTTCTTTAACTATGATTCTTCTACCCATCTAGTGGCCATAATGCAGTACTTTCCCTATTGAAGAACATTTGACCAGAAGAGAAAACACACCTAGAACATTTGATTTTGCCCCATTCTCATTATAGCTGGTTAACTCGCACAGAATGAATTCATATGCAGTTTCACATATGAAAATCACGTTATGTGATTTTTTTTTTTTATAAATAGACCCCTAAGATATTTACATTACACTAATCATGTTCACATAGGTATCTAAAAAAAAAACTTCAAAAAGATTTCAGATTCCCTTAAAATGCACCCCAGTGACTTGGTAAGCACTCTTGTTAGATGTTGTTTATCTTTGTAGCTTTAGAGACATACAGATATAGACATATAGATATGCCGTGGCAGGCCATAAAACGGTTTAATAAGCATGGGCAAAAATATGTCTGCATGCATAGGCAAATCACAAGCAATTGGAACATGGGAGAATTGTCAAAAAAATCTTTTGAGGAAGATGAAATGATAAAATCTTGCTTTGCTGTTTCACATTAGTTTTAAACATATTATAGGATGAACATTCTTGCAAAAAACATAATTTAAGTAAACAGGCAAATAATATTGATATTGTCAAAATAACTCAGATGGAAAAGGTGTTATAAAGAATGAACTGACAGTGAGACTGAAAAACTGTGCTTCTTATGAAAAGCACTGTGTAATTAGTGAATAAATGAAGACTAAAACACTAGGGAAAGAAGCGTGATATTTTTCTGACATTCTGCGCTTTCTTTTTATATAAAGACAGATCAAAATTGATGGGACATTTGTGAATGACTCTGCATAGTTCAGTTTCCTGCTGCCAAGTTGGATTTCATTTCATGATTTGTCATACACAGTTCTGTAAACTGTTCCTTAGAGGAGCGGCTGAGCATTAAAACTGCATGATTTTACCCCTCCTCAGCCGCCTGCTGCAAAGTCAGCTTTGCGGCTGAACAGTGCTGTACACATTGTTGCAATGGTTTGTGACAAGGCAAAAATTATACAGCAGCTCGCATTTGGCAGATGCTGTTTGCCAAATGTGACCATACAATAGGATGGGACCGCACTGCAACCATGTGCCAAATGCTTGGCACAAGGTTGTGGAGCACTAGTTCATTCAATCCCCCTTGGTATAAAAAAAAATGGCATTGTGGAGGCGGAAGTGTTACCCCCGGACGCTAAGCAGCCACTGCTCTAACTCCCTGTGAAAAGTGATCCAGCGTGGATATCTTTTCACAGGCAGCTGCCCATCTAAAAGAAGCCTAAAGTGCTGTGCTGCAGTACCATTCATTCCTAATGGCACCCCAATGCGCCTTGCCAATTTGCCTGTGTTGCAGTACACCAAGTAATGCACTATTGTACATTTCAGTGCAAAAAAAAATAGTGCATGCCCCTTTTTTGATGCATTAAGCAGCTTATTCAAATAAATAATTAATATACTACCATAATGGAATTCACAATGCACAACATAATATACATTAATGTCCCACAATAGTGTGAATCCAGCCTACCCTTTAAATAAAAATGGCTATACCATAATGCAGCAGAACATACTCTTTCTACATATTCTACAGTATATAGTCCATAGGTTAAACAATTAAAAATGTTTCAAAGTTGCATTTGAAAGACAAGGTGAAAAATGTGTCAACGTATCTTATTTAGACAATCCCAAAGGCATACTACAATGCGTTCTACATCCCTGTATCCAAAGCAACCACAGTCGTGACAATATATTAATCAATAAGTCACTGTAGACATGACAGAGACTGTGTCAAAAAAAAGGTTGCATACTCTACTGTCACACAGTGACCTAGAACCATGTGGATGTGTGTATCCCTAAACTGGCTTTAAGCTCATAAAGTACATAAATCATCAATATGATCAATTAAAATAAAAGTAAACTGAAAAAAATGACAAATAAAGTGAAAACGGCAAGCCAAAGAGTGAAAAAGTGTAATTATTATGAAAGCAGAGTGGGTCCACTCATAGCAAAAGGTGCACATTATGTTCTGTAGGAACGGTGCAACAATGCTGACATCTCTGATTGACATTTCATTCAACTTTATGCATTTGTAGAACATCGCAATGCTGTGCACTACATAAAAATACAACATGTCCTACTATTTTTCAGTGCAGCACGCAGCGATTAAGGCAAATTGCCTTGTCTATGTGTTGAAACTGTGAAAAGTTAAAAAGGCCAAGATGTCTGACACCCTGATTATTTTCTGACCATCATTCACCAAGGACCAGACCCTGAGATTAAAATGTTAGCTTGCCTCACTACTTAGGGGGTCATTCTGCACCACTCTGAGAGGAAGGGTGTTAAACTTTCATTTATTCTCCTACTGTCACAGGGAATAGATTTGAAAGGAAGTCACTCCAGTGGAGCAACATACAGCAATAAAACTTGATAGACTTTCTAACCGTGCCCACTGCTGTGCCTATAATGAGGCAGCCTGAAGGGATTGCCCCAGGCAGCATCTCACGGGTTCAAGAGGGGAAGGGAGGGGTGGCAGGTGTCCCCGCCACTCCCTTTCTAGCAAGAATGTACCAGTTAAGAGTTTTTTGGCAACCTGTGATGCTCTGGCCGGTGTCCTGCACAGCTCACTGACGTCACTGGTTGCTAGAAGCTGAGTGGGACACTCTGGCTGGTGTTTCACCCAGCTCTTGGCAGCCAGTGAGCTGGACAGGATGCCACACAGAGCTAGAGCCAGAGGTACCCGTGCACCACCAGCAAACCACCCCCCCTTGACGTACACCACCAACACCCCCCACCCAGGTGGTGAAAAGTGTAGGCACACCTGTGACAGTGCCCTATTCAAAACTAGAAACAGTTTTGCCTAGACTTGACCTTTATAGTTATGTGCATGCAGGTATTTTAAATTTTTTCTTTTTACAAAAAAAACAGATAAATGGTTAGATTCTTCTATGCTCAGTCCCTAATCTGTCTTTGAAGCAGAACTAAAATCCAAAGCAAAGTGGTAGGAGTTAGAGTTTATTTGTGGAAGTCTCTTTACCCAAAGAAGTTTTTGCCTTTTCTTCTAGCCCTTTTTTCTTTGTTTACACAGCATGCATTGCTTACCTTATCTCCTCATGTATCACTTCCCCCTCCCTTTTAGATTGTGAGCCCTTAGGGGCAGGGCCCTCCTTACCATCTTGTCTTGAATTGTATTGTGATTGTAATGTCTTCCTTATATTGTAAAGCGCTGTGCAAACTATTGGCGCTATATAAATCCTGTATAATAATAATAGTGCAGTGTACACTCTTGGCATCTGTAAGATGCCGAGAATGGAGCTTAGTGGGGGGGAAGATGTAACGGCAGCAGGCATGCCCAGAGGTTATATCATCAGTGGCCTCTCAGTGGCTGAAGAGAGAAGATGCCAAACCTGGAAGCAGTGGCAACTGTAGGCCTCTCAATGGCTGAAAAGAGAAGATGACAAACTTGGAAAAAGTGGTTACCTGTATTTACCTTCCACACACTATCCTTCCACCCAAATAACCTTATGCAAGTTTTGACTTTCTGAAAGTCAAAACCGCCACAGGACACAGCTAGTCCCCCCAGGCAACATGTAACAGTGCTTGGGCCTGGTAATTGATTTCTCAGACACAGAGTTCTGTATTCCCTCATGCCCACAAGCACATTATGATGCTGCCTATGCAGCCAACCTGTTACGTTATCTACAATGGACAAAGGACAAGTTTGCTTTCATTTAATTTTTTTTTATGATGCTTGTAGCTTTAGTCACATTTCAGGCCTATATGATTGCAGATTATTGCACAGAAAAAAAAAGAAGGGTCGAAGACAGAAAAAAGACATCACCAGCCATACATTGGCAAAGTAAAGCAGAGTGAATATTTTGGGTTTTAATGCTGGGTTTCAATAATGAGTAAAACACTGACCTGGGTAATTCATTTACACATAGTGCATTATGCAAATACACCCAGATTTTCAGGGCTATTCACAAAAGGGTGAAGGGTTTGGAGAAGTCAGAAGAAGTGAACAATTTAGGCCTATGTAGCTGATTTGGAAAATTCTTAAATTCAGATCACTTTCCAGTTCAGCTATGTTGTCCTAGATTGTTTACTTCTCCTGCCTTCGCCAAACTCTTCACCCTTTTGTGAATAGCCCCGTTTGTAGTGTTACGGCACAATAATTGATATGGATTCAAGTAGAAGGTTATGTCACTAAGCTACACAAAATAGCCTATAATGTTGAAGAAAAACACTTCATAGGGGTCTATTCACTAAGCTGCCGTAGGCAGCCGAGTGAATGACCGAGCAGAAGTGAAGTGAGCCAAACACTGAAATCAGCCGTATATCGGCTTGCTTCGTGTGGCTTCGGGTCGGCCGAACATGATCAGCATGTACGGCCGACCCGAAGTGCAGAAGGAGTTCGACTCAGCCGATCCAACATCTGGATCGGCTGAGCCGAACCTCCGGCAGGCTTCTCACTGCTGTTCGGGCTATTCTTACAGATCCCGAAAATCAGTGAGCGAATAGCCGAATGCCGCCGAGCGGTCCCTCAGAGGCACCGAGCAGAACAGAAAAAGAGTGAAAAAAGTTTTAAAAAGTAAATAGAAAACGATTGTGCGGAGCTAGCAGTGACAGCTAGCTCCGCCCAATAGTTTCCTATTGTCCGGCGGCTCTGCTGCTGTAAAAACCAATAAGTATTCGCACTCTTTGCTGTGAAACACCTAAATAAACTCTTACATTTCCAGAGAGATACCTGAAATACCTTATTGAGTCTGAAACAGTTGGGTGGAGGTATACCATCCAGCCAAACAATGACTGTTAACATACACCTAATGCTACAACCACAAATCTAAATGTTGTGGAATGGTTCAATGAAACAACTAAGAAAGTGCAACTAGACCTGAAATGTATTGTTGTTCACTCTCCAGTTTTACAGAGCTAAAGGAATTTTGTCAAGAAGAATGGGCAATTGTAGATCCCAGATGTACAAAGCTGATAGACACTTGTCCCAATAGATTCTTGGATGTTCATGCAATCAAAGGTGTTTCTACAAAGCAACATCTCAAAGGTTGTGTAACAATGGACAAATATAAACAATGGATTTCCTGGCAGGATCAACGGGTAATTAAACCATATTACAAGTGGGACATAGGAAAACAAACTGCTGTTTTAATGGTTTTGATGGACTGCATCATATATGTATTGTATTTATTTAGCCCATAGTTATGTTTTATGATGTGTAATGTCAACTTATAACAGTAGAAATCATGGAAAACTCTAGAATGGGTAAGCACTGGGGCTGAAATGTTAGAAATAATTGTGAACAACCATTCTTTCTGTGCAGCTCCGGGTATAGGTTAAGTCACAGAAGGATACTATCCACTCACAATGAAGGGTGGACCTTCCCTCCATTGTGAATCATCAGTGCCCTTGTGTAGATGGACCAGGCCCCCTCAATAAAGATGTCTGCTAGTAATCTCATAGCAAGTGACATCACTGGTGTTGTTGGTAATGCCAGCAAGGACACAACTGTAGTGACCGTATGAGTGAATAGTGACAAATGGCAGATACAAAATGGAAACCAAATAAAACCACCAGGGTGCCCAGTTATGTTGACTTACTCTGGCCAGGTGACATCTTGGCAAAAAGGCATGAATGTAAAGAACAGCTACAATAATGGTCTTCAGATGGGTCCATGTGCACAGGGGCCTCCTGCAGTTTAGTCTTCTACTGACACACAACACATAAACTGTATTCCATATAATGTATTCTACTACGCAAAGAAGGGAATTTCTCAAAACTGGAGCAGACAAAATGTGGAGCAGCTGTGCATAGCAAAAAATCAACCTCTTTCTTTAATTTTAAAATCTTAACTGAACACAGGGAAGAGAGAAACTGATTGGTTGCCATGCCCAGCTGTTCCAGATTTTGCCTGCTCCAGTTTTGATCTATTCTCCCCAATGCACATTTTACATATGCACAGTCTTCAGAATGGACACCAGTACAAAGAAAAACTCAAGCATATGTGTGGTGTTTGTCCTAAACACCTAATTCGATTTCATCTTTTAAAGGGAACCTTGTCCCCTGAGAGAAATGGAAGCTGACATTGGTGACTTCTCAAAATGCAAATTATAGTCGTCGCTTGGCTGTCACACTGACATTCTAGATTCAGTACTTGAAGTCGCTAACCTGAAACAAGTATGCAGATACGGACTTATGACTTTTCTTTCCTGCTCATTCATACCTCCCAACTGTTCCTCATTTGGAGGGTCTGTCCCTTATTTGGAACCCAACCAGGGACCTTTTTCCTTCTCAGTTATCCCTCTTTTTGGCTTGATGTATAGATCTCCAAAAAAACATTATTATTTAACTGCCGGAAGTGCTTTACTACACTAACCTTATATCTAGCCTTCAAATCTTCTCATTTGTTAAGAAAAGTAATGATGAAAAAAAGCAATTTTGTTTTAAACCAATCATTTTTGGTGCATTAACCGTAACATTGGTCCACCTTACTGGAGGCATGACAGGGGCATGTCCTTTACCTGCATACTTCCTGGTATGATGTGTCCCTCTTTCCCATCTCCCAAACTTAGAATACCTTTACCTGATCATTTCCACCTGATCAGCGATCTGTATACGACCATGAATCCGATTAATGTAGGACTAACCATAAACTAAACAAATTGATTCAAACATCTCCTTTAGATCCACCAACAACTGTGTCGTGTAAGGGTCAGCCTGATGTGATACTAATAGAATGGATTATTAAGTCGTGCCCACGTTTTACATAATTTTGGTACATCTAAAGGAGATTCTATACTACATGAGTAGGCAAACTTGGAACTCCAGTTGTTCTGGAGTTACAAGTACCATTAGCCATTGCAAGATTCTCACAGCCACAGGCTTGGCTTCCAGAGCAAGAGGCGTTTTGGGATTTGCAGTTTCATTTGGAGTGCCATGGTTGTCTACCCCTGCTGTAGTGTAAGTTAATCTTAAGAAACTACTGAACTCAAAGAGAGGAATATATCCAAACTGGAGCAGACAGAATCTGGAGCAGTTGGCCATGACAACCAATCAGCTTCTCTTTTAAGAATGTTCGGTTAAGCTTTGAAAATTAAAGAGAGAAGCAGATTGGTTGCCATGGACAACGGCAGCAGAATATGTCTGTTCCAGGTTTGATAAATTTCCCTAAAAGCATAACGGTCAGGCAACTGTCATTTTCAGAAGATTATTAATGTTTCTGTCAGGAAAGGTTCACTATCAATTAAATAAGCAATCCAGTTGGTTGGTAATATCTACTGTTGATTCATTTTTTTTGAATGCGTCTTTGTAAATTACTATTAAATATTAATTTCTAGTTTTATTTCACTTTTTCCACTACATTATTTATGTATATACAGTATGGTATCCCTCATCTCTTTTCTACCTGTATTTCCTTTTTGTTCCCATCTTCTTTATGTTACTCTGTCTGTTTTTTCTCATTAGTTTTCTACATCAGCTGCTACACAGAGTTAACATTTCAGTGCAATTGTTCTTTATGTGCGATGCTTTCCTCTGGGGGTTGAAGGATTCATAAGAATTGAAGAATATTATTTTCCTCTCATCTAATGTACCCCTTCCCACTCCTATTCATTGATCTCGGTTCTGGTATATAGTGTGTTTACCTTGGGGCTGATCAATATCTTCCTCATAACCACATGTGCTGTGGACCCCGCTCGTGGCTCTGAGCACCACCTTGGATGCATCTGGTATTTGATCATGTGTACCTTATAAAGAGGCAGTGGGAGAGAGATGAGGATGGGATGTGGGAAAAGGAAGGTAAAAGGCAGGAGGAGGGGGGGAATTAAGTGGGAGTTTTATAAAAGAATACAACAAATGAGGAGGTTGTCAAAATGCCAAGTAAAAAAAAAAAACATTTCACGTTAACTATTCACAGCAAATAAATACAGACACATGAAGACGTAATGGCTCATGCGGCTCTGCCATGTGATTATTATCTGATTCAAGACCCCAAATTCCATGCTTCCTCCAGGGGCTGTAGTCAGACGTCACCCGCATTATCCCTGGCACACAGAGCTGCCCTATTACCCTCACCCCACTGGGTATTCAGGGCCCAGGGCCCATTCTGTACTAACACCATCCTTTCTTCTATTCCCCTAAAGGGAATGTCCTGCCAGGATCACACCACTCTGGCCCCCTCCTTCCTCTCTGTTGTTTCTCAGTGTCATCTTGAGGTTTCTTAATTTCCCTCTTCAGTCTCTCTCTCAATCTCTCCCTCCAACTCCCTCCATAATCTTTTCTTTCCATATTCCTCCACGTTATTTCTTTTTTTTTCTCTGAATAGTCTCCTTATCCTCCCTCCTCTCTCCTCTGGCTGCTACGCTCATTCAATCAGGCCGCGCATTCACATCTCGGGAAGTGGCTATTAACACACAATGCATCCTTGGGTCACAATCCCCCCTCCCTTATATCATACACCCACTCCTGTCCATCTGCCCCCTCCTAGCATCACTCCAACATCCCCCTATTCCTTTATTCTGCTAACTCCATGCAGTATGCTCTGACGAGGGATCCAAAGCAATGCAGGCGTAACGTACAAAACCATTGCCTTTGAAGAATCATTATCAATACACAAGGGTAGTCACTTACTGGTGGGTATCCCTAATGTATAGTAGGTATTTACTGTAAAAACACTCATGTCATGGTTTTCAGACATTGTTCCTGTAGCTGCGGCAGAACCTTGACCAACATCCAGCATTGTTGCTACATCCATCACATAGGCATAATGCTGAGCTATATTAGCAAACACTCTGAAACTCAATGAGATTGTGAATGATGTAGAACGTTAATACTGGGATTCATTAAACATGTCTGATATAAGATTCCCAGTGTTGAAGGTTTTTCATTTTTACAAACAGTGGTACTCTCTGTAGTCCTGTGTGAGCTAGCAGTACAGATGTTTGCCTCCTGCGTCTCTCTTTCCCCTGTTCTAGTTGGCGTCAGCAGAATCTTTTTTTTCCTCTAAATAATTTATCCAGAGACGTCACACTCCAAGTGGTTTTACATGTTTGGCAGATTGTTTAGCGCACTGTCATACGCAAACCAGTGTGTGTGTGTGTGCTTCACATACAAAGCAGGGTGGCAGTGTTACACGCACAGCAGTTGGAATTTATCGCACAGTTATGTGTACCATCATAACTGATATGAGGAAAATCTAGGGGACCTATTTATATTTAACCCTCATTTTGCCACACTTATCTTGATAGTGATGCTAATATTCCACCTGATTTTCTCCAATGTATAAGTAATTTGGATCAGGGGCGTAACTAGAAATCACAGGGCCCCATAGCAACATTTTGTATGGGGCCCCGTGATTGCTAGTCATGCCACTTGCAGAGCCCCAGCGGAGAGTGACCCTGCAGAGCCCACCATAGACTCTCTATAGTGGGCTCTGCATGGTCTGAGATCTCTTACCTGTCAGCGCCTCTGTGGTCACCGGGCCCTGACTCCTGTTCCGTCCCCGAGCCTCGCCTCCTCTGCTATCGACGGGCCCCGCCTCCCTTAACTACTTAACTGCTTCTACTCTGAATTTCTGACATGAGCAACACGTTTTGTTTAGTTTTTTTGCACTTATCAAACAAATATAAGAAAATGCTTCCAATGGTACATAAAATGGAGCAAAAAAGAGAAGTTTGTTGTTAGGGTTTACTTACACTTTAATGTTGAAATGTAGCTCAGTAATAGTTAATAGTATACATCATTAAATGTACTTTTTAAATACATAGCTAGAGTGTGAGAGGAAGAAGCAGGAGCCAATCTGTTCATGTGCTAAAAAGGAGGAGACAACAGAGTGACAGCGAGATGAGGTCATCACTGTGCATCTTTTCCATTCAATGTTGTTTTATCTTTAAGGCCCCATTCACACTGAGCGGTTTATCGCACGGTATCGCTCTGTGTACTAAGTCCAATGCATGGCAATGGAGCTGTTCCCATTTACAGCTCCATGTTGCATGTAGCTCGTCGCGCGTCGCTTGTGCAGGACCCTTTTTTCGCACGGATGTCGCACGATTGTACTTAGCCCAATACGAAAATACCGCACAAATGACAATCGCGTGACAAACGCGCAATATCGCGCAAATGACAATCACGTGACGAATGCATGATTTGCAATATCGCAAGTGTGAATGGGGCCTAATGGGTTATTTTTATATTGTTACTTTTGGCCGCATGTAAAGCTTCATGTGGGCTACATGGTTTTTGTGGAGTAACTATACAAGAGCTCAATGAGCTTGTTAGTAGATTGTTTTTAAAACAGAGCTGCAATCAGACATTCTCTGAGTTCACCTTTCCGTCACCAATTGACTGCTGGAGCACCAGCTCACTCTGCTACTATTTTGCTATCAAGGATGGACGCTAAACCAATGTTCTCTTACCAACCAAATCCCTTTTCAGATTAGTAAGAATGTCACCAATAAGAGGAGTTTGGCTAAGCAGTAATAGCTAAGCAATGCCGTGAGACACAACATTTTGATATCTATGTCCCCTATTGGACAGTCACACTTACTATTGACCATTGTCACCAAGACTGAAAGTGTAGAAATAATCCAAAATGTGGAGTTGTCACCCAACATATTCTAATGGGCACACTGCGGAGCCTACCATAGACCACGCAGAGCCCACCCTAGACCCTGCAAAGCCCCCCTGAGACCACGCAGAGCCCACCAGAGACGTCAGCTTTCCTGCTACGCTAATAGCGGAAGATGTCAAAAGCTGAATACAATGTGTGCACTGTATCCAGCGACTGACAGGTTATGTAAAAAGTCAAAAACAGGAAGGGGTGGGGCAAATTTAGTGGGGGGGGGGTCTGAGTTTCGTCTTGCCTAGGGCAGCCCCAAACCAGAATACACCACTGGCCTGATGCCTGGCACAGACAGTTCCGGGCGGGTAGTTTTTTTCCTACATTTAGCCATTTACAGCGGGAAGTCACCGCTTTTTTAGTACAAGTGGTCTAGGAGATCACTTGTATGCAGCCTTCAAGTCTAACCGCCCCGATGGTCCGTTCCCCCGCCAGCCGCCTCTCTCCCTGCCGCTCTTCTGGGGGACCCTGGATCACAGCAAAGTAGTTCAGAATAGAGAGCTGGGAGCAGGGGGGAGAACGTCCTCCGAGTGAACATTAAGACCCCATTCACACCAGGGCATTTAGTCACACGTTTTTTGCAGAAATGAAACGCATGCAAATTAAAATCCCATGTATTCCAATGGGAGACATTCACGCAAACACGCTGAATCACGCGTAACAATACGCCCGTTGTTTAAAATAGTCCTTGAGCTTCTTTTTTGGCGCTTATCAGCTCATTTTGCCCCATAGACTTCAATGCAAATGCTCAGATCAACGCGTTTTTGTGTGTGTTTTTCGTGCGTTTTTGCAGCTGAGACTGCTTTTCATTGGCCAACTGAAAATATACCTTGAAAAGCTCTTACATATGAACCGAAAACGCCTGTAAAACGCACTGAAACGCGCTTAACAAAACGTGCAAAAAAAGTGCTGAAACGCTGTTGACCTGGTGTGAATGGGGTCAAAGGCAAGAGAGCTGTACTCACAGCCTTCCCATCTCAGCTATCACAGGAGAGCCAGCACAGTGCTGTGCTAGAACTCCTGTAATGGAAGTGGCAAGTTCAATAAAGAGAACCTGTCACCTCCAAATGCTATCTCATAGGGGCTTGTTAGTCCTCTGTGTGATAGCAATAGTGTTAAGTGAAAAAAAAGTAAAAAATAATTAAAAAATAAAATGTAAAATGAAATAAAAAGTGATAAAGTAAAAAATGATAAAATCAATAAAAATTATAAAAAATAAAGTAAAAGATAATAAGAAAAATAAAATTTAAAAAGTAAAAAATAATAAAGGTCAACTAAAATGTTTAAATGTGTGTTTCCCTATTTTGCCTAAGGCTGCGATGCTGAATGTTTTTTAAACCCCAGTGCTAAAACACAATACCAAACTTATTTTCAGTGTTGGCAATTTGAGATAAATAAATAGAGTTTGTGTTGCAGTTGTGCACTCGGCTTCAAAAACATTAGCCATCACTGCACTAGATGGAAGGAGGTATGAAGTACAGGCTCCTAGAGATGCCTGTACATACTGTACTTACAGGAGCCTCCCAAACCTTTCCTGTAATGGCCAAATCCCAGGCTGTTTTTAGAGGCAAAGGCTTAATACTTTCTTATACTTCTGAAGCTTATCTGCCTGTTCCTGCATTCTGCACATTGGACAGTGAAGCTGCCACCTTAGTAAAGACTCATATTTGGGAGGCTGCTGCAGGTACCAGGTACCTCTTGCAAGCAGTTTGCTCCCCTTTCCCCAGTGATAAAGTATTTCCAATTACTTTGTGGATACTAGGGATACACTAAAGTTTAGTCCGCCGAAACACATCTGCCTTCCTCATTCATTGCACCTACACATAATATTTACTGTTTTTAAAGGACAAAATAGGCTTTATTTGATGTGACATATGCATATAAATTCTTATTTGTTTTAATAACAAATACAAAAACCTGGAAAAAAACCCTCCTTTTTGGCTATAATAATGTGTACATAATTAGTGTAGCTAACACAAAGTAATTCATAATAAATTCTATTATTTGTCCTGATTTATAGGGTATATCATATGTTTGGGATTTCAGTTCATTTGGGGAGTTATCGGTCACAAAATACAAGTAATGAAATACAATTTTAGTTTGGAACAATTTTAGAATGTGGTATGTTTGTCTCCTATCTTTAATAGCCTCCTCAGCACTATATTTTCTGATAATTTTTTTATTAAATACCGTATATACTCGAGTATAAGCCGAGTTTTTCAGCCCATTTTTTGTGCTGAAAAGTGCCCCCCTCGGCTTATACTCGAGTCAGCAAAACTTTATTAACTTTTTTAAAACTTTTTTCCTTTTTAAAATTTTTAAGAACTTAATCTTTTTATTTTTTTTAAACTAGGGACGCACTAAGTGTTTTACAGGGGTTTTGATACTTAGTTTATCTGAGGAGAATACAGTATTCTCCTCAGAGATATTTTGCATCAATTTGTAACACACAGCCACCTCGCAGCTGCTCAACACAGTAAGCTGCTGCTGGCTATGTGCCTGTCACGGCTCTGTGATCACAGCGATCAGCTATCGTTGTGATCAAAGTGACCACCTAATCTGCCATTGAGTGTCTGCCTCGGACCCCAAAGGACCCATCAACAGCAGTAACTCAATGAGTGCTGGTCCCTCAATGGACCAGCGCTCTCTGTACCGCATGATGGGATTCAGAGGCGGCTCTCTAATTAGGAAAATTTGGCGGTCGCCTTAGGCCTCGCGCTCACAAGGGACTCGCGGCCGCCTAATTTACCTAATACATTACAGGCCGGACACAATCAGCTTGATTGTGTTCGGCTCGGCCGACCCACTGTGCCCGATGCAGAGCGTTAGGCACTAGCCTGACGCTATGGATCAGCCTGCTCAGTCACCTGCTCTCTCCGTGTAGATCTGCTCTGCTGTTTTGAGCAGGGAAATTACAGCCTGGGAGAGGTGAATCGGCTGCTGGGGAGGGGTGTCCTTTACAGTGCCAGGAGCAGCAGCCAGGTGAGGGTCCTTGCAGTCCGTGTTGCAGGCACTGAGACAGGCAGCTAAGGTCAGATGATGTGCCTGTAGGACCCCCCCTGGTGTACACAAGTGAGGAGCCGATCAGCCACCGGTCTTCCTGTCTTCCTGAGCGTCTATGCAGAGAGATGGCTGTGTTCCTTGACAGACAGCAGTGCTGGAATTGGAGCTGGAGGACAAGAGGGACACCCTAAGGAGCAGCTGGAAAGTATCCTAGAATAAGCACATCCAAGTTAGGATGTCTATTACACACTGTATTACAGAAATTAACACAATACATACCTAACACCGCACCCCTGATCATAGAGACACATTGGTATAAAAACCGTGACAAATTGTGACTTTTAAGGTGCATAGATCACTATAAAAACAAAATATTTATTGTTTTAGCATAAAAATACATGTAACCATACACAACATGATCAAATGTGATTAAAATACCATGTAAACTACAATTGATGGAGGACACTATTTAAGGCCAAGACAGCATTATATATATATATATATATATTGAAACTACAAGTTCACAGAGTTGGTAACAGCAGATAACTTGCTTACAAACTTATATACAGCACAGTCATGTATCATTGTGAAACAAGGGGAGCCAAACCAGAAGACGTCTATGCCGGGGGCCACGGAGGGGAAGAAACTAGCCAGGATGCCCAACTACTATCTCTCAATACTTGATAACCATAGGAGCATGAAACGTGTCTGGGAAGAGTGAAAACTATATATTTTTAAATTTTTTTAGTTGTTTTCACACTTCCGAGACCCCCCGCACGGCCTCCTGGGACCCCGCTTGACCTCCTGAGACTACACACAGACCACCTGAAACCCCACAGAGCCTCCTGAGATCCCCGCACAGCATCCTGAGATCCCCGCACAGCCTCCTGAGATCCCCACACAGCCTCCTGAGACCCCGTAGAGCCATCAATTTTCCATTATGGGCATGACTGGGGCCTAATTTTTAAGTTTTGCCTAAGGCCTTGCAAAGTCTAGAGCCGCCTCTGATGGGATTATCCCGTCACCGATCGTTAATTAACTGAATGACCATGATTCGTTCGGGAAGGAGTTAAAGCCCACTTCCACTACCTCTGTTTATATTCTGGTGAGTTGGTGACAACTGTAAAATTGTAAGTTTCTGTCCAAGTAGCAATGACCTTGATAACTTCTAAAGAGGGTGAATCTCCCTTCCAGGATCACAGACAGCAATAAAATCTTCTTAGAAGGGCTAACCTTTCATAGCTCCAGTTGCCTAGGACCTTTATAAAATAAAGGTGTAAGGTAAAAGCTAGGGATGCACTAATACGGATACAAGTCAATCAAGAAGCTGGCAGCATGTAATGACTCGCTTTCTGGCTTTCTGATTGGTCGGGAAGATGGCCAATGAGAAAGCCGGACAGCAAGTCATTACCCGCCCCCCAGCTTCACGATTTTTCCAGAAAGCCGGCTTCATGCTCCCTTGTCACCAGGTGACGAGGGAGCATGGAGCTGACTTCTCAGCCAGTCAGGAAGCCGGGCGCCGTGTAATGACTCTCCGCCTGGTTTCCTGATTGGCCAGAAAGCCAGCTCCATGCTTCCTCATCACCTGGTGACGAGGAAGCATAGAGACAGCTTCCCCGCTAATCGGGAAGCCGGGTGGCGAGTTTTGACACACCACCCAGCTTCCCGGCTAATCAGGAAGCCAGGAGGCGAGTCATTACGCGGCCGCCTGGCAACCTTAATGGGACTTCCGGTAACGGAGGTATTCGGTTTCGGCGAGTACCAACAAAAATATTGGTACTTGTACTCGATACCTAAAAAACGGTATCGTTGCATCCCCAGTAAAAACTTTATCTGAATGCTTTCTCGGCAGTACTCACCTTATCCCCTATAATGCCCCCCGCATACTTACCACTTTGCTCAACTTCCTAGGTGAATGATGGCCATTGTCATCCAACTCACTTCCTGTGAGGCCAGGCTGTCAATGACAGCCCCCAGGGATGGGCCATCCTGCAGCCTGGGTTCATAGCATTCTTGGACTGAGCAGCATTCACACATCATTAAGTGAGCGCCACTTAGTCCAGGAAGAAGGACAGGCAACCACTACTGAGGAAATAGAGGAATGACCAGCCTGAACACTGATGGAAAAAGTATTTAGAGGCTTTTTTTTACAGTAGAACTGAGGGGTGGAGGAAGAGGGTGTTGCGATGGAATTCCACTTCATAGCAAACCTGTGTTAAAAGAAATATGGAAGTTGCTATTTATGATCTCTATCTGAAAATGCAAGCTGCCTGGCTGACATCTGACTGATGCAAATCAAGTATGCAACAAGTGCAGTCAGAACTTTTGTTTTTCATAATTCTTTCCAGCCAGTGACTCAGAACTACACAGAAACAGCCAGGCAACACATTTTGTAAGAAAGAGGTCAGCAAAGGCAGCATTCATAATTGTCTAAGTGCTGGTTTCCTTTAAAAAAAAAAAAGAAAGCAAACGAATGTTTCCCATAGCAGCCAGTTCAAATTTGTTCTAGTGCAAGTTAGAAAATGAAAACAATATTGGCTGGTGGCTATAAGCATCAAGTCGGCTTTTCTTTCCTCCAGGTTTTATTAATATATCCCTTTGTATCTGGAACTACATGTGACTTGTGTTATTGGTTTTATTGGAAATAATGAAGCCTGACTACCTATCTGCAGCTATAAACAACATGTCTGTTTCTGCTGTAAGACAGAACACAGTTGGAAATCTTTGAGAAATAGGCTTTGCATGTTCCATAGTCCATCTTACTTAATTTTTTCCTGTGTTTCTGCTAAAAAAGAAAACAAAAATCAAATCTAGGTTTAAGAACGCTCTTTCATATCTGCAATACTATCAGAATATTATCTGCATATTGTGTACGTGAATGTGTTTATTTTTCTAAAGGTGGCCAAACACAAATACATGCAATGAGGGGCCATTTAGACCTATCTGGTCTGACACAGTGCATTTGTGTTACGTCAAGGCGGCCCTTTCATTCAAATGCACTGCAACAGGCTTAAAATCAAACCTGCACCATTTTTGCTTACGCAGAGCCCCGCAATGCACGGTAGAGTGTCAGTTGTGCACTGGTCTAGTCTATTGGGTTGCCATAAAATGACAATGCAACATGGTAAGTGGTAAGTGTGTTGCTGTGCCTTGCATTAATGTGCATTCCAACACGCATAGGTCTGAGTTGGCCAGTACGGATGATGTGCAATTTCCAGTAGTCCAAAACATGGTACTTTTACAATCATCCATCACCTATAGAAGCTGTTAAAGTGACAAAAATAAACTAACCCCTATCTATTAGCTCCCCACATATCATGTAAAATTGCTATATGTTCATAAATATATATATA
>NW_017306488.1:688360-744602 GCF_000935625.1 Nanorana parkeri
TATTAGGAGATAAAAAAAGCATCTTTAAAAACTTCAGTTGGCTAATAAAATGTATCACTTGAATTCCAATCTTTCTGCTTTAATTGATGATCAATAGAGATGATCGAATGTGCATGGGTGTTGTTGGGCCCTTTCTTAAACTCTTTGTAAAGTATGAAAATTGTGACTTAATTCCAAACTCCATTGAAGTCTGTAGGGGGTGACCCTTCAAAATCAATTCTGACCATTTTCAAGGGTCATATACAAAGATTTGTCAAATAAAATATTTGCCTGCCTTGTAGCACTCGGGTCCTCTGCTCAAATGCTGGCAAGGACACTATCTGCATGGAGTTTCTTCTCCCTTTGCTCATGTGGTTTTATCATGTTAAACAATGGGCATGGCCTAAAGGAGGATGGTTAAACAGAACATGAGCATTTTTGTTGTATATACTGCTACAGTCCTTCTACCCACAAATGTGCTCTAAATACTCTAACATCAGTGACAGTTTGCCGGAATATAGAGAGAGAGCTAACACATTTGAGCCTACCTCAAAGAAGAACTTCATTAAAATAGCTGGGAACTATGTAGCAACCAGCAGCATTTGAGATAATGGAGTATGTAAAACATAGTGAGGGGAATTTACCAAAACTGGAGCACACAAAATCTGGAGCAGCTGTATATGGCAACCAATCAACTTCTACTGTTTATATTATTGAGTTATATGCCAAGTAGCTGCACTGTAGTGGAACGCATGCTGAACAATAGTATTTCCTAATTATAAATTGCTGGCTGTAACTCCTCATCTTTATCTAAGAACAGACCATTCTACTAGTGAATCCTGTACAAGTGGCTTATGAAGTAATATAGTTACCATTGTGTTGGGACGCATGGTCTCTGTGTTCAGGTAATTAGCATATGCATCCACAGTTGAGATTCAACCTGGTGTTCATCTTTGTTATAATAGTCTGTTGTTACAGCGCACCATCATTGGTGTCATTGGTAGGAATAATGCCCCATCATTGGTGTCAATTATATTAGGAAAGCCACAGTATTATTATAATATAGTCATTTTTATAGTGGGAACAATTTACACAGTGCTTTACGTGTTGTACATTGACATTAGTCCCTGTCCTCAGTGAACTTGCAATACAATGTAGCAGTGTTGACAAGACACAGCTGTGGTATAGATGCAGTACAGTTTAGGTTGTGTTGTGCTGACCTTAAAATGTTGTTCATAGTTCTCAAGACATGACTAGCTGTGCCAGACTTTTAATAATGACATCATTTTAAACAATGCTGGTAGCCTAGGTGAAAGCATAAGTGAATGGCAGGCCTTGGCTGTTTATTTTCATTCCAAATTATGGAATGGTTACAATTTCTATTTTCATTTGGCTGACCTTCAATTCCAGCTGTCTGGCAGAAGAGTGCAAGTGATCTGTCTTCTCCTGCATAAGGCAGCATATACAGGATAGTAAAACTATCAAATCTCGCATGTACAGTTCACCTAAATTTATAAGAAGAGTCCCTCTGGGTAAATCAGTAGTAGCCTGACACAA
Organism: Nanorana parkeri; assembly: GCF_000935625.1. Lineage (NCBI taxonomy): Eukaryota > Metazoa > Chordata > Amphibia > Anura > Dicroglossidae > Nanorana > Nanorana parkeri. Next base: position 689,897 of record NW_017306488.1, read on the forward strand.
AGAAGAACCAACAGAGAGATTAAAAATTGCTATGAACATATTTAGCATTACCAAAGATGATGCATTTAGGACTCTGCACAATGATATTAAGCAGAGTGAAGAAGGTCACCAAATCACCTTCTTCTAATGAAGCTTGTCTGCTCGACTGCCTGAGATATGTGCTCTGTTATAATTGTGCACATTATACCTTACTAGAAAAGGACAGTGAAAAGTGACATGAAGAATGGTGACAACAAGCAAAGGATCTGTCATTAAGAGTTTAGCGTTATTAATATTGTTGACCCTCCAGCAGTACAACTCACTTGCCTCTGATCATCTGTCTTCCTTTTAAGCACATCCATCACAAAAATGAATTGACTAAGCTCTGGTGAGCAGGGTCAGAATGGAAGAGAGATGACAAGGAGCAGAGTATTTTGTACTTACTTCAAGTGGTACGTTTGGAAGCTCTGATATTGTAACATGCAGTAGCCTGTTTACAATAAGTGCCATGTCTTCATAAGCATGGGAGAGTAATTGACAATCTTCCAGTCACAGAAAAAAAGTGTTAAAGGAGAACTATGAGGCGAATGAAAATCACTCAGAAAAATATATATTAATTTTATCCAAATGTGTAAGCCAAATGCTACATTTACCTACATAAATAACTGAACAGCCAAAATTCTAGACAGCTTGTGCTTAGGGGCCCCATAGCAGTTTATGTGCCATGGCTATAGCTATGCCCTCGATGGTGGTGGCAATCTCATGATATGGGTATTCTTCTTTGCAGCAGGCCCTGGAAGGCTTGTCAGCTTGATAAACACAGCAAAATACGGGAATATCCTTAAGGAAAAACCTTTAAAGCCCACAAAAACTTGAGTCTAGGGGAAAAATGTGCTTTCCAACCTGACAATGACCCTGACCGAAGCCAAAACTACACAAGAGTGTCCTAAAACAACAATGTTAATGTCCTAAAATGGCAGAGTCAGATCTCAGTCCAATAGAGAATTTGTGGCTGAACCTTAAAAAGGCTGTTTAAACACGATGCCTATGCAAAGAGGAATAGGAAAAATTGCAGTGTATGTGACGGACCGCCTGGTACCCCGACTGGGTACCTCCGCCGAAGAGCGTCTCCTGCCAGCCAAACCCCACTCTCAGCCAGCAGATTCGCAGTTACCAGCCCCTAACCCCCAATCACGAGGCAAAACTCATGTTGAAGGTTCAACATAGAAAGAGCAACTCCTTTATTAAACAAAGGACATTCACTTTTGAGACACTGGGAATCAGACATTTACATACACAGTCACAGTGCAATAATCACAGTGTACATATGTGCTAAGCTGATAGAGACATATCCACATAGACTCTAGGCTGGAATTGATATCTACAGTGCATCTACTAAATACTAACTTGAGGGGCTGTATACTTATGCAGTCAGTCATTTTGTGTTTTTTTTTATTGTAATTATTATAAATCAATTTGCAGAAATTGGTTTTCAATCCGACATTAAAGAGTGTATTTCTGTTGATCAGTGTAAAAAAGCAACATTAAATCCACTGTGACTGAATGTTTTGTGACAATAAGATGAAAACTCCACAGGGTAAACACTTTTTCAAGGCACTGTATATGTTTTCATATGGGCTTCCTGAATGGCAGCACTCAAGCTTGGAAGGGAAGGTTCAACACTCACAGTCTTCTCTTGCCTTGCTTGGTGCTTGACAGTCAACCAGTGCGTTGAGGCTATATGTGCCTTTTCACAGCTCCATTCATTTTGAGGCAATGCAGCTTGCACCACAATGCACAGTAACACACTGCCATAGTGGATGGTGCATGCCCATTTTTGTGGATCTTTTAGTGCATTGCCAGCCAATTCATTTGATTGGGCTGCCTAACGTAACACATGTTAACATGCAAAAAACTTCAAGAAAATGTGTACATTAACCCAACGCGTCAAGATGCAGAGCTTGGAATGGCCCCTACATTTGAATAGGCTGCCCTAATTCAACATTTGTTGATGCTTGAAAAAAGTGCATCAATTAACGCAATGCATGAGGACACCAAGGCCGGGAAGGGTTAGTGTTATGGTTAAACATTAGTGGTAGGTAGAAGGTCGTTGATGTTTCAGGACACATTTTATTTTGACATGTTTTCCCGCCAAATCCTTTGTTTCAGGAACAGTTGTGTATAATGTATGAATGTACTAGGTAAGGGGTGCAATTTTCGTAGAATAAAGGTGTTGTTTTGGTGTGATAAATTCATTTTCTGGTCTGAAAATGTTTCTTATAAAAAACTATTGCGCTCAAAACCACAATATTTTTTACAAATAAAAAATAATGTACTACAGTTATTTCTCCAAGAAAAACTGGTCAGGAGGAGTGCTGAAAGCTATTGACACAATCAGGAGATGATCATTTTATATCTATACATATGTCTTAGGGCTTATAGCATCAAAGCTTATACAGCTAATCAAATCATTATATCCTATTTAATTCCAGTGTCAACAAATGTCTCATTTATTTCCTACTCGGCATCCCATTAAACGTTTTTAATCAGTTGTTCTAATTAATTTGCCCAGAGTCACAATCCTCCTATTAACATATATGTAAAAGAGATTCCAATTTAAGCAATTACTGCAGTTTCAGCCACTTTATTTAGTACTACAAAAGTAAATACAGAATAGTAATTAAATTGTCAACATAATTAGAGGAGATCCACAGTGACTTTTGCAGAGCTATGTCCTGCAGAACTAAGGATAAGCACAGCATACATATTCACTACACATCGTATACAATGCAATTCTGTGTTTACTGGAGGATCACAATACTCTTCTTTAGAATTCCTTTTCTCTTTCATTTCTTTTTCTGTATCTTTTAATCTCAGTAGATCTTAGATCCCCAACTTTTCCACTTTGTGACCCACATTTATCATATAAAACGGTTGGCAAATAAAAAAAAACAGTTAAAAATGTACGGTAATAACTGTAAACATTTCAATGAACATATATCATCTAGGCATCCTCTATTTGATGTTAATGGTAGGAGGAAGTATATAGTACAGCAAATATTTAGACAAATAATTCAAAGACTGGTGCCTGCCAGGAGGCAGTCACAAGCCACATCATGGGTAGTTGACAGACTTTTGTGGACCATGAGTCACTAACCTGGTATTACCCCTATGGATACTTTTCACATTCAGTAATACAGCCATCAAACTTAGTGCCACTTTTGTCTTTTGTTTCCCGTAACACAAATTCACACATCTATAAAACAAAATTTCCATTTACTTAGCCCTGATTTAAAGATATTCATTTTTAACTATGTGTATAAAGTATTGAAATATTTTGTAACAAAAGATCCACAGAATATACATAGCTAGATACTAATATTTCCCCCACAGTAAATATATAAAACCATATACTGTATATATTTCTGTTGTTACATTTTTCCTACTGGAAAAGCTCAGATGCTTTACACACTTTAATGTGAGCTTGTATTGGCAATAGAAAATACAAAGTAAAGAAAATGTTAAAGTGGCTCAACTTACCTTTACAGTGCAACCTTGTTTCCTGCAGAGTAATGCAGGAGGTCCCAAAAGTCCTATGCAAATACCAACTTTCTGAAAGTCCAGATTTGCCTAGGCTTAAAGCATATTTTCAGTTCTGCAGCCAAATTGGGATCACAACTACCTTATATTTTTAATGTTTTTCCATTCACATGGAATAATATTTGCTGCTTACATTATAAAGTGCTTTATACTCGCTTAAAAGTTCTAAAAAAACAAAACACGACAGGGCACCTACACTAGTGTAAATCGCTTCATTTTGTAAAGAGATACAGGTAGTTATTGATTATACTCACAAACAATGAGTCATAAAGAAATGCCAAGTGCTGCATCTGTGATGCTCTGAGGAAGGGGGCATGGCCCCGGAAATGCGTTAGCACCCAGCAGTTGGGACAGAGAGACACATTGGCCTGTGTTATCCCTTGCCCCGGTGAAACGATTCATCCTTCGTACATGGCGGCACAGCCGCACTCGGCACTTTTTATGACTCATCGTTTGTAAGTATAATCAATGACTACCTGTATCTTTTTATAAAATAAAAAGGTTTGTTCAGTTCCCTGACTGTCATCGTCAGCTGGCAGATTTCATTATCAGCTACACTGTCTGCCCTAAAACAGAGTGTTAAATACTGAGAATCATTGTGTGTTATGAGAGGAAGCTCAGTCTGTCCCTCAGTTTGACCCTCTACTTGGAATAGAGGGTAGCTTGAAATCTGCGCAAAGGCCTTCACCAAAAGCATCCAAAAGTTAAGAAATAGTTTTAAAGAATTATTTTAATATATGCTGTGTGAATGGGTACACATAAGAAACATATAGAGGGGTTTTCTTAAATTTGGCTGCTATAGCAGAAATGCTCCCCCACTTGACATTGTTGAGTCTGGTGATTAGTCACTCAGGCACTGTGCATTGCTTTACTGGAGGGAACATGTGCATTACCTACATCATTTGGGTTTTGGGGAGCTCTGGCAGCCCACTGCAAGCGATGAAGTTATAGAGCCTTCTCTTCAACACTAACCATACTTTTATTTTCTGTGCCAGTACAGGGTTACTTTAATAAATGCACTTTCTTTTCATACCCTTTTTCTCCTATTCATATAATACATTTATGAAAAATGTAGAAAAATATTACAAATATAGATTATATATGTTTCTGTGTGTTGTCTGTAGTTATAATGAATTATGTAAATACAGTATGTTTAAGTGTAACATGTGACATGAACTATACATGTGCATACAAAGTATATGAAGATTTTTTTTAAAGCGTTTAAAGATTTTTAGGTAGCGCATAATAATTTTTTTCATTATACAGCCTACACATAAAGAATGTGCTAATCACAGACAAGCAACATCCTGTCCTATATATATTATGTGATAAGGTCTCTAGTATTTTGTGTTGTTGTTTAGCAGAATGGGCAAGAAAATCTGTGTGTTCACCGCTTGAAACAAAATGTTATTCTGTCTGATTGCACTCAAACACCAGCATTTACACATGCACTTGCCTCAGGGAGAAGAGTAATAAGCAGCAAATACGTACTAGGTGATATAAGGGAAGGAATTTTAAACAGAATTTGTTACAGTGAAAACATGGATTGATTTTTATTGTAAAAAATGGCTTGCAGCTTGAATGGAGAATGCAAAGTTTTATTTACACAGTTGTTATTCCGCACCCTGAGGACCCAAACCCCTCCTCCATGACTATGTCTATTCTATGGTAGTTTTCTTGTTGGGATTTTTCCTTTTTATTTATGTAAGATACATGATGGACCTCTACTTGACAGTAGCCTTGAAAACACAACTCAAACCAAAATGTTTTTTGTTTTGAATGAAGTGGGTTAAGAGGGTTAAGAGCTTTTATTGTTGTTTGTGTTCTTGCTAAAGAGATGCCCCCTCACTCCAGTGATAGAAAAGCCCCCAAAGGAAAAACAGATAAACGTAAAAACACATTTTATTAAACTTGGAAAGGATTACAACTTCAAACAATGTTTTTATTTCTTGCCCTGCTCTGGTAAAACTGCACCCGTCCTATTGTCATGTATCACTGGCCCCTCCCTTTTAGATTGTAAGCCCTCACGGGCAGTGCCCTCCTTGCCATCTTGTCTTGCATTGTATTGTAACTGTAATGTCTTCCTTGTATTGTAAAGCGCTGCGCAAACTGTTGGCGCTATATAAATCCTGTATAATAATAACAATAATAATAATAATGAACAAATACATTAATACTTGTAAAACCCTACTACACAGTCTATATAGAAATCACAAGGACAGGAGGTAAGGGAACTACCCCCTTAGGTAGACCTAAAACAGAAATGGTCACTCTTCCCCATGCTATCTAAAACAGAAAACCAAAAAAAATGATAGTTTTACCTATAGGGCAATGCTACCTTTCTTAGATGCACCTTACTAACCTGAGAGAATTGTATCCTCAATATAGCCTATGCTCTTTCAAACTATCTTTTAGGAACTGTAACATGCACAGTGCTCAATACCTGTGTTGTAACAATGTTAGTCATCCATGTCATCAAAACAGCCACCAGCACAACCAAAAAAATTAATCCTTCACCTATCAATCCACCATAAATCTATATCACAATCTAAGCCTCTTTAATTAATTGGGAAATAGGCATTTGACCTGGGTTTATTAAGACATGGGATGCATCTTTATAGGAAATATAGATCCCTTTAAAGTATATCTAAACCCAAGAACAAAAATGTAATAAATATGCAGACTCTGCTTCCTGCTTACCAGTTCTGTGATTTTTTTGACATTCCTGTAATCTCTTTGAAAATATATGTCCTGCTTAAAAAAACACTACTCCAAAAAAAGCCACTCTCCCTGGGGCTTATCCTGTCATTTGAGAAGCTGTATAGCAGTAATGTTAAAGTGGCACTAAACTCATGAGGCTTTCTCAAGCAGGTATCTCTGTATTAGGTAGTATATTTAAAGGAGTTAAATCTTAAAAATGCATTCAAGCATATTAACAAAAATTTAGTTTATTTCTGCATGTTCTTCCCTCTGGAGGGTGGATACTTTTGTTCTCCATGGCCCCTGCTTGTTGTAAAGTAGACATCGCTCCAAGCTCGTTCCTGTGATGGACTACAATCACAATACAAATTACATAGACAATCTTACGTTTAATTATCACAGGAGTGAACTTGGAGCGGTGGCTACTTTACAACACACACTGGGACCATGGGGAACAAAAGTAGCTACCCTCCAGAAGGAAGGACAGTGTCAGCACCAATTCAGAGATGATTTGAGGATCCACAGCTGAGTGATACCCAAAAAAGTTTAGCGTCACTTTAAAGGTACCGCCTGATACAAAGATACCAGCTGGAGATAGTCTGCCATCCTGTTTATGAAATCCAACCATGACAATATGGAAGCATGTAAAATTTGAAAGTCACATCAAAAATTATTTCCAGGTAAATATAACAATAACTCAAAATGTGTATAGTTTTCTTTAAAGCAATGCATTTTTTTTTATTTTTTTTTTAGTATAGGAGTCAATACCTTTGTTACGTTTTTTTGTACAGCCTGTATCCTGTTTGGTGAAGTTTTTCCTCTCATCCTGTTCCTGTGGGACCTAACATACCTTGTAACACTAGTGGCCACCAAGGCAGGAACCTAAAAGAAATGTTCCCCAATGGGCAGGATGAGGCAGCAATGAAAAATTGACAAAACTCCTCATCACTTTGCTAAAAAGATGTTTTTACATTTGCCTGTGTCCCTGTTGAAGAGGGTTATCAATATTTCCTGTGCAGGTAATAGGAAGTCAGGAGACATCTCCCAGAAAGTACACAACAATAAAAAAATAAAAGAAACAACCAACACTGCACTATAAATATATGTGAAACCTTTGTGATGGGCTCTAATTATCCGCTAATACAATACCAATATGGGATAATCCCTGTGCTCCTAATATATGGCACAAACTGTAAAAAAAAAACAGGCTTCTCTCATGTATGTCGTGATGTCGGTGTGCTCCGCCCACCTGAGCACACGGACATTATGGCATACATGAGGGAAGCCTGTTGCAGCCGAGAGAATTTTATAAAAAGCGTGAAGTTTTTATCGATTTTATAAGTGGATTTTTTTAAACGCAATACATTTTCTACTAAATACTGCACAATGAAGAGCACTTTTTTGTTTCCTTGAGCATCGGTGACTAACCATAAGGAGAGGAAGGAAAAAAACACGAAATGGATAGATCGCAATCAACTGACTCCTGGGAAGACACAGAAAGGAGAAAATCAGAGCTGGTTATATGGTCGGTTGTGAGTGAAGGAGTGGAGAAATACATTTTCTATGACCAGCCCGTAACAAGGTGACCAACAACAGCTGGTGAGTGCGGATTTCAGATGTATTGAACAAAAAAGAGTTAGGAGAAAGAGCATGGTGGTTAAAAAGAAAAGAACATTGATCATTTGAAACGAATAGAAGATATCAAAAAGACTTTTATGTATTCACATTCACTATTATGTTTTTTTTTTATTTATAGAGTTTTACTTGGAAGATATTTGTCTAACAATAGTTTTTTACAGTTTGTGCCACATATTAAGAACACAGGGATTATCCTGTATTGGTATTGTCTTGGCGGATAATTAGAGCCCATCACAAGGGTTTCACGTATATTTATAGCGCAGTGTCGGTTGTTTCAAATGTCTAAAGCAGTGGCATCACTATTTTATTGACACAGCAGCTTTTTCTTTCACACATTAACATAGCGCAGTGGTTATTCTATACACAATAAAAAAAATAAAACCTGGAAGAGCTTCCTACACTGATGCTATCCAAAAAAAGTTTTGGCTGGAGCTGGACCTTAATAGTAATGGAGCCTACTGGGCTCCCTAATGCTCTTGGAAAGTATTACTCAAAAGACTGCCCAGTGGACATTTGGCAAGTAAAAACATTCCTTAAATTAAACTTGTCTCCAACTTGGGTAGATTGAGAGATATAGGCAGCTAAAGTACTCCCTCTACTTTGCAAACATTACGAGTCAGTTTGAAGACCTATTATGTTCAAGAAATAGGGAGATTCCCTGTGGCAGAAAGGGATGGGGCCAATTTGGACTTTTACAGGAAATTTCAACATCTGCATATAATTTGAGTCACCCAATCTGTGGATTTACCAATTGTCCTGGTATGTGGATTTCACTGAAAGTCTACTTAGTTGAATTGCGCAGCTCTTCATTAGATTTACTTTAAAGGAGACCATGCATGAAAATGCAAAATTCAATTATCTGGGGGTCCACACCCCCGAATAAAAAAACAGAAAAAATAGACCTTTTTAAGAAAACAATACTTACCTCAATCCCGCTTTTATCTGCTTCATAAAGGCATCAGTGATGCCTCTGTTTTCATTGTTGCCTCATGAAAAAGCTGGGCATTTATTCTCAAAGGTTTCGAGTTTCCATCTTAAGCAGAAGGCAGCAGTGAGGGGCAAGGACATCAGTGGCTCATTCAGGAAGCAAATGGAAGCTGGAGTGTAAGGTATATTTTTCTTTTTTTTTTCTTTAAATGATCTATTTTTTATTTACAATTATAAATAAAACCTTTAGTTAGTATTTTTATTTGAGGGTTGGGGGTCCCCTATAAGCAGCCCTTGCATATTCATGCAAAACAAAAGCTACATACAATATTTTGCAATCTATACTATATAAAAGCCAACCAAGTGTCAGGTACAATTTTCTAGTACGCACCGGAGACTTCTGTACACAGCACCTTTACTTTGTTATCATCGTTTTTGTTGACGTTCTAATGATCTTGCTAACAAAGCAGCTTATTCTGAAGATCGATACATTTTCACCAGGGTTTCTCTGAGCTGAATAAAAATGTTTTGGTTCTCACATTCTACCCATATACCATTTTCTGAATCACAAAGGAGTTCATTAGCCTGGTACTTTTTACAGTGAATTCTTTGAAGGTTGGCATTGCTTTGTAAGATGTTCATTTCACAGTATTTACGTAAAGCTTCATGGCTCCTTCTCACCTAAACCATCATAATCTTAAAGTCTAACCGAATTTTCAGTTTAAATCAGCTATATACGTTTGAGGTGCATCAAGACAAAAGTTATAAAAAGTCTTAGAATTTATCTGCTTTAGAAAGCAGTCATAGCCTGAGTAAAAAAGCCTGCCCCTGTATACTTGCTGTAGGGAAGGACCCTTGTGCTCTGTGTGGAAGCAGTGGTCTCTCTGCAAAGGTGCGACACGGGCCTTGCTTAGTCAGAGCTACAACTGTGCAACCATCGAAGCTTTTTCGTTGGCTTGGTGGGGGGCATGTGAGACCTCTGCTTTTAGGCAGAGAGCATGGGTCCTTCTTTGGACATACTGGCAGGGGTAAATCAAACCAACTGTAAGACTTTGTACAACTTTTTTTTTAATGCACAAGGAATGAGGGGAATATATCAAAACTGGAGCAAACAAAAACTGGAGCAGATGTGCATGGCAACCAATCAGCTTCTCTCTTTCACTAACTAAACAAACTGAAGAGAGAAATTGATTGGTTTCCATGCACATCTGCTCCAGTTTTTGTCTGCTCCAGTTTTGATAAATCCCCCCCAATGTATTTAGGTGAATTAAACTGACAGATCAGTTGGGCTTGCCTTTAATAGCTTGGTTCTAATACTGAACTTTTTCTAGTATGCAAGTTGCAGCAGGTGATCATAGAAACAGAGCTATAATGAGACACCACGCCACCCTAGGCACACCTGATGATGGCAGACTTTTTGGAAAGCTCTGCCCCCTATGTCATGTGATTATGTCAGTAAATCTAATGATAGAATGTGCTGTTGGAGGAAGCATATTATTTTTTTTACTTTCACAGCAACATTTTAACTCTATAGACCAACAAATGTGATAGGAGAGAGGGGTTTCTATTTCCTGACCATGGCAAGCCTTCTGACTACTTTCAGCACCCCCTTCTCCCTACAGTATTTCTGCTGAATTTAAACAGATATCAAGAGGTTGCCAGCAGAGGGAAAAAATAATAAAATTGTCTCAGTTTATAATTTTGTGACTTCTAACCCTGCTGCCCTAGGCACTAGCCCAAAAGTGTTTTGTGGTCAATGAAATCTGTAGAGTAGAATTAATACATTTGTGATATAGCTATTGAATTTACAAAATGTTCAGGATGCTGATTGCATGAAAAACAGTTGTTTCAATGTAGATACATTGCTAGTTTGACTAGTAGGTAGAAGAGAAAGAAAGCCAAGCAGTGTAACATAAGGTTAGAGTCAAACAAGTATAGATGCCTAAATACATAAATACACATACTCAATAATGATGGAGAGCAAATGTGCTGACAGTTAAACAATGTTTACACAATAACATACCCAGCCCTGAGAATGCAATGCAGAAAGCAACGCTGGAGCTCAAATGGCACACAAATGTTTTAGCCAGACTTGTGGAATAGGTGGATATATGTGTGGCAGAATAGGAGAATTGCAGTGAAATACACAGTTAAGCAGGAAAAAATGAAAAAAAAATCTACTTATCCTTTTGCAGTTATCTAACATTCCCAACCAAGCAAATCTGTATGGGCCTATTATCAGTGGCAGCGCTATTCCAGTCTTAAAATCAAGCATCTGTCACCTGTTCCAAAGGGCACAGATAAAGATTTTTCATCTGATATAATAAAGGTTCGAGTGTTTTTTTCAAAGGAGCCTGTCAAGATAGAAATATGAAAACTGCCTTCGCTGACTTGGTTTTAACCTCTTGTGGACATTGGATGTGCTACATGCACTCATAAAAAAATTCATGGAAGTGAACAGGGAGTAGTATTATGTCCTGTCCTTCTTAGAACTGATTACCCTTATCAGTTCTAATAAACTGCTTCTTAACCTTCTCCCCTTGGTTATTATTCTCCTGCTGTTTTTTTTAATTTCTATTTTTTAAATCATAAATAGTTATCTTGTTTTTATGTTGTTATCCATTTTGTTTCTTAACTTTCTGTATCACATTAAAAGCCTCACAAAATTGGACAAAAATACCTTTATTAAATTTGTAAATAACTTTGCAATGCTTTTTACCAGAATCATAATCTTTGTGTCATTATAAATGGGACAAATTATAGAATTTAAGTTATACTTTTTTTATCTACAGTAGCAGTTTTTTTTAGACTAACACTGGCCATAAAGGAAAAAAGCGCATTTATTAGTTTTGTTATGTTTTTTGTCTATGGTTTGCATCGAAAATAAAATAATATTTGCAAAACACTATCTCCAAAAAAGCAATTTTCCCCCTTTTTTTATTACTTAGTAATAGTAATGACAAACTTACCGTTAAATACCGACTAAATAAATAAAAATTGCCCTGGTCCATAAGAGGTATACAGGTGTAAGAGCTGAACTGGGTAAAGTGGACCTGAACTCGAAAAGTGAAGATTTGCTAAGGTATAGGAAACATTTACGGAGTGTGTTATTTGTGCCTAAGCAGAACTCAGAAAATAATTATCTTCTGTCTTGAATCCCTCCTGAAATTAGCAGAGCACTTGTAACTGTGCCTAGGCACACCTGTGTTTTCAGCCTCATAGCTGAACAACTGCAGTGTGAGATCTAGGACACGGCTGTCTCTGACAGCTAGTCTCAGGTTGATTTAAAGTGGAAGTTGGTGATTGTACTACTGTGCTGTTCACAGTTCTTCTTGCTGGAGGCTCCCGCATAAGGAAGCAAAGCTTTGCCTCTAGCAAAATAGTAGCGTCCACATAGAGACATAAGGATTGATTTACTAAAGGCAAATAGGCTGTTCACTTTGCAAGGGAATTTGCACTTTGCAGGGGAAGTTTCCCTTAGCTTAGTGAATGTGGTGAAACTTCACGTTGTAAAGAAAAATCAAAAACAGAATTCTTTCAGTGATGGCAAAAAATCAGCTGCATGAAGACTAGAGGCAATACTGGTAACTAGTCCAAAGAGCTCTGCCTACTTTCTTTCAACACAGCTTTCAGAGTTCATTTTTCCTGTAAAGGTACATGATCCAGAGCAGTTATTCTTATCCCTGCTTGACTACTCTGTGGGTCACTGAGCTTGAATGTGCACCTGCCTGACAGATGTCAGGGCATCTAACTTGCACTTGCTTGTTCTACGTCAGTAACACACTGGGGAGTGAATTCAGGATAATAATTCTGGAGCATGCACCTTAAAATCAAGTCAGCAGTTTCAGCTCCCATGTGAACAGACATTTTTCAGAAACATAGTACAGTCTACAGTTCAAACAGCCACTCTTGGTCTTCTGGCCTAGATAAAAATGCCAGGGTAGTGAAGCTGAACTCAAAACCAGCATGTGATTTGTCAGAGTGACCACTGTCATTAAAGAATGTAGTTTATCTCTGTGATGGGCCTGTACATAAGTGACAAATTCCCTTTAAAGAACAACTTCACCCAAAATAAGAGCAGGACACAAATAGTTGTGCTGAAGGTTGGTGAACTCAAACCCCCCCAGAGTGGAGCAGTAATGATCTATCAGGGAATCATATCTACCATTCTTGGATCCTGGTACTTTGTATCTGCAAGAAGTTAAATGTAGAGGCTACTGAAGGATTAAAGTTGCTTGAAAATGTAATACTTGTTATTCAAGCACCGTTATCGACTTTGTGCAAATGGCATTCAACTGAAATACACTGCTGTTTCTATACAGTGCTTATTAAAGAAATGGGTACAAAAAGGTATAACAACACTGCAATTGCTATATCAAAACATATCTTCCTGATAACTTTTAAAAGCTAGGGGAGCGAGCAGAAATATTTTAAGTGGGGGTTGTTTAGACAGTATCACCAGTATAATATAATATTCATAAATAATTTATATAAAATATTCATAATTTATGTATGCACATTTTTGTACATAGGCAAGTTTGTAGAAATATGTACATCTATCTATCTATCTATCTATCTATCTATCTATCTATCTATCTATCTATCTATCTATCTATCTATCTCCACACTATTTATGTTGGAATATTACACAGCAATGTCATCATCACTTTCTCTAATTTTAATAGATCTTGACATAATTTACACCTAATTTACATAAACTAGAACTCTGTCAGCACTCCAAAATATCCCTTTAAGGGACACAGTACAAATTACCAGGTAACAGAACTTAGTAACAACATCAATCAAAGTTGATGTCTTGTTCCATAGCCATTCTGTGATTTATAGCTTCCAAATGCTTGGTTTGTTATAGAAAGATAAAATATATAAATATATATATATATATAGCGATATAATGGAATTCTATGTTGCTTTTGTGAAATCTTTATGGAGTGGCAGTAAGTCAGTCATGTATAGAGTCAAAGACTAAGAAGATTCTTCTGTATTCAATATGTTCCTCATAAGAGAATGCAAGTTCTTTGTGCATGTTGTTTATTGCTTCCTTTCGGAAAAAAAATCACATTTAGATTTTTCAGGCTCTACTTTCTAAGAAGCTTTTTTTTTTCTGATGCAGTTTTCCCGTTTTAAATAGGGTGTTTTGTCCTGTTCTGGCCATAACAGGCCTTGTATAGCAAGACCTGGTAGACATCAAAGACAATCAAATAACGCCTGAAGAACGTCTTCATTCTGCACAAGTCTTGAAGATTTTCGGTAAAGAAGAAACCCCTTTTTTGAGTATGTAGAGAGTGTCAGCTCAAGGCAAAACAGACATGTCATAACTGAGATTAGTAGGAAAATGTTGTAGTCCATGCACTGGATTTGCTTTAACTGTCAACGCTTTCAATGATTGGACATTTGTTCACAGCATGAACTACAGTCAAATATTAAATTTTATGGAAGATATCTAGGTAGCAATATCACTAGTAAACTCTTTACCACTCCAGCTACAGCTGAAGCTTAGAGTCAAGATTCATTTGTGTAAAAAGAGTCTGATTGTCTGCTCTGTTGGAAAAGATTGAAGGAATTTGAAGAAGTCTAGAACACAATGGTTATCATAGGAAAGTGTCACAATACCTTCGTATTCTCGAACAGCACATAAAGCTAGGCCCAAAGTACCTACTGCTAAAATTCAGTGGTACTGGTAACCTGAGTGACCTCTGAGTTCAGATCTTCTACTCGGCGGCCTCGGGAGCCTCTCCTTCGGCCATCCATGTCTAGTCATACTGGCTTGTCTGGAGCATGTGACTGGGCGCAAGTGGATACTTGGTCCCGGGTAGTGTTACGGGCTCTGCTGAAACTGCTCTGTTCAGCATGTGAGCGGAAGGGAAAGCAGAAATCTCGGAAGCATCTCTTGAAATTTTCATCTAAGAAGGCATAAAGCACTGGATTCAGGCTGCTATTGGTGTATCCCAGGGCAATGCAGAAATGCCAGCTCGCCACAACGTAAGGATTCCTCTTGTCAATTTCCACCATAGTCCACACAATAACGAAGATGTGGATGGGTGTCCAACAGATGATGAAGGCAGCCACCACTACTAGAACCATACGGGTTATGCGGCGCAGGTTGCGGTCTTTCTCTCTTGATCCAGACAGGAGGCGTACACTGCGAAGGCGAAGGATCATTAACCCATAGCATACTGTAATTACCAAGACTGGAATCACAAAAGCGAAGATAAAGACACAGATTTTGGTAACGGTATCCCAATACCAATCAGGGCGAGGAAATTGAAGCATGCAAGTGATGCTGCCAACTGTAGAAGTTGAAGAGATAGAAACTTGTTAGTAACTGATTTACATCCTGTTATTAAATGTACAAAAAACAAAAGGTATGCTACAAATTTTTCACATTACCCAATCTTAAAGTATAACTGAAGTAATACAGTGCATAGGTCATCATAAATGTTGCCTATCATTCCTTTTTTTTAAATGTATAATTGGTATAATCTCATAGTTTTATAAAACGATTTTATTTTATTCAATAGGAAAGTTAAAATATGGTATAATACATGTATGTATTGTTGTCTTAGTAGCTTAACAGAGTGATGGAGTAGTGAAAGTAAAAAAAGAATATGCTGCCTGGGAGGACTAAGTTAAAGGAAATCTGCATTGGCAAACTACAGGGTAAATAATAGGTATTTAACATTCAGCATAATACAGTGTACAGACAACACTAAAGCTCGCCTACCTTTATTTGTTTTGGTAACTGCCATAACCATGATGGGCACTCCAATAACAGATGACAAAATCCAGATGCAAACATTTATAGCTTTGGCCTTTGAGGGGGTTCTAAAGTCCAATGCTCGCACGGGATGGCACACGGCTACATAACGATCCACACTCATCATAGTCAGGGTAAAAATACTAGTGAACATGTTGTAGTAGTCTATGGACAATACGACTTTGCAGAGGATTTCTCCAAATGGCCAGGTCTCCATGAGATACTTGGCACTTTGAAAAGGTAAAGTGCTGGTTGCCAGTGCATCAGCCAAGGCAAGATTGAAGATGTAAATGTTGGTTGCTGTCTTCATCTTGGTGTATCTGTGAAAAACAGAAACATTTTGTTGTTTAATTTTCTATAAAGAACCTAACATGCATCTAATACAGCTTCAGAACCTAAACCCAATACATGGCTTCTCTGCTTTTCTCCTAATGTCATTGGTTGTCAAATACACAGGCAATGAAGGAAGAAAGTATTGTCAAAGTGATACTGTGAGTGATAAACTGTGATTTTGAAAGATACAGCACTGTTGATTGGAGTGGTTTTTGGAATCAGAGTGTTGAACCCGCTGGAGAGCCAGGCCAATGCTTTGTGTAAGAAAGCTGCTGTCCAACTCCTATATGCTGCCAGGACAGGGTATATTAACCTATGCTGCTGCACTTAGCAGTTACAAAAAAGTTAGACAACATCATATTTATTACAGTATATGCAAGCTAAGTGCCTTACAGTAATACATAGTTAGTGTTACATTGGATTTAATAGTTGGGCTAGTCTCTGTTATTGTTTTTGTCTTTAAACTCTGGGCACAAATTGTATTAACCCTAGCAGTGGGGCTATCCCCCCCCCCCACTGCAAGGATTAGCTGCTCATTATTGCCTATTGTAAACAAAAAGTTATACTCACCCGATCCTCAGAGCCAGCAGCGCTCCCACCAGCCTGATTCCTGCTATGCTGCAGCGATGGTAGGTCCCTCCTCGTCTTCATATCCAACAATACTTATTGTATTGGACATGATGACCCAGAGACCTTACACTGCTGCAATGTAGAGGGAGAATCGCTCCAGGGACTGGTCTAGGAATTGATCGTCTCCTGATCCTTGGAGAGCTGGCCAGCTCCAAGGATCAGGAGCCAGGTAAAAAAACAACCCTTTTTTTACCCTAGGCAAAAACGAGACGTTAACCCTTGCACTGCTGGGGTAGTCCCATTGCAGGGTTAATACAATTTGTGCCCAGAGTTCTTCTTTACATTTGCATTCACCACTATTTGTTCAGTGCTGTTTGGTGCAAAGTTTTTGTTGCTAATAAAAAAAAAAATAGTTTACATGTCAGGACCCCTAAATCTGACATGGGGGGGGTGGGGCGAACTTTAAAAAGTATTTTTTTGTTGTTGTTCATTTAGTTCCACTGCCCCAAAAATAACACAGATAGCATGTCTAAACTTTATCAGGGATAGCAAAGAACAAAAGTATCTACAGTATATCAATAGACTATCACTGTACTGCCTCTGTTTTGTGAACATTTGCATGGATAATACAACATCATGCCTATAATATATCAAATTATGAATATTCTGTAGATAAAAGCTATGTGGAACTAAAAGTGCAAATACATTTAGGAGACCACAAAAAAAATCTCTGTATTTTTCTAATAATGAATTGATTGTTTTAAAATATTGTGGAAGGTGAATTGGTATAATTTCATAAACCAAAATAAAATTGAAACATATTTGTATTAAACCTTACTTAGAAATGGTAATTCAAATGGTAATAAAAGTAGTATTTATTATTTGAATCACCATTTTATCTAAAGTTTAATATAATTATGATTTTTATTTTTTTATTTTCTTTTAATTTATTTGCACTTTACATGCAAATAAATGAAATAATTTAAACATTAAACATTAACATTAAACAAAATCTTTATCTACAGAATACTCATAATTTGATACATTATTGGCACCACTGCCAGGGCCGGATTAAGGGCATCATGGGTCTGGTGGTGAGGATTTTGTTGGGCCTTACTAAGGAAATACAATGTCGGTGGTTACTGGGGCCCTCTTCCTTCTGTCTGGGTCACCCAAGTTGCGGAACGCCAGGGCCCAGTCACAGCTGCAACTTCTGCGACCCTGGTAGTTCCGACATGGCGTAGTATTCTATGTGCATATCTGAATTCTATTATCTTCCTCCTGCGGCCAGTTTCTGCTGTTGCCTGCCTCTGCCCTATCCAGCGAATCCTCCACAGAATCAGGTGATCCAGCGCTGTCTCCACAGAATCAGGTGATCCAGCGGTGCCTCCACACAGGGCCGGCCTTAGGCCTTTAGGCGCCCTGTGCGAGAAAGCTTTACAGCGCCCCAATAGTCATTGGCCATGCTGGGCCATCCTGAAATAGAAGCAGGCTTCTGGACAGGCCTGTTTAACCTCCCTGGCGGTATGATTATGTCAGGAATTTTGTACCAAAAGCGGTACAATTTTTTGCATGGAAATTTGTTGTTTATATTGTAGGCCTGTAATTCTTAGTAAATCTTAGGAATAACTCACCTAAATCTGTCCAAACAAGAGTCCAGTAGACATCCCAGGTATGATAAAGTTTGAAACACGAAATTAAAAAATTATAATATAATAAATTATAAATAATTATAAGAAATTATAATATAATAAATAATTATAATGATAAGGGTTGACTCGGAACGGTTTGAGCGATTCCTCAGGTCAAAGGGGATACGAAAACCTCTCATACCTTAGGCTGACATGTGAGGGGGGTTCCCAGCTGATACCACTCTATGTGAAGTGGAAGGCCGACATACCTGCCCTGACAGAGGATCTTTGGGAGGATTGTGTCCAGAATTACATTTCCACGGTGATCTCCCCCAGGGAGCGGTTTATCCAGCTTAAATTTCTACATAGGGCCTACTACACCCCAACTAGGCTGGCTAAAATCTACCCCAACGTTGATGCAAGGTGCACTAGATAAGCGCGGTGTCCGGACATCAGCTTGACATGGACCCACTGATATTTCTACTGGGCTGTGGAGAGACGCTGCAGGCTCCTAAGGCAACAAAGCTTCTTATATTCCATGTGGCTTTTTACGCCCGTAGGGGAAATTATTCTGAGGTGGAAGCTGCCCTCCCCTCCTACGGTGGGACAATGGTTGGGCACGATTGACCGGATGCTTCTGATATACAGACTAACTTATATGAGCCGAAACTGTGTTCGCAAATTTGATCGGGTCTGGGGGGATTGGGTGGCGGCTAGGGGCCTCACTCTGGAGGGCCCGAGTGGAGAGACCGTGCTCCCGCCTGCATCGTCTGAGGGGTGATCTGAGGGAGATGGATTGTGGAGATGGATTGTGACTTCGGGAGTTGGGGGGGGGAGATAAGGGACGTGGTTGAGTTAGTTTTTACCTGTTAAAAAAAAAAAAGTCAGATGCCGGCTTTTAGTTTCATTTTCGGGCCGCGTACAGCAGACGCCACCACGGGATCGCAGGGACAAGGTGAGTGTCAGAGTGTCACTTTTCTCTGCAGCCCCGAGTCTGGCTCGGGGTTACCGCTCCTAGCATTGAAAATTCACCCCGAGCCAGACTCGGGATTACCGACAGGGAGGTTAAGCTGCTCAAGGATAAAGTAATAAGAATCTGGCTAGTATACTATGTGAAGTGAGTAGCTATATCTTCATTAATTCTTTCTCCAGCAGCTCCTTAAACAGGCCTGTCCTGAGGCTTATTTGTATTTTGGGATGGCCCAGCATGGCTGATGTTTCAATGAAGGTGGAACCTGAAGCTATCCAGTGCCACCTTCACAGAATCCAACCCACGCCTTCACCATAACACATCTCAGCAATGCAATGTACAGCAATGCAGAATGACTCCAATCTATAGAAAGACTACAAATCCCAGCAATGCATTATACAGCAATGCAGAATACCATCAGCTATAAAGGACAACAAATCCCAGCAATACATTATACAGCAATGCAGCATTATACATCCAGGAGAGAGAGAGAGAGAGAGGAGAGACAGCCAGGACAGAGAGAGAGAGGAGAGACAGCATCTGTCCTCACACATCAACTGCCAGTATCTGTACTCAGCTACTGTTGGGGGGAGAAAAGGCAGTAGGTGATCCGCATCCTGTACTGGGCTCCCTCATTACCAGGCTCCCTTTATACTATATACTGTAGAAGCAGCTTCCTAAATAGGCAGCCGTTTGCTGGGGCCTCGCCGCATGGTCGTGAGGCCCCAGCGAGCGTTCACTTAATTTGCCTGACTAAATCGCTGCCTCTGCCTGATTGTGTTCGGCCAGCCAGCTTGGATCACCTCGCTATGCTGCATACCAAGGTGGGCCCATTTTCATTGGTGTGCCTGGCGCTGGCACTTCAATAGCCCCTATGTTAATCCCGCACTAACCATTGTTATATTATCTCATGCAAATGTTCACCATACTGAAGCAGTACTGTGATAGTCTGTTGATATAGATCTTTGCTTTTGTTCTCTCTTAGTCCTGATGAAGGGGGTATTTGTATGAGTCCCTGAAATGTGTTGGATATTTCTATACTGTCCCCTCATCCTTACATTGAATAAAGATGTATCTGGACTATTAAAGTGTTGCACTTCAATTCATAATTCTGCAAATCTGATGATGATGAAAGACGTTTAGCTAAACAGATTGTGCCTGCTGGAACATCAGGCACCAAATACAATATCTAATCTCCTTCAAAAACACTCAACGAACTATTCACTGTGGAGTTGCATTTTCACAATAGAGTTGCCAATTATATTCCAATAAATGTATTATCTGAAGCCTTCAGAATAGTCAGTTCTCTTCTTTTCTTACTCTAGAAATAAATTTCCCCTGGAACTGTAATGGAACTGTAAGAAAATACATACTGATCCATTCAATTACAGTATGTGCATAGAGCAACAGAAAACCTTAGCCTTTATGCTGGTAGTCTTCCGCATATTTTTATATGTCTTTCAAGGTAGCCATAAACAAAAAGAATGTGGTGGTAGACGAAAAATGTCAACTAGTTTGAAAAATAAATTTGTTGACATTTGCATTCGTAATGTCATCAGATTTAATCCAATCACATTTGTACAAAAGACCATCAAACCATGGAACGGTTACTAATTAGCATTTGGATCCAGTATATATGTAAATGCAAATTAGAAGGTAATTTACTTGTCACACACTTCAAACAGACATTGCAAGTAAACAAAAGCATACTTTTGTATATGACATTGACAGTTTGACATGACCGACCCGTTCATTCGCACACCACTCTTTCTTAATAGCAGCTCTTCTTTCCAGACATAAATAAAGGAACCTCTCTTCTCAAAGAAAATTAACACAAATGTATCGACCACATATGACTGTTCAATGTAAATAAACCTTCCTCTTTTTCTGATGTCACCTCTGACTTCAGATTCATTATAATGTGATTGCATGCCATCATTAGCAGATAATGTTTTGTAGTATATGACACCATCGGCAAAAATAAATGTCACTTGTCCAATCATTTGCTAACATTACATAAATTGGTGGTGTTAATCTATCGTTTCTTAATTATCCTGTTGCATGCTCATCTATAACATTTAGCAATCAAACTTGTGGCCTCCACGCAAATGGCTTATCTGGTATGCGTTATTTTCATTGAAAGCTCTAATGATCAGGGCTTATACACTATTTGCATCCTGTACTGTGCTCTATAGTAAATATATGTTGTTGCGCAGTGTTTATTGCTAAATACACAGAAAAAATACATATAATTGAGATGTCTTCCCTCCAATGGATGTATTTTTGTTCAACTAGGTTAAAGAGATTAACCCCACTTTCTTTCCTGCTTGCAAGGTTTTACCAAACAGGAAGTGAGGTTAACTCTCCAAGAGTTAAAAAAAAACAGAAGGAAATAAAAAATTATTTTATGGGAGGGTTGACACTACTGTCAGTTTATTTTTTAGTTCTGTCTTTGTCCATATTGCAGATTCACCCACACTTCCTTTGTGGTGAAACCTTTGTGAGCAAGACAGGAAATGCGGGTACAGGAAAGTATACAAAGAAATATAATAACACACACTTCCTCTCTTTGTTGTAACACCTTCTCATAAAATGTAATGTATACCAATCTAAAACACAACTACAACTATTTAACAGTGATGGCTGCAGCTTCCCAGATCTCTTCACACTCAATTCCCCAGATTCAATAAACCTGTGCTTAACCAGTCACCGTAATTACTAGTTCACAAGTCAAAAATGATGTCCTTACTTCAAGCCTCAGGTACAAAATCTGCTGTTCGGTACCCTGTTCTTTTCAATCATTTTATGCACCTCTGTAATGCTCTCCTTTACTTAACTAAAAGGCAAAAAAACAGCACAGTTTCTGTTTTGTTAAATCTACTCTTGTTTCCTTCTGATCCTTGCCTGTGCTTACTTATACCATTACCACCCGCGTTCTTTGCTCACTGTGTCTCTCACCACCTCCCAGGTCAGCTGTCACTGGTCCTGCACTGTCAATGCAGGGGACCACTCCGCTTAGATCCCTGCCTATAATGAGGTTGCATGAGGGTGTTGCCTCAGGCAGCATATTTTTGGGTCATGTGGAGGGGCAGCAGCCAGAGTGGATTGGCCGCTCTGCTGCACAATGTTTGTAGTGTGTCTGCAGCCCCCCTTTCCGGCCAGAGGATCCTAGGTTGCTAAGAGCCAGGTGGGGAGATGTGTAAGGGCCATACACAACTCTGCCCAGCTCTTAGGAGCCTGGGACACTCTTGCTGGTGTCCCGCCACGCTCCTGGAAATTATTGATGTCACTGGTTGCCAGAAGCTCGGCGGGACACTGGTCAGAGCGTCCCAGGTTGCTAAGAGCTTAGGGGTAGATGCAGAGCCTTTACACATCTCCCCAGCCAGCTCTTAGCGGCATTGCTCTCCACCAGCACCACAGGGGCTGTATAGTCAATTTTCTTCTTAGCTCACTGCTTGCTTACCACTTTGTAAGTTGTGCTCTGCATGTTCGGCTGAGCCGAAGTTCAGAAGGTGTTCGACTCAGCCGATCCAACATCTAGATCGGCTGTGCCGAACCTCTGGCAGCTCACTCGCTGCCTTTCGCCCCTATTCTCATAGGGGCCAAACGACAGTAAGTGAATAGCCGAATACCGCCGAGCGCCATTCGGCTTGGCTATTTTGCTTGGTACCTCTGTGGTACCGAGCAGAATAGAATATAAGTGAAATTTTAAAAAAAGGTAGGAAAATTTAAAAAATAATTAAAACAATTACAAAATTATATAAAAATTATTTGACAAATAAGCCGGTATAGATGCCGGCAAAAGAAAAACAATTGGGCGGAGCTAGCAGTGACTGCTAGCTCTGCCCAACTGTTTCCTATTGGCCGGCACCTATTAGAGTCTTGTAGTTCGACTGAACTGAAGGGCTCTGGCGGCCGAAGAGAGCCGAAGGATCATCTGAAGCTACGGCTTTATCCTTCGGCTCAATAGTGAATAACCCCCTTTGTCTTTTGACAATTTCGTTTACACATTTACATTCTATCAAGTACTTTCAGCATCTATTGTATCATCTCATGCATGATACAGGTACATGGTTTAATGATCTTCCCAATTAATTACTTTAATACTTGCATTTGCAGCCAGGGCCGCCATCAAGGGGGGTACAGCCAATACCCATGTAAGGGGCCCAGGCAGCCTGGGGGGCCCGTCCGGGACCCTTACAAGAGTATGGGCTGACTGTGACAGGCGAGGAGGCGGCGCCGGAGGAGAGCTGGACCTAGCAGCCCTGGGCCCCAGCATTGCTGATCCAGCGGCATCGGAGTAGGCTGGGGCCCCATCGGCGCCGCTGCTCTTCTGATCTCCCGCGTCCAGCGGGTCAATCAGCCCTGCGTACAGTGGGTCACTCAGCCCTGGGGGGGCCTGGCCTAAAGCCGTGTAAGGGGCCACAAAATTTCTGATGGCTGCCCTGTTTGCAGCAATCTATAAAAATGACACAATTCAGAATCCTACTTCAAACATATGTAGCTCTCAATAATTTCTCTCTTTCTCACATCTGGCCTCCAGGAATACTTCAACCCAGAACCTGTACCTGCTACTTCCTCTTTCTTTTGCCAGGGCTTCTTTCATGCTGTTCCCCACCTCTGGAACTTCCTCACATATGCAGTGCTGACATGTACATGAAACAGCCTCCAAAACCCTTCTGTTAGGGAGAAATGTCATGCCATTCTGATGAACCAATAGAACCAATAGGAATCTCAGGAGGGTGGGAGGTTGCAGCAAGTTACAATAGAACCCTGAAGTTGACAAAGATGCGGCTGTACTAATAGGATATAAGAGGATACTGAATACCTAGAGGTGTCTGCACTTTGTACTTGCAGATGTTTTTTTTTTAACAACATAGTCTGTATTAAAGCAATCAACAATTCTCAAAGTCTTCAAATGTACCATCAGATCCATTATTTTGTGGAAGATGTATAATATTCATTAATAACATCTCTTCTACCACTAGATTTGTTCATGACTTCTCCCACCACCACATTTTAATGCAAAGTATTACTAATGCTTCCAAATCCATCTATTGTTTGGACCTTTATTAGAGGAAGGTAAGGTGGTAAGCTCTAAAAGATAAAGCTGCTCCTGCATGACTTATATAAGGTGCACTGGAAGGTGCTCTGCATGATTTATGTATTGTGCTCTGGAAGATATACCCTGCATGACTTATGTACAGTGCTCTGGAAGCTATAACTCCTGCATGACTTATGTACAGTGCTCTGGAAGTTATAGCCCCTGTATAACTTATGTACAGTGCTCTGGAAGATATAACTCCTGCATGACTTATGCACAGTGCCCTGGAAGATAATGGTACTACATAAATCAGTAATTATAATAATGATGATAATTTACACCACAATTCTGCTAATGTTTTTAATATAATGTACAGTTAAGTGACTCCATTTATAAAGCTTGCATATATCCACTAAGACAATATTTGTATCTGAAAACTCTTGTACAGTAAGTGCTATGAAAACTGTGAACTCATAACAGAGTGTGAAGATGCAATCTAAAGATGCTTAAATCCAACATTTCCTTACACATGCCAAGTCTCCAAATTCAGAATTTATTCCAATGTAAATAATTCCTCAGAACTGTAATATTGCTCTTACTGACTCATCACATTTATGTAATAATGGATTTATCAAATGGCTTTAACAGACCTAGACAATCTGAGTGTATCCTTTAACACTAAAAAAGATCTTTGTAATGCGAGAATACAATTTCAGATGCTGAAATTTAAATACTTTTGTCTTGGGGGGGATAACACATATGAATGCACTCAATAGATGTTTTCTTTTAACATGGGCTAAGAAACTAAGGTAGACTCTGACTCTACACTCTATATGTTCAGCCTTATGACCATCTAGTGACGTCAACGGTGAAGTGTTTTACCATGTAAGTCATAGACAGGAAATGAAAAGTAAAAATGTAGGCAATACCTTTTATTGGAGTATATTTTTGGGGTATAAGCCACTGAAACCTTGTCTGATGCAGAAATCTGTTTTCGAAGCTTTTCACTTAGTCAATTTAAGGGAATCTTCACATCATTGCTAACAATGTGTTATATATGCGGACAGTTCTATCTATTTTCTTGTTTCTCCAGAGTCACCTTACTATACCATATCTTGCTTATTAACAAAGATCCTTCAAACTTTTCTCGTATGGTACATTGAAGATTATATTTTTGTTTTTCTAGGAATTTTGAAGCTGACATTTATTCCCATAATGCATTGTTTCAGTAACTGTTGGGTATTTGTATGCTCAGAAACAAATTGCACGGCCTGTTGGGTACAAAACTAACTTACAGTTATATCAAAAGCTAATACATAACCCAAAATATAAATGAATACTAGAATGAAACAAAATACAGTATACTGGGGAACTAATATCAAGTTGATGATGCGTTTGCTGCAAAAAAAAAACATACTTAAATGGTCAATCCACCAAAAATGAATATTTCAGATGTTGACAATGTGTTCTGTCTCTCTTGGGTCCTCTATTAGTGAGATATCTGCGCTTGAATTCCAGGGTCTATTCACCTGCTGTAGCCAAAGTAAAGGGGTCCCACTCTCCATGTTTGATTTTTTTTTTTTTTCACTTTGGAATTATTACAGGGAGATTTTGCTGTTTGCAAGACATATTAAAAAAAGCCAGGGGCTGACTCGACTTATAATTAAAATATCACTTTTGGGTGCACTGCGAAACCTATCACAAGCCTGTTGAATTAGCTATTACTATCTTAAATACAAAGCACTAAAATCCATTGTTCATTTAAAAAAAGGAATTTGTCATTATGCTAAATATCTGTCTTCTGGAAGCTGCCACAGCCTGACTTACAAGGTGCATATCTTTTTCCATGGCAGTCAAATAATGGCATGCTGCTTTCAAAATATCTGCAGCTTGATGATAGATTTATTGGTGGAATTATAACTTTAATTATGTATAGTCTAGAGAAAAAGAATTCTAAATGATTTTGCTTTAGCGGTCATTGAAAATCTTAGACAGTGTACAATGAACTACTAACAAGAATTGTTTTTTCTGTAATGGTCAAACAAATACTAGTTTGTAGCATCATACATACTCCTGGTTTTACATGATATTTATAGGTCCATTTATAATGGTCAACAGTGAAGAAAAAATGGACATTCACCTAATGTCACACATATGCATTAAAGCAATGAATCCCAAAAATCATTCTAATAAAATCAATAGGGTGCTAAGCAAGCTTGTTGAAGACTGGGATACAATGACCATTCTGGTTGTGCCTGTTCTAATCCTTTCATATGTCAGTGACCAATGATGAGTTTAGTGTTGATATATACTGACTGTAGCCAGATAAATGGACAACTTTGTGAGTAGTCAAATTGTATATTAAGGCTTTCATGTGAATTGCTTCTGAATGCTTTTTTTTAACTTTAAATAAGTAAATCATTTAAGCAGGGAGGCATATGATTCTATAGAAGGCATTTAATTACATGTTTTACCCAAAGTGCTTATAGTCACTGCTTAATTAATGTGACATTGCCTAAATGCTTAATAAATCAGAAGTATATCACATTTCCTCAAGGAATACCGGATAAAGAATCACAGCAGTAGGCATGCATAGGATCACAAATCATTCCGCTTCTAGGTTCAATGCCAGCTGTCATCCTATATGAGAGAGCCAGTGCCAAAAAAGACAAAAATATCCTTAGACAGAATCTTGCTGAACTAATAACCTCATCCCAGACTAAATATATATATATAGCTATATATATTATGACTATTGCTATAGATACTTTTTAGTGGAAAACGAATAACTTTCAGAATAATACCAAGATCATAAGAACATTTTAATGCTGTTTGCAATACTTGTGACATTCACAGTCATAGCACGCATTTAGAAGTAAATTTGAATGTATTCTCTAAGGTAGACTAACAAATTAAGCCGTATGATACTAAAAAGCTAAAAAAGAGTAACAGCAATACATTTAAAAACATAGTCAAGTTAAGTGCCCATATCAACTTACAGAATATGAATAACTAATGAAACAATATTACACTGAAGGTGCATAACCTAATAAGTAGTTAGCTGCTATGTGGTGCAAAGAGTTTTAGGAGCAGTTAAAGTATACAAACAGTTCTATGCATAATGCATCAACAAGATCAGTGAAAAGTTATAGGTGATAGTCATATGCAGAGAGAGAGTAAGAATAGTAGTTATATTAAACAGCTATATGGAGAGATTGGAGAATGAATAGGTAGAAGATTTACTGGGAAGACCGGGGAGGATTATGCAGCTATTAGTTATAAAATGTGAAGCTTGGAATTACAAGGATTAAATGTATAACATTAGTTAAAGCATACATAAAGATATGCAAGCTATAGGCACAAGAAGAAAAAAAAGATCAATACTAATATAATTTAGATTATATTAGCCATTAGGGTAAGGAACATTTATTGCAGAATGGATGTTGGGGCAGCTATTCATAAATATTGACATAGATATAGGTTACTTGGAGATAGTAGAAGACGTAGAAAGGAGACATTGGTTATTACATGCATTACACAAGAAGATGGGACAAGACTGATTGGATTAGAAAAGAATAGCATTCCCCTGCCCTCTTGTTTTCTAAAATGCCAGTCTAATTGAGACGTCTGTCTTCAGGTCATTCATGCTCCTATTACCAGTGTATCTTGGACATGTACTGCAAATAGAAGGCAGTGCACTAACAGAAGTGGCAAAGACACAGAACATACGCGCAGTATGCATAAGCAGAAAAAAAAAGCGGATAAGTGCACCTGCTCTGAAAACTGGATTACATGTACAGCGCAAAACCGCCTTACTGAACAAACTTACAACAAAGCAATCTATTTAAATTTACAGTCTACACGGCTAAACAGTACTGTATATGATGATTGTATATATAACGCATGTATACATACACATGCATATACAACTCTATCTATCTATCTATCTATCTATCTATCTATCTATCTATCTATCTATCTATCTATCTATCTATGCTTAGAGGTGACATGCAGCAATTATCAATTTTCTACACATTTTTTCACATTGCATACACACATTCCTCACAAGCAATGTCATATAATGCACTCTGGCAGGTACAGAACTGATACTTAAGAGAAGAAATGGTTAATACTCTGTACATCCAGGCAGTTCCAAGCCCGTACCTCACAATTCCATACATGACCAGGATGTTGCCGAGGAGCCCCACCACGCACACCACTGAGTAAAGAGCAGTAATTGCCACAGCCATAATAATTGAAGCATGGTTTCTGGAGACCCCCTGGCCTGGGACACTGAAGCTGCTGTTGGATGTGGGGGAGAAGGAGAGGTTCTGTGTGGCATTGTAGAAAAGGATGTCTGAGTATAGTATGGAAGTGGATAGCTCAAGCTCCATACTCAAGCAGTGGGGTAATGCTTGCTCTTGCAAGGTTGCTAAGTACAAGTGGTACCCGAGTCTGTGTTGCCGTGGAGACAGCAGGAGAGATGTTGAGGACAGGATGCTCGATCCTCAGCAACTGAAAGGAAAGGACGGAGTGGAAGGAAGAAAAATATTCCTTCTCTCATGAATGCAGATCCTCCTCCACCACCCCTTGCTTTATTATTTCCCTCTCCAACAGTTACTCCTCCTACTCATACATTCTCTGAATCCCCAAAGACATTCTCTGTTTCCTCTAATCATATTTTGTTCCTTACAGCAATACACTCACCTTCTATGCACCTCTTGTGGCTTATCTGAATAATTCTTACAACCTCCAGTAAAGCTTTTCCTCTCACTTTTAAACATATGTATCTCTCTCTGCTTCAATACATCAGAGTAAGAGCCCACTTCCCATTTTCCTATTTTATCTATGTCATCCATACTTCTTCAGCAAGATCTGACTTTCTATATGCAAACTGTCAAAAGAGTGTTAATTATACATATGTCTCACCTTATTCTTACCTCTTGTAATGTTCACAACACCTAAAAATAATCACAGTTGTTTTGTTTTTTTTTTAGCTTTTATACGTTTTCTTTGTGTTAAATACTTTTGCCTTTGCTTCTCATTCTCAACATGTCAAGGTCAATCAACCATACTGTACCATTACTAATTAAGTGTGATATGATTAGCAAAGAATATGTTTTATGCTGTCATAATGACAAGAATCATATTTGCCTTGAAATAAACAAATACAATTCATATAAACAGTGACAAAGCTAATTAGAGTCAGAAGCTGACACCTCAGGCAAATCTTTCACATCAGTAAACAAGATATGATATATATGAATAAGTAAAAATATGCTGGAGAATGTTATATTGAGAGTATATTCAAGACTGTTTTCTATAGTGACAATTAGGGCACTTGCCACTGACCCTAAATGGGGTCATATGATCACTTAAATAGTTGATATTTCAACCCAGCACTACCTTACCATTGCCGTGGGAAAAATAAAGACCCTTATTTTAAAGATGGCTGTTTCCTTCTTTCAGATGGAACGTTGTTATGCTAAAATATTTGCTCTGTACTCTTCTTCAACCATACTGCATGTTGTAGTGTAAACTTTTAAAATTTCTATCATGCACCCAAATCTTTTTGTTACTGTCCAGTAACAGCATCCTTAGTGGCCACCAAACACACAAACATGGCAACTCATGCCCTTAGTAGTAAATTGAAACCAATATTAGAGGGAAGCAAAGAGAGGGGTTTACTTATTAGCAAACGTGTTTGTGTCTGCTCTCAGATAGAGATAAGTGAACAAAAATTCACACCATTGACAGTTTGTAAGTTATGTACCCAAAAGCCACTCTGCTGAAGTGAGATGTCCCCCAATGAATCTAAAAAAAATTGCAATATGAGTTTTAAGTGTTTTTAAAGTCAAAAGGTTTTTAAGCTAAGCCATTTAGCAATGCTGATTAAACCACTTATAATAGATGCTGCTCATTGATGTTTAAAAGTTTTAGTTTCCTTCATCTGGTCCCCTGAACACAAGCCCTAATATCCAGTTTTAGGGTGGCTCCTTTCCCTTGAAGGGTCCTATGCAGCTACCCTTGTGTGTGCTAGTAAGCAGGGTCACCAGAACTAGTTTCTCATCAGAATACAGGCACAGCAAGGCAAGATACTTCCCTGTTCCCGGCTCCCCCATTTTTTTCCCTTCCTCCTCCGCTCACCTTTCTCCAAGCAAGTGTACATGGACAGCTTCTGGAGACTTTAGTTTCCCTTGTGATCTTGTGCAGTACAGGAAGTTCAGGGAAGCCAAGCTAAGAGAGTTTGAGCCAGCTGTTTGGAAAAATGATGACTGTGTTTGGGCAAAATTGTACAGAAATACTTTTCTGGGCAATGCATGTGTGTTTAATCTGGATTCATTATTGAAAATAAGTTTGAGATACTACTTTAAGTATAGTTAAACCCTATGGAGCTACCCCCGCACTGCAAGGGTTAAGTGCTCATTTTGTCTAGGGTCAAATAAAGAGTCCCACCTCACTCCTGACTGAGAAGCCCCATACAATGTTGGGGTGTGGGGGGGATTTGCCGCCAAATACTTGCAAAATAGAAAAATGGTCACCAGCACTCCAAGTTTTCTTCAAAACGAAATCCTTTTATTCATTCATGCAGGCCATATCACCATGCATGACAACGTTTCGGAACCTGTCCGGTCCCTTCATCAGGCAAACAAAATGTTTGCATTTTGTCTAGGGAGCTCAAATAACAGATATATACTCACTTGGACTACGATCCTGGCTGAATCCTAAAATGGTTCCATCAGCCTGTCTCCTTCTCCTCTCCAGCAATGGTATGTCTCTTGGCGTACTCACGTGCTATACACTGTATTGGAAGTGATGACTCACAGGACCTTAGACTGTCAGAGCGGAGGGGGAGAGAGGCTCCAGGGACCAGTCTAACAGCCATCTGGGATACAGTTTGGGTGAGGTTTTTTTAGCTCCCTAGACAAAAGGAGCACTTAATCCTTGCAGTGTGGGGATAGCCCCACAGCAAAGGTTAAGATTTTATTTGCCTAGAGTTCTTCTTTAAGTCTGAGGTATTCATGTTGGGTAATATAATGTGATAGCATGATATCATTTTCTTTTGTTGGTTGACATAATTTGCTATTACAGTGTCATATGTTCTAGCAGCCATTATAATAATTTGATGTAATAGTATGATAATGTATAGTATGCTGTTACTGGGTGATATAATTTGCTGTTGTAGTATCATGTGGATTACATATATGGCATGACTTATTAGGCTCAATTCACAAATTATTTTGTATCTCCATTCTATCTCATGAAACATTTCTCCTAAATATGTTTCATTCACAACCAAAATAATGTTGAGAGCTGTGTTTGTTAGCCTGAAATGAGCTATTAAAGGCAAAACCTTTTTTCTTAGTGTTTGGTAGAGTAGAAAATGGTTAGACCGCCTGTCAAGTTTTTATTGCTGTCTGCCAACTGTCTAAAGGGGAATTCCCCTCATTTTAGGAGATTTTCTCCAATATTCTGTTGTATCTCTGGAACAGGAAGTAAAGGGAAATTTTTCCAATGGCACATTGACAATTAAAGATAAAGATTAAAGATAAAATAATGATTTATGAGAAATAATAAGAATAAGGTTTGTTTTGGCCCAGGGGCTAAAATGAAAAAGAAATGCTCACCTGATTTTTGAGCCTGGCTGGCTGATAGATCAGTCCCCACAGCATCTCTCCCCCTCTGCTCTGGTGGTCTAATGAACCATGCGTCATCACGCCTTTTACAGTGTATTAGTAATGAGGATGCAGAGAGACATTCCACCAAGTCTTTCTCCCCCTCCACTTTGGCAGTCTAATGACCCCTGAGTCATAACATCTAATAGAGTGTATTAGATATTAGATGTGAGGACACAGACAAAGTGGAGGGGAGAGGCTGTGGGGACCGGCCTAGCTGCCATGCAGGCTTGAGTATATATTTTTTTATTTTAGCACCTAGACTGTCATCTGTCAGGATACCGTGCACGGGTGTCCCCACACTGCCTGCAGGTATCTATACGGGAGGATCAAATACGTGACCACACCACACAATGCTTATGAACTTATAGCTTAGTAGACATACCAAAATCATATAAACGCAAGCAACCCCACCATCACCTACAAGTAACATAAAATAGCCAATCTAAATACAAACAGCAAAATCACACACAGACGATAAGGGGGCTAGTGAACCTGGGGAGCCACAGATCAGGAGACCTCAGGGAAAGGAGTCAGGAGTCAGGGTCCAAGGAGGCAACAGGGTACAGGCAAAAGGATACAGGTAATGTCGACAATACTGAGGCACCAGCCTGACTGTGAGAAGGGGCTAAATACCCTCCCAGGCCAGCACCAGGTGGAGACCAATTGCCGACAGCTGGTAGACACCCGCAGGTGAGCACCAGAATTGCAGGTTCCAGCACCATCCAGTGGTGGTCTGGTACCCGACAGCTCCTGGCTGCCTGAAGACACCTGCAGGTGAGCCCAGGACCTGGTTCCAGCGTCACCTGGAGGTGCTCTGGTCCCTGACAGCATCTCTGTGGCCAAAATGAAAAAATCAAAAGGCGCCATAAACTAGAAAACATTTTATATCTTTATTCCAATACTGAGTGAAGCCGCCCAAAAAAATCTTCACATCTAACACTCTTCTAGGTGTTAAAACTGGCAGGGTAAAATTCTTATTTCATTGTACTCTGCAGTAGGTTGATCTGCACGTGAAAATGTTTCCAACCAAAGTAGTTTACATGCCAGGAAAAAAAAACCACACTTATGTCTAATATCTGTGCTGTTTCTGTAAATGTTATTGTACTCATCTTCCCCTACGCTCCTTCTTAACCAGTTGACATCCGCGGTGTTAAACCCCCTTCCCATCCAGGCCATTTTTCAGTATTCAACCATTATTAAAGCCAGCCAACTGCTATTCTAGCCTGACCTAACAGCTGTGGAGCACATGGCATCATTACTTCCCAGCAGGCAGGATTCTATATTCTTCACCTGCATTTAGACTGTTTTGAATTTATGTGTGTGTGTATTACAGTAAAAAGATGCATTTGCAGAAAAGACCCCCGAAATAGCTGCTGGAATGTTGAGTTCTTTTACTGTTTTCAGTGGTGACCTGCCATTAACTGGACCTGACAGTTCACTGATACACCAATAGTGATAAAGGTACTGATTAAGAAGGTACTAATTAAATAGATTTAAAGCAGAAATCCAGGGGAAATTATTCCTAACCTTTGCAGTGGGGCTACTCCAACAAAGCAAGGGTTAAGTGCTCGTCTTTGTCTAGGTTCAAAAATAACAAAGTTATACTCACCTGATCCTCCAAGCCAGCTTGCTGTAGCATCTGTAGCACTCACCCCTAAGGAGCCAATGATTGAATTGGGCCCTCCTAACCTGTCTAGGGTGCACAGTTCTATAGCTGGTACACAGCACTCACTGACCCATCAGTGGTGACCGATTAGCTCACTTCCGCACTGATTATCTTTTTCTTGCAGGGAATTTATTTAATAACTTAAAAAAGGGGGTTAGGACACAGGATAGTATAACAGACTTCTGTGACGGACTTTGCTACTCAGGATGAGTACGTTCGCCGCTCTAGTCTTCCCTGGTGAGGAGATGCTGCACCACGGTGATCTTTAGCTCCCAGTCCATAAAGTCACTGTCAAAACCAAGTGTAAGGTGAAACAATACAGGAATACTTCCAAAAATCACTGTCTGTGAACATAGTTCACCGTGCCATCAAAACATGCAAGTTAAAGCTCTATCATGCAAAGAAGAAGCCATATCTGAACATGATCCAGAAACACTGCTGTCTTCTCTGGGCCTAAGCTCATTTAAAATGGTCTGTTGCAAAGTGGAAAACTGTTCTGTGGTCTGACAAAACAAAATTATACATTCTATTTGGAAACCATAGGCGCCGCATCCTCCGGAGTAAAGAGGAGAGGGTTCCGACTTGTTAACCATCGCTCAAAAGCTTGCATCTCTGATGGTATGAGGGTGCATTAGTGCATATGGAATGGGCAGCTTGCACATCTGGAAAGGCACCATCATATCTGAAAGATATATCCAGGTTTTAGAGCAGCATATGCTCCTAACCCAGCCCTGACTGCTGCACTGTGTTTGTTGTGTTGTACATTACATAGTCCTGAATGCCGCACCCTGTAAGCTGTGGTGTATATTAAATACAAATAACCAAAGTGTTCATTGCTGGTTGCGAAGTAGTCACCAACCTTTTTCATTACGTTCTATTTTAACATAAGATCAGACAGGTAAATAATTTGTTAAATATATGTCTATACTCTGTGTGCAGAAAAAGGTGTAATGGAAATAAAAAATTGTAAAAATTGTAAAATGGCATATTTGTGCAGTGTATGCAGGGTGTAGGCTCATATACTATTCAAATATCCCCTTTTAGGTCCATGTTTGCTTTTCTGAGCTCACCACTGTGCATGATCTTCTTATCTCCAATTCCTTTTACATGCTTGCTGTTACTTAAACTGGGGATTCAGACTCTGCCTCTCCTGAAGCCCTTTCCCATTGTGGCCTCCACTGGATGCACTCACCCACACCCAGTGGACAGAAAGGAGGTGGAGTGGGAATCCTTCTATCCCCACAATGCACTTTTCAAGTTCTGCCTTCACCTCCCTCTCTATACCTCTACTATTTTGAAGCCCACTGTATGCACCTATTCTCTCCAGTTTCTCTGAGGAATGCTGTAATTTATTGGCCTCCTGGATAGGCATCTCGCTTTCTTGATTACTTCTCTGCCTGGCTACCCTACTTTCTCTCCTCTGAAATATCCACTATTATTCTGGGTGACTTTAACATTGCTACTAACATTAACTCCCCGGCTTCCACTCAAATTCTCAACTTAACCTCTTCTTTTGACCTAACACAATGGGCACACATTCCTACTCACTCTGATGGTAACATACTAGATCTTGTGTTCTCTTGCCTATGCATTCCTTGCAACCTTTCCAACACCCCTTTCCTGCTCTCAGGACACAGCCTTGTCAGATTCATGCTCACCCTGTCCCCAACCCTGAATCCCCCTAATCAGCACACTGTTACCCGGATTGCCTCCACCCACTAACTCATTCACTGCCAAGGACATTGACATTCATTTGAAAAACAAGATAGATGCAATTCGAGATGAGATCTCCACTGTCAGTCACCTTCCCCAATTAACGTACCAGACCCACCATCATATTTGCTACCTCTTTTGACCCTATCCTACAGAGGAGGTTACCAAACTTTTCTCTGACCTACCTCACCACCCCCCCATAGATGTGAATGAGGGTTAAGCTTCTCTCTGACACCCACCTCACCACTTGCACTCTGGACCCTGTTCCCTCACCACTACTCCAGTCACCCTCTTGCTTTATTTTACACTCTCTTACTCACATTTTTTAAATCTTTACTTCACTACTGGCATCCTCCCCTCTAAAACATGTTAACAATCTCAGGCCAATCTCCTTACTCCAATTCACCTCCAAACTCCTAGAACGCATAATTTACAACCACCTGAGCTACCACCTCACTGATAACAACCTCTTTAACCCCTTAAAGTCTGGCTTTCACCCCCAACACTTCACTGAAACTGCCCTCCTAAAACTAATGATTTACTAACTGCTAAAAACAATGGCCATTACTGCTTATCAGTCTGGATGTCACAACACTACAGTACTTAAAACTCCATCTTTCAAAAACTGAGCTCATGATATTTCCTCCCCCCTGTGCGAACATCGAGCCCATCCCTAATAAACAATAGGTACGAAATATGTCTTTATTTCCCTGTTTATGGTTTATATAGAAAAGCCTCTATATATACCAAAAAGCCTATTAACCCATCAATATGTTTTTTAATTGTAAAAGGAAACCAGAGCATGGTGGACAAACAGTCATCAGGGTCAGCCCTTGGATTTTGGAGGGTCTCACAGGCTGCCCTATAGGATACAAAGCAGGCAATGCACAGTTGCAATGGAGAAGTTTTTTGTGCATTCTGTATGAAATGGTATCCGCCCGACAGTATTAATATAGTTCCAGCCTGAAGTTACCAGGGAGAGAGGAAAGAAGAGAGCGAGTACTCAAGTAAAATCACTGAACAATAATAAAGGGAATTTAAACCATACATAAACCCAAGAACAAAAACTTAATATATTGCAGCTTAAAAGTCATTAGACTTGACGGCTGCATTAGTTTGCTTTTTTCAGGCTAAGTGCATTTTCAACCAGTACAGATATATAGCTGGTGATCTTGCCAGAAATGTATTCTTATCTTCCTCCTGTAAATAACTAATCTTACCACCCTCCATGTAATGGAGGTGAATAAAGACAGACAAGTAGAGTTAACCTTGGTGGTAACTATGCCCCCATCATTAGAAACAGTGGAGAGGAGGGTGCAGCCACCTAAGGGGCAGGAAGTCTCTTAATTGCTCAAATACTAGGTGAAAGTAAAGGGCAAAAAGCCTGAATAACAACAAAAAAACAACTAATGCAGCCACCACCTCTAAGGATTGGTAAGTTGCAATGTATTACATTTGTGTTTTTTAATTTAAATAAGCTTTAATACCACCAATGAACAAAGGTTTAAAATCACTGGTGCTGCCAATGGCTACCACTAAAAGGGAGGGTTAATTAAGATTACAAATGACCACCAATGAAGGTAGTGTTTAATATTACTGACATTGATCCCCAATAAATAGGGGGCAGTAAATATTACTGCTACTTACCACCAATGAAGAAAGTGTTTAATTTGACTAACACCAATGATGGGCATTATTATTGCATTTACTAGCATCAATGCTGGGGACTGTTATTGCATGCACAAACAGCCAACCCCCTGATGGCGCACCATGGAACATGAATTGTAGATTACCCTCCTGGAATGCATTACATGAGTATCCCAGGAGGCTGTGAGCAGCTGGGGAAAGTCCCAGATAATGTAAGAGAGGAAGATGGTGACACGGGACCAGGTGAGCAGCAGTGAAATGGCACGTTCCTGCAGAGCAATGCTGAATTCGCTGGATATGTGAGTATGTTTATAAAGGACAACCCAGTGAAAACGATAAGAGAGGATTTAAAGAAACAAATAAGAAAGGGGTGTGAAGTTCCTCTTTAAGCAAAACTCCAGTCCTATGTCAATTCTTTTTCATACGTTCCTTTTGATGATATATATAAATTATAGATCTACTTTCAGATATATTCATTGTTAAGAGAAATATCATCAGAATTATATTTTTATTCTTCACAAATGTTTGCTTGCTGAAAGTCAGTGAGATGTTTTCCAGTAGCCTGTAAGCTACTAGTATGCAATCGTTTTGCATTAGAACCAGCAGAACCCATTATTTTGTAATGCAAAAAAGAAGAAAAAAAATCAAAACTACTCGAGAGTATTGGCTGCAGTCCATACTGTGTACAAGTGAATCAACTGACTTGTTCGGTTTCTATAGACACCAGCAGCACTGTATTCTGGGTAAATAATAACAGCTTGCCCCTCACTAAATTCCAAGGACAGTTGTGTTTCTAAAGATTTGTCTATTATATTTTGCCACAATATAATGCTACCCAAGGTTTTTTAGATTCTGCTTTAATTGGCAAGGATTGTTCACGGTGAATACCTAAAATAAAATAGTCAATTTGTAGAAATATTGAGAAGTCAGGTTATGTTACGTTTGCAGTGCCCTCATTCTTTATAGTGTTCATACCTCCTGACACTGTTAGTGAACAACACACCTTTTTAATATGAATTTTCATGCTTTTACAGTTACATGAACACACCAACGTAGGAAGTCAGAAACAATTAGCTGCAACGCGCTAAAATACTTAGAATGCCTTTTATAGATTCAAGTCGCTGAAGGCTTTCAGTTTTATGTTTTTTTTTGTTACAGTCATGATTTCAACCATGTTCTAGGTTCAAGTGCCCTGAAAACAATGCCAGATTGTATACACTACTCCTAAGTGCAGATCTTTATAAGATTAGGAGTGTCCACCAGCTTGGTTTTGAGTCTCAGTGAAATCTAGAATAGAAGAAGACTTATCTAACCATAAAAATGTACAAGTGGTATATGGTTAGCTGTTCTCCTAGCCTGTCCATGCCATCTGGGTATTCCATAAGAATGTCTAGTTCAATAACATTTATTTTCCTCCAAATACTAATTTATAAGAGTAAATAGAAACTATCATTAAATATATGACTGTTGCTATCATGCTTTTAGTGGTGCAATAATACCACCATCGGCATATCACCAAACCTAACCCAAAACTAAGCTTCAGGGCAGACAAACTTTGCACTGCTGTTCATATTTCCTTTTAAATTTAATGTGCTTCTTCTGCAAAACGCACAAAACCTAAGGCTGCTACCCCTGATTTTTTAGCAATGTGGTTGCTCTCAACCTATGGTGAATGCATATAAATACATGGAAATAATGTTTACAGCATTCCTTTCCCTTTCCTTTACATATATGAATTATTAAACATTTTTCTGCACAGTTTGATCTGCTGTCAGCAAAGCTACTCTGCAATTACAATGTACCAAATACACTTTGATCAGTTGCTGATTATCATGCTTTGTATGAACAGCGTATGGGTGACAAAGCACTGAAGGAAAACTTCTACCTTTTTTAAAATCCACTGGGACTTAAAGCAATTTTCTGTATGACTCGGTCGACGCTGGATAGTGGTGCATACATGTAGAAAACTTACTGCTCCCTTTACTACACAGAATATAGAAGGATGGGGATCTGGTTATGAAGAGATTTTACAGCAAGTTAGAAAATCTTGATTTGCAGTATAGAGCAATTCTAAATTTCAGAAACACTCTTTATAATTCCTAGGGCTTTGGGGTCCAACATGTATCCTGAGGGCTTCATGTGGCCTATTGGAAGTTATGTGCCTCAGCAGCTAGCAGTGATTGTTTCTCTGTCTAGGTGCTCACTCTAAAGGTCAATGAAAGAAAAATATTTTCCAATGGCTCTTTGTGGTAAAGGGTTTGGTTTATTTCACTTTCTTGCTGAAAGGGATATCGACTGTGGCACCTGTAATTGCGACTAAAGCTGTAGGAAAGTGTGGAATTATTGATTTGTTAAGGCGCTAAAATGGCATTGATCTTTAGCAGTCTCAGGTAACATGTCCTCAGTTTTTGACTGTCTCTGCATCATGTTCCCAGTCTCCAACCACACATATAGCAAATCTTCTGTAGCAGACTTGCAGTCTTTGATTGTGTTCTGCAGTCCACAGTCTGACATTCTTAATATATACTGAATATATTGGTGATGTAAGGCTCCCTATGTCAAGTAAATTGTTTACCACTGCCCTAGGGAATGGCCTGGGCCTGGTGTTGTATGGCCATAAAGATGCTGAAAATCCAGCTGAAGCAGTTCACATACTGGTGGATTTTTCTACAGAAAGATCTCTTCTCATTCTTTTTTCCATCCAAGTTTCTCACTCAGAAAAGTATTCAAAATCAAAGTGGATACAGAAATCCATTGCGTTGCATAAAAGGTGTAACTCTTCGCTTGGTATGAATATACCCTTAGGTAGTGTAATGTATTCTGAGAGCAGTGAGCTCTTTTGGCTTTTGGACTAAGTAGTTGTTATGAGGTGAGTAGGATATGCAAGCATGACTATACATGTTCCAAAGGTAAGCAGTGTACAGCAAACTCAATTTTCCAGCCTTACACGCTCTGCCTTTGCAGGATTCAGTTGCCTGTATCTGGGAGTAGTAAATGTAGATTTCATTCGTCAGCGCAGTGACATTGACACCTTTCTGAATGCTGAATGCATATCAGGTGCTGTATTCTTTACTGTGTTCAGAATGATGTCAAGCGTGAACTCACACCTACAGTCACCACAGAAATCAATTATGTCTATGTTCACTTATGTAAACTTGGAGGTTGGTTTACAATGTACACAGCTGTGATATCCACAGAAGACAGTACAAAACAAACAGATCACTGCTGATATATAACACAGCAGGTGTATTTCTGAGCCATGTTAAAACCCAAAAGTAATATAACATTCCGTACACTACGTTAAGTACCGTAATGACAATTCCCACCAGTCTGAATGAACCATAATGCACATCAAGGGACCGATAACACTCTCATAAATCCTGCAGTGCCAACAATTCTTTTGTGCACACTTAGGAGATTGTCACTTGAGACTGCAAGTTTAGTAAATTTGTTCTCGGAGCCGGTAGTTTGTAGTGCAAGATTCCACTGAGAACAAGAGTACATTGTGTAGGAAGTGTAATGTATCCCCTACACTAATCCACCTTCCAATACTTAGTGTCTCTCTAGTCAAAAATGGATAATCTGTCCTTTGCAAACTTCAAATTAAATATACAATACATTCATACTATGCTCCTTTTTAATCGCCGTTGATAATGTATTAAATTTACCTGGTGATCCTGCCTTTCCCCCAAATCTGCACTGATTTCCTTTACTGTACTGATAAAACTATTCAGTCGTTCCTCAAATGGTTTATTCACAGACATGTCCGATTCGTTTCGAATCAAAATAGTATGAATTTTCTGAAATCCCAATGAATCCGAATGTGTCCCAATCCAAATCTCAGTTTACGAATTTCGGATCCCCTCCGAATTTCGTTCAAAAACAAAACTGTATCGGACCCGTGACTTTTCTGGCCAACAGATGTGTTTTTCGGTTTAATGCATCCGAAAGGGTCTGAACACAAATTTTAATTATGGCAAAGTGGGAGCCAATTACAGTATATACATATAATACTAAAGCTGAGGCCCCTAGACCCGAATGGCATTTAGGATCCGAATTTGCAAATTGCATTCGGGTGCTCCCAAATGCCATTCGGGTCTGGGAGCCTCAGCTTTAGTATTACATGTATATGGCTCCCAGAGCATAATGGCATTCGAGAGCTCCCGAATGCAATTCGGAAATTTGGATCCGAATGTCATTTAGGTCTAGCAGATCCAGCTTTAGTATTAATATCTGTATATGGTTTCCTGTGATATTCGCAACTAATATTTGTAAACTCATCTGAAACGAACGAAAATATGTATTTCGTCCGAATCCGAAACCTGAACCGAATTGAATTTCGGATCCTAATCCCGGAAAAATTAAATATCCATATGGAATCTAATTTTTCTGCAGCTTACATGTCTATTGATTCGCCAGCATTGTCGTTACCTGGAAGCAGCACTGCTCTTTCTATATGCAAAAGCACAATCGTATCATTCCTCAGTTGCGCATGCGTTGGTAACTGAGCTCTGGCACTGCTCAATCCAACAGTCATTTGCAGCTCCACCCCCCACACTCCCTTCACTCAGGCCTTTGTGCTTGATCAGCTTCATCTTTGGCATCAGTGACCGGGGAATGACAGTTTCAAAACTGGAAGTGACAAAATCCTTGTTGATTCCAGCTTCATTCAGCACAGGGACAATCAGTAAATTGATATTCATTGATTACCTTCTGCCCCATCTAATGACACTTGCTATGCTGGTCCCTGGCCCACAAGAGGCACAGCAGTGCTCAAGGTTCATCGTTGGGGTAATACAGCAGGGGAAGGGGGGCAGTATTTTAACCAGCCTATGGAAGCGATCAGGCAGCTTTACAGCCACCCAAACCACTTTCAGTGTGAAGCTGACACTTGGCTTTACACAGCAAGTTGCTGTGCACAATAGCTTATTATTGCTATAAAGCACCTGCCCCCCTCCTTTTTTTTTGTAGTCTGCTTTACTTACTCTTTAAAGAAGAAGTCTCACCAAAGTTTATCCTAGTGCCTGCTCGCCCCCTTTGTCCAGACTTGCTATGCCATGCTTAGGTAATCTTGGCACTCATCAGCAGGCATGCCTGAGATAAGAGTGCTGTCACTACTAATGCAGGGGGAATGACAGGAGGCCAAGGGGGGGAGAACAAGATTGCCAGTGACAGGTGGGTGAGAGGAGTGACTGCGCGATGCTGAGTACTGGTACTGGGAGGGAAGAGAATGAGGGGAAGAGAAAAAGCCTGGCAATGGGAGGAGGGGAAGACAGTGACTGGGGGAGGGCATAGCAAGGGGGGTAGTGGCCACTGGCCTTTGCATATTGTTTCTGAAGTGCAGATTTTGTTGTTGTCACTGGACCAGTAGGTAAGCTTTTATTACTGCAGTGATTGCTATCTCTGTTCAAACAACCTTAGAGCTAAGAAAACTATGTAATAATATGTGCACCAAACTAAACTATCCAATCAATCTGTATCCAATCACGCAGTCACTTGCATTACATACTTGTTGGTGGATCTACAGGAGATTGTACAATCATATTGTAACATATATGGTGAACTTTACACTTACCCTAGCTCCTAAAGTGAGCCGAATGCTCACCTTTCATCACCACTAAACTAAGCACTAAACCACTGTTCTGTTTGGAGCCTGAAAGTCTTTGCAGCAATAGCAAGCAAAATCATGCCAAACATCATGCAGCACTTAGATCACAGTGGCAGAAGAACCTGGCCCATGTAATGTCCCCCTATTTGAAGACCAGATTTTGGACACATAAATGTCTCATCTGAAGTACCCAGATGTACCAATGTCATCAGTTAGGTGGTGCAAAAAAAAATCATGCTGTATCATAAGTTACTTCAGAGCAAGAATAATGTACCGTATTGCTTTCACCAGGGAAAATCAAATGCCATCTCGTACAATATCAACCAATGAATTCCTCACCCAACACCAGAGATTACATTATGCTTAGGGCTTACAGATAAAACACCATGCCTCAGTCAAATGGTCACAATCACAAAAAATTGGAAAGGACACATGGTAAAAGGTCACATAGTGAAAATATAATTTGGTGTTTTTAATTAGGCTTCTGCTATCTGCCCATAGCAAAAAGGAGTTTAAAAACTTAAATGCTACTACAAACACAGTTTTCATAAATGCCTGTTAAATGTCCTCAGACACAAGTCATTGCAAGATCCTGAAGGGATATGTAGTTGAATAGCATCTGTTACAAATGATAATCTACAAGCAGTGGACAAAGACAGTCATCTTTATCCCATATAATAAGCATAATCCTTCTTAGAGATTCATATGTTCTAGGGGTCGGAGGAGGTTTAATGGCCTGTAGACCAACTTAGGCCTTTAAGTCACTACGTTAAAAGAAAGCAGCAAACAAGATGACACTCTAATGCTTAATAAGGATGTACAAAGCTCAGTGATGATGCCTGAAAAGTAGCAAGCCTTAGAGGACAATCAGAATCAATTCGCTTGTGCTCTACAATAAACTGAACTGACTTGTTGCTATGTACCTCTGCACTTTGCACATCATCATTGTTGTATGCACTGCTTCAATAAATAAATATCTGTGCATTGAGCACAGGTCACAGTAAATGTATACAATGCAAATGGAGGTCATTCCACATTTCATGGGCAAATGGCAGTCGCCATTTGGGAAATAAGTATTTATATTTTTGCACAGTAGACCACCTCTGCAGACATCCCTGCTCTTGTTCCCCTAATATAAGGCAGTCAAGGGTCTCTACTTATTGCATAAGAAAAATGCTTGGCCATTTTTGCATGATGTTCAGGGGCAGCTCTGTTGACACAAAAAGGTTTCATCTTTATGTATGTGATGTTGCTTTCACAACTATAACAGATGCATTTACATGTATATTTAATGTGTGTGCCTCAGGTAAAGATTTACCATTTTCTTTGCCCTCTGCCACTCCTCATCCCCAAGGATAATTTGCATTGAACCTGGGTAGGGAATAAGAAGCAGTGTTCTACAGGCTGAAATAGATGTGCTTCAGGCCATTTTTCAACTTTCATTCTGCGCTTTTAAAACCTCTAATGTCTCCCTTGCCATGCCTCCTCTTTCTTGTCTTAGCTCATATTTGTGTTTATTCACTCTTGTTTTCATCAGCATTGATTTCTTCCTTTTATCATTTCTTTTTTCTTTTTCAAGACTACCTCCCCTTCCCCATTTCACATGCCTATGTGTTCACAATCCTTGTCTTTACTATACCCCTTCCATATATCCCCCACTGCTTATTTCAACCCCCTCTTGCTACTCCAATCCTCTCTCAGTCCTCTTCCTTTAAATAGCGTGAGATCCTAATTAT
Organism: Nanorana parkeri; assembly: GCF_000935625.1. Taxonomy (NCBI): domain Eukaryota; kingdom Metazoa; phylum Chordata; class Amphibia; order Anura; family Dicroglossidae; genus Nanorana; species Nanorana parkeri. The sequence continues at coordinate 734,113 of NW_017306488.1, forward strand.
ACTCAACAGGTTACATAACACATTAAAACATATAGAATCATTGGTAGTTTGAAAGCAATGCTCCACTAACAATTGACATTCAGATCGTCTGCAGCACAAGATACTAAAACAGATTAAAAAAAGATTAAATGAGACTGGGAGATTCTCTCTCTTAGGGGTGACAGACTATGCAAGCAGTATTATAGAAAAGGATGGATTTGTAATTACTATTTTACTTAGGCTACATACAGACTTGTATTAAAATACCATTTCAGTTTTTCTATTTTCTTCTCATGTACTTTTATAACTCTGACACTAAAAAGTTTAACATTTAATATGGTTTACTAGTATTACTGAGGATTTCTTTTTTTAAATTCAATGTTTTGTTGGAAACAGTACAATGCTATGCATATATGAAAATAATGTCAATGGACATTTACATTAGTTCCCTGTATATGATAGAATGCAAGATTTGTAGCCCTGACCACCTTGAGTGGAGTGCCTACTAGAAATGTAGTGATTGCCAGAGCTGTAGTCAGCTTAGCTGAATTATAGTTGGCATTTATTTGGTTAATTCCAGGTGTTCTGACATTGCTTATACCTGCCTGAGTGGAGTGTGACTCTGCTACAGTGTGGGACAACCAATGGGGGACATTGTTAATGTGTGTGCAGTCCACCAGCCAATCACTGGAGCACTCATAGCCAGTGGTGCATGGTGGAACAGGGCATACTCAATGGAATATATACTCAAGGGAATTGCCATGTCCTCAGGCTGGTTAGTCCTGGTTGGGGTCCTAGTGGGAATACTCAAGTATGGGAAATGCTTTGCTAGGCCTCAAGCCTGAAGGAGGCCTTTGCTACTGATTGAGGAGGAGAACCAGGGAAGCTGATAGCTGTTGGTGGTGTCTGGAATGGAATGGACCTCAGGAGCAAGTCTGTTGTCTCTCCTACTGAAGACTCTGTGCCAATCCATATTAAGTGCTTGGTCATTTACCTAGTGTCAGCATATGCTGCTATTGAGTCTGCACTGGAATTCTGAAATGGCCTGCTGAGTCTGGAATCTGTCTGATTTTCTCACAGATTTCCTATGCCCTAAACCCTCTCGCCCAGCTCAGATGGTATAATAAAGTTCTTCAGCATCATACTTTTGGCCTAGATCTCAGCTCTGTTGGACACTAGAAGAGGGCGGTTAATGCTAATGGGGCACCTGGTTGCTAAAATTCCCGAGACAGGCTGTGGATGACCCGGGTATTCCAGCAGCTCCTTCGGGGGTGAGCGCTACAATTGAAATAACAGTAATTTTACACCCAAACTACATGACTCTTCTTCTAGAAGGATGAGAGATTTAAAGCGATAGCAATTTACTTGATTAGTGAACCTCGTAAGGGAAAAGGCACAGCTTAGTAACTTGAATGTTATCCTTGGGTTGATTGGATGCCAGGGAAGAGACTAGCAAAGTAGAGTCACAGATTGGGAGTGGGGGGAAGCATAGATAAGTTTTGAGGTTGGAATCATGATGGGTGAGGGTCTAGTCAGTTCAAGACTGGACAGCAGAATGTTGCAGTAGTCGAGACAAGAGATTATGAGGACATGGACATCTTCCATTTCCCAAATCCAAGGACACCCAAGTATATAGATATTGAGCTAGTTTCTGTGGCTTGAGAGGCAAGCCCTACACTCTCCCACCTCCTAAGTCTTACTATTGACCAGTGAGGTTGCTCATAACTGTTACTGTCCCAAATTAATACTTAGGATGCAGGAAAGGTGGTGCCTTCTCCTTCTAAACCCAACAAGCTGTATTGATTTTTGTAAGCTTCATATTTGGGACATCAGGGATGCAGAAATGGAAACCAGACTAATTTAGGATTGCTTTACCAGAACCTCTACAGGGAACAAAATTAGTATAAGATGTTTCTGAAAATTTGATATCGTGATTTTAAAGCAGACATTGCAGTCCACCGTACCGCACCACATATATACAGTATGTTAGTGTCCCTTCCTAAAGAACGCTAAGGCAACTTTGGCTCTCCAGTTGTGCTGAAACTACAAATCCCATCATGCTTCTGCCTCTGGGAGTCATGCCTGTGGCTTGCAATGCCTTTGGGATTTGTAGTTTCAGCACAGCTGGAGAGCCAAGGTTGCCTACCCCTGACCTAGGAGAACAGGTAGAAGCCAGGGTTAAAAGTAATTATTTTTCTTTCTTTTTTGGTAATGGGTTGTTTTAATCAGATTTGACAAATGTTCTCTTTCCATACCTGTAGTCCATTTACAGAAGAAGTGAAGCTTGCGCCAAAAAACCTGGCAGATTTCAAAGCTCCGTACTGTCTTCTTTCTAAGACAGACCAGCCTTTAGGACAAGTGCCCTCTAGTGGTACAGGAGTGATTGCTGTCCTTCTCCAATACTTATGCACATGCGCAATGCGTTCTGTCTCCTGTCATAGCCAGTAAGTTCAGCAACAGGCTTTTATATAGAAAGGTAAACTACCCCTTTAAAGCAGAACTCCAGTCAGATACAAAGACACAAATTAATGCAGCTTTGTAATCCTTGAATTTAGCTTTAAAAAGTAAACAACTAGCTGTACCTTTTATTTTATTTTTACAATATACAATTAAAATGTATCAATAAATTATTTAGGCATGTTTTAAATATTCAGTTAAAGTGATATTAAACCTTCTTTTTTTGTACTTTCTTTTATTAGGAGGGCCAGACTTACTTGAATTCACTTTTCAAATTTTTTCGTCTTTAAATGTTTTTATTCCCTTGTTCCCTAGTTGTCCCCAAAGGACTACCCCACCATGTGCTGGTGTCTCCATCAGCTAGCTGGCTGCTGAGGAGATCCCCCTGTGTGCCCATTCATGGCTGTCCCCGCTCCTAGCTGTGTGTGTCAATAGATACACACCACGTTCAGCAAGCCATGCCCCCTGCTCCACAGTCATAGTGTGATTGACAGCAGAAGGAGCCTATCGCTTCTCTGCCATGAGTACCTTCCCCTACAGCCAGGAGACTCCCGTGTATCTTCCTGGTCCCAACAGAGGAGACAAGTGACCACAGGTAGGTGTGGGGGCAACAGGGGTTATAAAATGGTACTTGGCGTTTTTTACTTTAATGCAGAGAATGCATTAAGGTTAAACAAAACACCAAACCTTTATTACTACATCATCTAAAGATTACAAGACCAACAGCTTTATTGTTTTTCATCAAACTTTGATCTAATTAAAGAGCAGGATATAATTTTAAAATAATAGTCTGCTATAATTACCAGATACAACTACTTTAGCACTTTTACATACTTTAATTGCTAGTATTATGCAGATTAGTGTCTGACACCCTGAAAAATATGTATATGTGCTCACGACCTCTAACACAATAGTGATCAACTTAATTAAAATGGGGGGCTTCAAGTGTAGCCCTTGATATCACTAAAGAACCACACATAATATTCAGTGAATTTAATGCTGTAAATCATTCATACTGAAGACATGCAACAGGTGGTCAATGACTATGAGCATGCTACAGGAAATGAGAAGAGACTATGGGCATGCTATAAGAGATGGTCAGAGATTGAGGACATTCTTCAGGAGACAGTCATAGACTGGACAAATTACATGAGACTAGAGATCACTGCTATTATTACCATTTTTTTTTTACAAATCGATGCTCCCACATCTGTGCTCTTTACAGCCTCCTTTAAAACTACTTGTGCCACATCTGATATTTCTCTCAACAAGATGCATTAAAAAGAGGGGGGAAAAAAACAATAAAAGAGGAAAGAAAGGACAGCCCAGTAAAATATAGTGTGAAAGAAATAAACCAAGCCATTTAAACTGCAAGAAGCCAGTCTGAAGAATATATTTCCTTTATTGGTTTTAATAAGCACCAAAACACAGACTATTGTTTGAAATGAGTTTCAAAGAGCCACAATTTGGGCTTTAGGGCTTTAAAATTATTCTGATGTATAAGAAACCACATCATAGAAAATAAGCCAATTTTTGCAGATATGCTTGGCCTTGGCATGCTGACATCATACGTTTTTATAAATTTTTATGGTACACTTGAAATAATTGGAGTTGCTACATTCTGCTCACAGAAACACTGGTTCAGTCTCTTGTCCTAGATGCACCGTAAAGTGTCTCACAGGAAGGTGGCACGGCTTTCCAGTCCTGAGATATTAACACATTCATAAAATGCTGCTAGGCAATGAATATGTGCTGGTATGTGTAGTTCCACTACAGCAGTTGGGAATTTTATTTTAGCTGGATTCAGAAACTAACATGAATATAGTGTTGTAAGACACATAGGGGTCTATTCACCAAGCTGCCGAGGGCAGCCGAGTGAATGACCGATCTGAAGTGAAGTGAGCCGAACACTGTTCGGCTATTCACTTCAGGCTGGTACGGCTGTACGATATGCATGGTGGCCAGGGGCCCTGAGTAGAAAGAGCTTTTCATGAATGTAGGACTAAATGTTATGTGAACAGTTAAAAGGCTAATAGCTTGTCAAAGTTTCTATAGTCTACAGCCTATTGAAAATTACTTTTGAAATTAACATGTGAAAGCTTTTATCTTAACAAGCTTTTAGTAAGCTCTCACAAGCAGGGCCCTTCTGACGCTTTTGCATTCAATTGTATTGTAACTGTACTGTCTCCTTTTATCTTATAAAGTGCTGTGTAAACTGTTGGTGCTATATAAATCCTGAATAATAATAATAATAATTTTATGTGATTTTTAGGGATTAGGTTTATGTGATTAGAAATAATTAAGTTGGCCATTTTTCCTTGTCCTCTGCTGATTCCGTCAACCGCCTAGATGGGCCAGCATCATGGTTCACTGACTTAGAGCAGCTTAAACAATGTGCACTGAACACAAGATGTTGATTTCAGGTGTATATATCATGTGCATGTCAAAGTATATCATATAATATAACAGTTAGGGTTCCCTTTCTGTTTCTGTCTAAGGCCCCTTTCACACGGGCTGATCAGGAAAGGATCCGTGCACGGATCCTCATCTGATCACAGCAGTACGGAGCGGATGACAATCATGTCCGTACAGTTTTTTCCTCCAATTAGCGGACCCTGTGTCAGTCTAAGGGTAATCATATGAAAGCGGACATGTGTCCATTTACATCATATTATCTCTCATCCGACATGATCAGCTCCGGCGAAGCGGATCTTTGATTTTTCTGTTTTTCCGGACCTTGCCGGAGTTGGGGGTAATCAAGTGTAAGCGGATGCCCGTCCATTTAAACACGGCTGCCCATAGACTTACGTTGGGTATCCCATCAGGTCTGCCTGACCTGATCTGACAGGCGCACCTAATCAGATTTGCATTGGTTGCTTTTCAGTGTAGTAGTAGTAGTTTTAACCCCTTCATGACTGAGGCCCTTTTTTCAATTTTTGCACCCAACATAGTCAGGTGGAAAAAAAGTCCATGAAGTTCAATCCATAGAGAAAATAAATAAAATTAATAACTAATTAAAAATGGAAAGACCTCCATAAACAGAACCCTATGTGAACAGCTACCCACAGTTGATCCAGGGGAAGGCAAAAAATATCATGGTTCAATTTGTTCCAATAGGGGAAAAAGATAATTCCTGATCCCCTAAGCCAATTGGATATTTTCTGGATCAACCATCACCATGTAAAGTAGTCACTGCTCCAAGCTCACTCCTGTGATGGACTACAATCTCAATGCAAATTAGTAAACTAAACGTGAGATTGTAGTCCATCAGTGAGCTTGTTGCGGTGACTACTTTACAACACACACAGGGACCATGGGGAACAAAAGTAGCCACCCCCAAGAAGTAAGGACAGTGTCAGCACCAATTCAGAGATGATAGTTAGAGTATTAATAGTTAGGGCACTTGAATGCCTTTTTAAGATTTAAATCCTGAGTTTAGAGTCACTTTAACTGAGCTAGTTGGAACTAATTCCTGAGGTTGTTTGTTCCACATTTTCACAGCTCTTACTGTGAAGAAACCTTTCCATATGCGAAGGTTAAACCACTTTTGCTCCTGACACAAAGAGTGCTCTTTTGTCCTTTGCAGTGACCTTAAAGTGAATATTTTTGTACCAGGTACACTAGATGGATCATTTATGTATTTATACATTTTGATCATATTCCCCCTTAATCGCCTGTTCTCAAGAGAGAACAAATTCAGTTTAGTTAATCTTTCCTCACAGCTGAGCTCCGGCATGTCTCTGTTAGAGACTAGGTAACCTTGACAGTGTATGACTGTATGTTCAGGGCAATGTGCTGGTTTGGAATTTAGTAAATAGATAAATACCTCTGGCGTGCAATTGCATCGATTTTTATATGATTGTTCATGAGTAAATTCACATGTGTAATTCAGTGTACTTGTGTAGTAATTTTTTGACTGCATACCATTGTAACAAAAATGTTTTTATATAACTTCTCAGAATGAATGAACTAGCTAACAATTGAAATATGAGGCATGATATCTATATAAAATGATATGCCCTGCCATGTACAGTATATTTCACTAGGCGAACAAATTATTGTAAGCGTAGCTTATGCCTCCTTCTGTCCAGAGCTCAGATGAATGTTGACTTGGCTGGGAAACGGACAGCTGCTCCCCTGTCTCTGGAGCACTAATGATACTGGACAGGCCCCAATAATCCTGCAAGGCATGTGGGATGTGAGTGCCAAGTTTCAGGCAGACCTGAATGGCTCAGTTCTACCAAACCTGCTAATAAGAACAGTTATAGTTATTTGCAGTCCAATGCTGGCCATACACAAGGTATTGTAAGAGCTGAAGGATTGTATTAATTTAATCAAATTATAAGAATATTACATCATGCATGTTGATACTTTTGATCAGATGCAATTGCTTTAGAGTGATTCATTAAAACAGATTAAATGCAAGGCACACTTCTCAAGTGCCCCCCCCCCCCCCCCCCCCACACACACACACACTGCAAGACCCCGAAAGTAAGACCTAGCGGATCTCTGTAATATAAGACCTACCACCGAACTAGGTCTTATTTTCAGGGTAGGTCTTATATTACAGAAATCCCTGATGATAGCACTAGGTCTTATTTTCGGGGTAGGTCTTACTTTCGGGGAAACACGGTAGTAACAAACAAAAAGTTTCCCAGCACACTCACCAGCTAGCATGGAAAAAAACTTGTCTCATCGCTATGGTTAAAAACAGAGGTTTAGATACACGTCTTCTGCAGAAAATGTGAAGGCCGCACAGCCGCGCCAAGGCACCTCTATATAGTGCGGTCCTAACTCTAAACTATGAGAGTCTCCATCTTGGAGCACATGTAGCAAAATATAAAATTGGGTGCAGGTTTGTCAGGAGGAAGCACAACCTCCCTTAAAGGCACAGGGATGCACAAAGGACCCCCCGCACATCACAACGGCAGCTGAGAGCCCCCATGCGTCACTGCACCAAATCAGTCAAACAAAACAAATTGCAAACGCACTCATCAATTTGTTACCAGCTTTACAGCAAGGTGCACATGGAAGGGCTTTAAATAGTAACAAACAAAAAGTTTCCCAGCACACTCACCAGCCAGCATGCAAAAAAACTTTCACATTTTCTGCAGAAGAGGTGTATCTAAACCTCTGTTATCAAAAGCTTTCCCTTTTTGTGAAAGTACTCTCAGAGAGGGGGATACGATTTTCCCTATTGTACCCGGCCATATTGCAGTTTTTTTTGGCAGGGAGAGGTTAAATTATTGATAACCCCGCACTGGCATGGGACCAGTGTCATCTATAGCAGTGGTTCTCAACCTGTGTAACCTCGGGACCCACATGTTTCCTTGGTCATTAAGGCGTGACCCAAAAATGATTTCATTTCTGAAACATTTAAATTTATTACACAAAACAACTTGTGCAGTATTCAGAAACATTATATATATATATCAACATTTTGAACAGTAAACAACTGAAAGTAAATGAATTAAAAAAAATTAAAAAGTTTATAAAGAATAAAAATTAAATATTTAAAAAAATTAAAAACCCTCTCTATTCAGTCTCAGGCCGGTCTATTCAGACATGATGCCGCGACCCACTGCAGAGGGTGTCGCGACCCACTTTTGGGTCGCGACCCACGAGTTTTTGTTTTTGATAAAGAGGTTATAAGGTTTATACACCTCTCTGTTTAAGCAGAGGAGTAGTTGGTAGCTAGATTTAGGAAAAAAAATGAGACCCTGGGTAGCTAGTATACATACAGGATGTGTTATGTTTTGTATGGCTTGTCTTGTAGTGTTATTAGTTTTATGTTTTGTTGGTTAGGTAAGATTTTGAGCAGCGTTTGACCTCTGGTAGGGGATGTGAACCCCAATTTGGGGCCTATACATGTGTCTTTATTATGACATCTTTTTAACCTGTCTCTTTGATATCCTGCGATACATCTAAGATAGATTTAAAGATGGTGTCTTGGCATGTGGCGTGGATAAAAAATCCACAGAAAAGGAAAAAAGTCCTCCTACATCTCAATTGAATGACTTCTGACATAGTATTTTTGCAGGAGACGAATTCAAATTTTCTGTTGTTGTGGCAGGGGATTTTGGTGCCACAATAGACCCAGCACTAGACCGTTAATATTCACAAAGTCATGGATCTCATGTGTCTACAAAAGATTTGAAATATTTGTTGACTCCCACTTTTTTTTATTGATGGTTGGAGAATTATGAATCTTATGTACGAGATTATATTTGTTATTCTAAAATACTTTCTACATTTTCCAGAATAGTTCACATTTATGTGACTGAGTGTCTTTTCTCAAATATTATTGGGTGATCATTGATAATCTGATACTTTGGATTACGCTTCTCTTATTAGTATACTCCTGTTTTACCATGGAACTGTGGGGGACGATGAAGGTGATTACGTGGGGACATGTAATTGCATATATGTCTCGAAGAAGAAAAGAGTCAAATAAGGAGTATTTGAAGCTACAGAAACAGGTTACACTGACCTAAAAGAATTATCATGAATATAACACTGTGTAATCTAAAATGGCCTGGCAAGAGGCGGTGAAGCTTTTGATTGCCTAGGTATCTGCAAGAATACAGATTAGTCATCTTTTTGCATAAAATAGACTCTATATATGGGGAAATAATACGGATTTACTGTTGGCAGGGATGTCTGGTAACACTCGGCCAAAAGTTAGATTTTGAAGCTAAGAGATTCTCAATTGGTACATATAATCACCAAACCTGCTTCTATTATAGCCCAATTTGAACACTGCTATAATCAACTTTATACTACACAATCATCCCCATCTTTAATTGAGATAGATAATCCTTCTTGCTAAAGTTGATTTATCAAAATAGACAATTGAGCAAAGAAAGTAGAAACCCTACAATAGTTTCCTCTTATAGGCCCATATTTCTATTAAATAGAGACTAATACATTATTGGCTAAAATATTGACGAGTAGGATTCAGAGGAATTTGTACTGCAAATGTGGGGACTGTGATGTCTTCACAGAGCCATAATTTAAAGTCAGTTCTAAGCTTTGATCTTAGAAAGGGCCTTTGACAGGGCAGAGTGGGCATGACTAAACAGTATTTTGGCCAATAGGGCCTTTGGCATGATGTTTGCCGTGTATATTTGATACCTCTACTCCAACCCTGTCACAGGGCTTTTGATAAATGGCTAACTCTCTAATCCACTGAATATGCATCTGATAAGGATGCCATCTCTTGCCAATTTTGTTTAATCTGGGACTGGATGATATATTGAGATTATTGGTTTACTTGCTGGATTTTAAGGGTATTAAAGTCGGAAAGAGAGAGGTGTAAATTACTGCTTTTGCAGGTGATTTATTACTATATATTTCTAATACAAAGATGTAATTGCTTATGGATATGTTTCAAGATATTTTATAAATCTAAAACGAAAACTTATGAAAACTTGATTGCATGGTATACTAGGAGGATGATCCCCAATGCCCCCCCTCCGATAATTATAGCCGAATAGGGTAGGGATCTCATCCCCCTTCTTTTGAGGTCGGTCGCTGCAAAACTGCAAAATGTTTTTTTTTTCCCCTTAAATTCGTTTATTGATTTCTTCATTGTCTTTTTTTCTGTTATTATATTTCACTTGCTAGAAAATTTGGATTGCAAATATATGTTCTGTTGTATACTTTAATATGTGGTTCTTTTTTAACTTGTTTTGGTTTTTAGATTGATCTTGGTGTTTAAAAAATAATACAATGGTTAACACCGGCAGTTATCCTTTATGGTAGCTATCCATAAAATATTTCTTGCAGCATTCCATTAAGGTGAATTTGTAAGGATTTCCTGGTAGTGAACATAAATCATTTGAGTTTGGCTTCCTTTGTTAGAATATGCATTCATTAGACACTTGTCAATCATCCATACTCTCAATGTGTGAGCTCTGTACAAAAAACTCCTAATATCCCTTTGTTGGCCTTTCATCCCTATTTCACAACTGTTTTAATTATTTCAATTCTACAAATCAAATCCAAAGGGGATTTCTAAGTGGAAATAATATTTGTGTATGTATAATATATAT